>NC_088403.1:38880387-39211727 GCF_034236695.1 Oncorhynchus nerka
GACCCCTCCTGTCTCAGCCTCCAGTATTTATGCTGCAGTAGTTTATGTGTCGGGGGGCTAGGGTCAGTTTGATATATCTGGAGTACTTCTCCTGTCCTATTCGGTGTCCTGTGTGAATTTAAGTGTGCTCTCTCTAATTCTCTCTTTCTTTCTCTCTCTGAGGACCTGAGCCCTAGGACCATGCCTCAGGACTACCTGACATGATGACTCCTTGCTGTCCCCAGTCCACCTGGCCGTGCTGCTGCTCCAGTTTCAACTGTTCTGCCTCATTATTATTTGACCATGCTGGTCATTTCTGAACATTTGAACATCTTGGCCATGTTCTGTTATAATCTCCACCCGGCACAGCCAGAAGAGCACTGGCCACCCCTCATAGCGTGGTTCCTCTCTTGGTTTCTTCCTAGGTTTTGGCCTTTCTAGGGAGTTTTTCCTAGCCACCGTGCTTCTACACCTGCATTGCTTGCTGTTTGGGGTTTTAGGCTGGGTTTCTGTCCAGCACTTTGAGATATCAGCTGATGTACGAAGGGCTATATAAATACATTTGATTTGATTTAAAAGGTAATTTGTGGAATTTCTTGTTAAATTACGAGCCTAGGTGGTTTAGCCATGGAAAAAGCGGAACCTTCCCACTAGCCATGATTGGCTGAGATGAGTTTGGATTGGTCTGCCATGTATCAGACTTCTGTCTATAACGTGCTGCTCAGTATGTGTAGGTAATTATTTTCTAATGCTGCTTTTTTTTAAAGATATCACGAAGAACTGCAAAAGTGTTGCTAATGCTCTCCACTTTCTGGAGGACTCTGAAAATGAATGAATCAGACGATAAGGGAATTCCTTAGTTAGGTTATAAAAAATGATTGAACCAGATATGATAGTCTTCTGAAACAGCGACAAACAGTGTTGTCCCAAGAATTGGACCTAGGATTTAAATAAGTGGAATGCCCGGTGGAAGCACAGTATGATAGATAAGGAGATGGAGACAATTCGGGCATTTGATGCAAATTTGCAGAGGGAGTCAAAACGAGAACAAACAAGGCAGTTGTATAAAACACCTGTCTCCGGATTACATCTTCAAACTAAGGTCAACCATGGCATCTGTGACAGAGGGAGAAGCATTCATCCATGTATGTAAGAGTAGCTTGCTACATTTTCAAATTTCGTGATTCGTTTTCATTACAAGTTAAAGCATACTGTTAGCTTGCTAATGTTAGCTGACTGGCTCGCTAGCTAACATTACGTGTATGATCTGTATAGTAATATTATTTGTATCTCAGAAGGCAATTTAAATTGCTAGTTATAGCCTAATGTTAGCTAGCTAACATTGACCCTAGTTGGTTAGCTTTAGCTTCGTGCAGATTTCTGAATAGTAGTAACATGAGTCTTGATGATGGTTAATTGTTTAACTTCTTGACGCTACGCATCCCTTAAGTGGGATAATTGCCATCAGCTACCGCTGAATAGCACAGCGACTCAGTCAAATAATATTACTAAAATATTAATATTCATGAAATCACAAGTGCAACATTGCAAAACACAGTTTAGCCTTTTGTTAATCCACCTGTCGTCTAAGATTTTGAAATTATGCTTCACAGCGAAAGCAATCCAAGCGTGTACATTTATCGATCGCACGACAAAACATTAACCTCTTGCTTCTACTTGGGACGCTTGCGTCCCAACTAGAGCTCTGGAAATGCAAATGCGCTACGCTAAATGCTAATAGTATTAGTTAAAACTCAAAAGTTCATTAAAATACACATGCAGGGTATCAAATTAAAGCTACACTCGTTGTGAATCCAGGCAACAAGTCAGATTTTTAAAATGCTTTTCGGCGACAGCATGAGAAGCTATTATCTGATAGCATGCACCAATACACTACAACACAAAAGCACTGCAGGGGACGTAAACAAAATAATTAGCATTTCGGCGTTACACAAACCGCACAATAAAATAGAAAACAGTCATTACCTTTCACCATCTTCTTTGTTGGCACTCCTAGATGTCCCATAAACACTATTGGGTCTTTATTTCGATTAAATCGGGCCATATAAAGCCAAGATATCGTTATATGTAGACTGTGTGATAAACGAAAAACAGTGATTTCACAACGTAACGTCATTTTTTAAAATTCAAAAAGTAGACGATAAACTTTCACAAAACACTTCGAAATACGTTTGTAATGCTACTTTAGGTATTAGTAAACGTTAATAAGCGATAAAAAATCATCCGTAGGCGATGTAAAAATCATTAGCTGTCGTCTTGGAAAAAATTTCACGAGAGAGCTCTTCCGGAATGATCTGGGCGGAGACCGGAGGTAAGTGGTGCCCCTGTTTCGGTTCAACCAAGAATCAAAGATGATTCAATTCACAAGACTCTAGACAACATGGGGATGCTGTGGGAGTTGAATGCTCGGTCTTATCTAATTCGGCTCACTGTTAACAATTGCTGGAAGTGGCGCAAGGATATTTATTTCCATTTTCTGTGATCAGGTTTTCCTGCGCTTTCCGATGTAACGCACGTTATGTTATAGCCACAGTCGTGATTTAACCAGTTTTAAAAACGTCCGAGGGTTTCCTATCCACACATTCTAACCATATGAACGCACTATATTCCTGGCATGAGTAGCAGGGCGCTGAAATGTTGCGCGATTTTTAACAAAATGTTCAAAAAAGTAGAGGGTAGGAGCAACTAGTTAAGTACACTCAGGTAGCTCGGTCACGAAAATCAGAAAAGCAATCAAATTAATCTTTTACCTTTGATGATCTTCGGATGTTTTCACTCACGAGACTCCCAGTTACACAGCAAATGTTATTTTTATATCCAAAATTCCTCCGTTTGTTTGTCGCGTTATGTTCAGAAATCCACAGGAAAGAGCGGTCATGACAACGCAGATGAAAATTCCAAATAGTTTCCATAATGTCAACAGAAACATGTCAAACGTTTTTTATAATCAATCCTCAGGTTGTTTTTAAAATATATAATCGATAATATATCAACCGCAAATGTCTTTCACAGTAGGAGAAAGAAAAACAATAGCTGTCCAAATTCTGTTGCGCTAGCAAAACTCATGTGACCACTTGACGTGATGTTATCGTTCTGGCTCATTTTTCAAAATAAAAGCCTGAAACTATGTCTGAAGACTGTTGAAACCTTGAGGAAGCGATGGGAAAAGGAATCTGGTTGATATCCCTTTAAATGGAGCAATGGGAGGCTATGGAACATGGAGTTTTCAAAATAGAAGCTCGGAAAGCTCTCACCAGTTTGTAGATAGCGACTCAAACCAGAGCATACCGGACCTATTTTCTCTCCATATATAGCGTTCACGACAACGCAGACGGAAATTCCAAATAGTCTTCATAATGTCCACAGAAACATGTCATATGTTTTTTATAATCATTCCTCAGGTAGTTTTTAAAATATATATTTGATAATATATCAACCGAGTTGTGTAGCTTTTCCCATAACAGCGGGAGGAACAATGGCGGCTTTACTCAATTGCGCACAAACTCACTCTGAGAGCCCCCACCTCTCCACTTACGCAATGTGATCCTTCACGCTCATTTTTCAAAATAAAAGCCTGACACTATGTCTAAAGACTGTTGACAACTTAGGGAAGCCACAGAAAAATGAATCTGGTTGATATCCCTTTAAAGGGAGCAATGGGAGGCTATGGAACGTGGAGTTTTCAAAATAGAAGCCACTTCCTGGTTTGATTCTTCTCAGGGTTTTGCATGCAATATCAGTTCTGTTATACTCACAGACAATATTTTGAGTGTTTTCCATCCTAATCCGTCAATTATATGTATATTCTAGCATCTGGTCCTGAGAAATAGGCCGTTTACTTTGGGAACGTTATTTTTCCAAACATAAAAATAGTGCCCCCAAGCTTCAAGAGGTTAACAAAAGGCTAAGCTGTGTTTTGCAATATTGCACTTGTGAATCCATGAATATAAATATTTTTAGTAATATTATTTGAATGTGGCACTATGCAATTCAGCGGTTGTTGATGACAATTATCCCGCTACAGGGATGGGTAGAGTCAAGAAGTTAACTTGTTAATCCAGCCGCTTTGTCAGATTTCAAAAAGGCTTTACGGCGAAAGCATACCATGCAATTGTCTGAGGACAGCGCCCCAGCCCAAAATACTATTTCAACCAGCACAGGTGTTACAAAATAAAAAATACCTTTGAAGATCTTCCTCTGGTTGCAATCACAAGGGTCCCAGCCACACAATGAATGGTTGTTTTGAGCAATAAGGTCCTTCTTAATATCCTCAAAATGTCAGTTTATCTGGCGCCAATGAACTCAGTAATCAAGTCCTTCTCAAGATGCATACAAACAAATCCAAAAATGTACCAGCAAAGTTCGTCCAAACGAGTCAAACTATATGAGTCAAACAAAGAGACTATTTTTGCTGGACTGCTCCTCTTGGATAAACAACTATTACTCGTTGGTTTATCAAGAAACTAGCCTGAAACCATGTATAAAGACTGTTGACATCTAGTGGATGCCATAGGAGTAGCTTCACATTTGAAGTAGATGGTAGCTCAACAAAAAAAATGACGGATGTATTTTCCTCGGGTTTTCGCCTGCCATATCAGTTCTGTTATACTCACAGACGTTACTGTAACAGTCTCTCTCTTCCCAAGTTGTATAGTCCAGATACTGCTCCAATAATCCTGACATCGCTGCTCCTCCTGCCGCTGCCTGTCACCACGCTGCTTGGTCCTGTTTTGGTGGGTGATTCTGTCAAGGTTTTCCTCCTCTTCGTCTGAAGAGGTGAAACAAGGATCGGACCAATACGCAGCGTGGTAGGTGTCCATGGTTTTTTAATAAGAAAAAACTCAACATGACCACAAATACAAAAAACAATAAACGTGAACTAACCGAAACAGTCCCGTGTGGCACAAACACTGACACAGGAAACAATCACCCACAAAATACCAGAATATAGCTGCCTAAATATGGTTCCCAATCAGAGACAACAATGGACAGCTGCAATAGATATACAATTACCTAGAAAGGATACAGCCCCATAAACTTACAAAACCCCTAGGCAAGCAAAAACACCCTAGATGAGACAAAACCATACATCACCCATGTCACACCCTGGCCTAACCAACATAATGAAGAAAACAAAGATAACTAACAGGACTAACTAATAACTAGCGTGACAGGATATAGATAATTGTGTACCTGTTTCCTCCAGCATCTGCACAAGGTCCTATGCTGTTGCTCTGGGATTGATTTGCACTTTTCGTAACCAAAGTACATTCATCTCGAGGAGACAGAACACGACTCCTTCCTAAGCGGTATGGTGTTTATACTTGGGTACTATTGTTTGTACAGATGAACATGGTACCTTCAGGTGTTTGGAAATTGCTCCCAAGGATGAACCAGACTTGTGGAGGTCAACAAAAACAATTCTGAGGTCTTGGCTGATTTCTTTTGATTTTCCCATGATGTCAAGCAAAGAGGCACTGAGTTTGAAGGTAGGCCTTGAAATACATCCACAGGTACATCTGAAATTGACTCAAATGTTGTCAATTAGCCTATCAGAATCCTCTAAAGTAAGGACATTATTTTCTGGACTTTTCCAAGCTGTTTAAAGGCACAGTCCACTTAGTGTATGTAAACTTCTAACCCACTGGAATTGTGATACAGTGAATTATATGTTTAATTATCTGTCTGTAAACAATTGTTGGAAAAATTACTTGTGTCATTCACAAAGTATATGTCCTAACTGACAAACTATAGTTTGTTATGAAGAAGTTGGAAAATGAGTTTTAATGACTCCAACCTGTGTATGTAAACTTCTGACTCAACTGTATGTGATAGTGGAGTTGTCGCCTGAGTGAGCACACTAAATGTATTGGGTAAAGTATTATAAGTCATTTTAAATTATTTATAACCACCTTCAAGTTTCTGCATGCCAGGAATAAATGCCAATGCTTGTGGTATATTTAGAGCACGGAAAAGCAGTGGAAAGTACCAACATTCCTTGATATTGTGGAGGTGCAAGCAAGCAGATGAGGACATTTTTTCTAGGATTGACAAAGTACATAGTAAAACCTGCAAAAGGGCAAATGTACACCAGAGGTAATAAAACCCTACTTCCCCTGTGCCCCAAAAAAGCACACTACCTTACCCAAAGTTTGACACCCACCCCTTTTTTGGACAGGGCCTTACTAACCAGGGAGACATGCCTTTTTCAGTTGGCAGATGGCATTAAACTTGCCTGCAAACTTCTCCAAAAAAAGTTATCATCTAACTTGACAACACATGACCCAATTCACTTTGATGTAAACTGTCAGTCTCATTATTGAAAGTAGCTGTGTCAGGGTTGGTAGAGCAAGCTATTTCTCACACATGAAGATAATAGCATAGCTTCTCTGTGTATTCAAATGTGGTATTCGAAGTAGAAAGGCTAAGAGGAATATTTTTTTCTGTATTTTCATGGAAGTGAAATGACTTGCTTGCATTTGCATTACATTGACAGATACATGCATTGATGGTTTATTTATGAGGACTGTCTCTTATTGGACATCATTGCAGGGTGATGGAGTTAGTTCTTGGAATGATGTTACAAGGATGTGCAAGAACATCAAGTTTATTTAAGCTGTTGAATGGGTCACTTTTGAATGTCTTTCATATACTGTATAGTGAGATTTTTTTTAAAGTGAGGGTTTTTAGTAGGTGTCATTGTAATACTGTAGTTGTCCTGGTTTTGATCTTCAATTAACTAATCCTATATATGAAGTACTTAAGAAATTATTGTTTACCTAATGTGTAAAGTGATAGATCATGTGCATGTCTGTGATTTGGTTGGCCCACTGGGTACCAATGCTAATTTGAATAACTAAAGCAATGTCTGGAATATTGTCATCATTCTCATATTCAACCTTGTAATGATTCAGTTAATCAAAGAATTACAAACGAATTTTAAAAAATGCTGATCTTCCATGATCCTTTTATTAATTTTTTAGCAATTCTACTGCCGTAACTCTCCTTTGGTGTCATTACATTATGGAGGGGCAGCAGGGCCACCACCTAATAGTTCAACCGCCGCACAGTCTGGACCCTCTGTAGTGTCAGCGGCTAAGCTCTCTAATATTCTAATGTTCTAATGCTCTCTAAAGTCCTCCTTGTGCGGGCTTCCCGAGTTGCGCAGTGGTCTAATGCACTACACCCTGGGGTTCGATCCTTTGGGATCGGGAGTCCCATAGGGTGGCCTACAATTGGACCAGTGTTGTCCGGGTTAGGAAAGGGTTTGGCAGGGGGGGCTTTACTTGGCTCATAGCACTCTAGCGACTCCCGGTGGCAGGCTGGGTGTCTGCAGGCTGCCTCAGGTTCAGCTGGCTTCCGGGTTAAGCTGGCGGGTGTTAAGAAGCGTGGCTTGGCAGGTCATATTTTGGAGGACGCATGACTCGACCTTCGCCTTTCCCGAACCCATTGGGGTGTTGCAGCGATGAGACAAGATCGTAATCTTGAAATTGGGGAGAAAAGCACTTTACAACATGTGAAAAGCTTGTAAAAGGCCTGTGCAGATGTCAAGTTAGGCAACTGATAGATTTTTCCATGTCCCTTGCAACTAATGCGGTCTTAATCAAGATCTATTAATTCATTATTGATGAGCGAATGAATTACTTTGTCCATTCATTCTCACTGTTACCTGTTGAAACATGCTTCTGTAAAACGCCCCTTCCATCAAAGGATAATCGTCTATCATAGGATATGAGGCCAATGCGAAATGCAATAAATAAATGAGTCCATGGTGTGGCTTCCACTATAACAGGTGAAAATCCTGTACACTCACCATCACTTGTGTGGTTACAGTAAAAGTGGTGCTTTTCCCTGCTCAACCAATCACACAGCTGCTGGGTAGCTCTCATCTATTGCCATGGTAACCACATGTTAATATTCTGGGAGCATTTCTCTCTGACAAGAGACTGCTACTCGCTACAGAAGAGAAATCCATTGGATGTTTACACCAACGAATAAGGAACTCTGCAGCAGAGCAGAAGTTAGAGAGTGGGACTTGCAGTCACAATGTGGTGTTCATTCCATGACCTTGGAAAATGCTAACCTTGACTGAAAGTTATGGAGCAGTATGTTTGGTAAAGCAATTAGTCCAATGTGTCTTCATGAGACACTGCCATTGATCCTTTAGGCATCTGTGAAAGGATCATATAACTCCTCTGATAAGGAGGCAATGATTTTTCTCTAATACTTTGGACTGAGAGAAGCTCAGAAACAATAGGCATTTATCTGGCATTGAGGTGGGGGGACATTGATTACAGATTCCAGCCTGATCTTCGACTCACCACACAATCCAATCCAATTCCCCCTCTCCCGTCAATAGGCAATTTTGTGAATTTAAAAGGGGTCCACGGACAAAGACTGATAGACAGAAACATAAGATAGTTAATGAGGAAAATCCCTGAAACACATACCACACACTGTAACAAATTGCTAGAAAGTTACAGGAAATAATCTAGTTAGCTACTGTAATTGTATACATGTATGTAGAAGACGGATCAGTGGCAGCAAATCTCAAATCTTAATGATTTGAGTGTTTTGTAATGTTATTTTGATGCATTTTGTCTACAAGTGCAAGTAATATAAATCAAAAATATATGATTTGGTAAACTGTAATGTATAATTACATAATTGCTGTAATTTTATTACAATAACAATTTCATAATAAATTACTATTTTGCTGTATATTTACTGCAGCGTTCTGCAAAGTATGATGCATTGTGCCGACTTTGTCAGGGGAAAGTGAGTCCATGCAATGTATTATGTGACTTATTAAGGATTGGACCCTTTTTTTCAATTTTCGCATAAAATGACATACCCAAATCTAACTGCCTCTAGCTCAGGACCTGAAGCAAGGACATGCATATTCTTCATACCATTTGAAAATAAACACTTTGAAGTTTGTGGAAATGTGAAATGAATGATCTGGTAAAAGATAATACTAACAAAAAACTTACACGTAGGTTATTCCCCTAACAGCACAATAACTTGCATTACCCGAAGCAGTTACAAGCAATACAAAAATAAATAGAAGACACATTTTACAAGCTAATATCTGTTATAGATTATGGGGATATTATCTACATGCATGCTACGGCATTCACACTTAAATCGCTGGATGCTACTTATCATTGCATACATAGGTTTATTACGGGTGCTAGCTACAGAACTCACCACTGTGTTTTATATCAAAATCTGGGTTGGACTTCACTGTCAATGAGACAAGAACAACATGTTCTCGTGTTTGTCTATAAAGCACTTCTGAATAAACTACCTTCTTATTTATCATCCATCTGTAAATAGCCCATCCAATCTACCTACCTCATCCCCATACTGTTTTTATTTACTTTGCTGCTCTTTTGCACACCAGTATCACTACTTACACACCATCATCTGCTCATCTATCACTCCAGTGTTAATCTGCTAAACTGTAATTACTTTGCTACTATGGCCTATTTATTGCCATACCTCCTCATACCATTTGCACACACTGTATATAGACTTTTTTTAATGTGTTGACTGTGCACTTGTTCATTCCATGTAACTCTGTGTTGTTGTTTCTGTCACACTGCTTTGCTTTATCTTGGCCAGGTCGCAGTTGTAAATGAGAACTTGTTCTCAACTGGCCTACCTGGTTAAATAAAGGTGAAATAAAAAATACACAAATCACTCGTCACCATCAGAATTATAGTTCCTAAAACCAGGTCTCAAGCATGGATTACACTTGAGGCCCATGCAATTTACACAGAGTTGGGTATTGCTGTCTTTTCCTTTTACACTCCTTGCCTATGGAATAGCCTGCACACTAAACTTAAACGCGAGACTCTTGTCCCCCTTGCTGTAGGAGACCACAGATCTGGGACCAGGCCGAAACATATTAACCTGTAAAAGAAAAGGGTTCATATTGAAACAAAAAGGGTTGAATTCTTTAACACAGTGTCCAAAGAAGGGCCAGAAGTATACCGAATGGTGTCGTCGGCGTAGAGGTGGATCAGAGACTCACCAGCAGCAAGAGCGACCTCATTGATGTATACAGAGAAGAGAGTCGGTCCAAGAATTGAACCCTGTGGCACCCCCATAGAGACTGCCAGAGGTCCGGACAGCAGACCTTCCGATTTGACACACTGAACTCTATCAGAGAAGTAGTTGGTGAACCAGGCGAGACAATCATTTGAGAAACCAAGGCTGTCGAGTCTGCCGATGAGGATGTGGTGATTGACAGAGTCGAAATCCTTGGCCAGATCAATGAATACGGCTGCACAGTAATGTTTCCTATCGATGGCGGTTAAGATATCGTTTAGGACCTTGAGCGTGGCTGAGGTGCACCCATGACCAGCTCTGAAACCAGATTGCATATCAGAGAAGGTATGGTGAGATTCGAAATGGTCGGTAATCTGTTTGTTGACTTGGCTTTCGAAGACCTTAGAAAGGCATGGTAGAATAGATATAGGTCTGTAGCAGTTTGGGTCAAGAGTGTCCTCCCCTTTGAAGAGGGGGATGACCGCAGCTGCTTTCCAATCTTTGGGAATCTCAGACGACAGACGTAATGTAGTGCCATAATGTGTTTGGAACCAAGGAAGAGTAGCTGCTGCATTGGGAGCAGCTAATAGCTTACTAATAGCTCTGAAAGTTCCTATCAAAGCAAGTGCCTGTATCATGATGTGTAATTTCTACTGTAACACCATATTTACATGTGGAGCATAATGTATTCTGTATATATCCCTTCATGACTGCAGACACGTGATGCAATGATTTCATACCCTTTATGGCGTTATACTCAATTGTGCTTATGTAGCTACATATTTTCATGAGTCCTGTAAAACAAAGCTAATGGCATCAAAAAAGTATTGTCTTGTGTTGTATACTTTGAAGCTGCCCTGGTCATGGCTAGAATTTGAAGTATTTAGCATTTAGGCTAACCCTAACCCTTGAGGATGAAGGAGTGGGGATTTGGGTGAGATTGTCAGTATAATTGCATACTGGAACTATATTTGATTTGTATGTGAACTTTATGTCCAATAACATAAACCTGTGTTCAGTAATCATCTCACGTTTTAGCTGGCAGGGAACTATGTGGCCATTGAGGACAGCAGTGTCGATCAGATGGAAAAATATCATAATATAGTGCATGGCTGCCTTATCCACTGCCACCATATTGTGATTTATAGTTAATCACACAGTCTGGTTTGATCTTTCTCCCTCCCATCATGTGATCCAACCTTTCCTGTGGCTCTTTCTTCTCCTGTAGCTACAAGGCATAGCAATTTGTCTTCTCGCCCAGTGCAGCTCTTCCAGTGCAGCTCTCTACAAATACACATGCTCTTACAAAGATTGTAGAACTCTGTGTTCAAAGAGCTGCTGAACCTTTGACAACATAACCATCTACCACTTAAACTGGTACAATATTTTGACTGATGGTTGGCACAAATACTCAAAATTCTGGAACTTGTTGTTTACCCTACTTTCACTGCAACCAGTAGCCTGTAGTGTACTGTAAAATTACAGGAACTTTTTAACAGTGTAGCATTTCATGTCATGGTGGAGAGGGAAAGAACAGTATGTTTCTGCACAACCATCACAGCAGTAAAGAACTGTCACCCCTGACAAAGAACAATTCAATACCTTTTTTTGTGTACTCACCCCTGACCTCTAACCTCTGTCATGTGCCCTCACCAGGTGTGCTGAGCTTGCCGGACAATCTGACCCTGCACCGGAACCAGCAGGGCTCTGGGAAGGGTGGCAAGGGCAATGCCAACAATCAGGCCGAACTCCGCAACCTGGAACAGTCCCTACTAGCTACCCGTGTGGGAAGCATCGCAGAGCTCAGTAAGTGTGATTTTACTACCATTGCAGTAGACTACCATTAATCAAGACCTTTGTCGTTCCTCTCCCTCTCTCTAATGGGAGGGATCCATAACTCCACGACATACCCTTTCCGGGAACTAATTTATTACAGCTGTTCCAACACCTGTTTATGAGTCGTGTGGTGGGCGTTTAATGCAAGGGTCACAGGCTTGACGGTGTTTACCGTTGACTTGAAAGGCTGAACCCCACCTCTAACCTCTGACCCTTTGTCTTCTCTCTGTCGTATTTCAAATAGATATATTCTGAACAAAAATATAAATGCAACATGTAAAGTGTTGGTCCAATGTTTCATAGGCTGAAATAAAAGATGCAGAAATTTTCCATACGCACAAAAAGCTTATTTCTCTCAAATGTTGTGCTGAAATTTGTTTACATAACTGTTAGTTAGCATTTCTCCTTTGCCAAGACAATTCATCCACCTGACAGTTGTGGCATACTAAGAAGCTGATTGAACAGCATGCTCATTACACAGGTGCACCTAGTGCTGGGGACAATAAAAAGCCACTACACAAAATTCTGCCACATATCTCAAGTTGAGGGAGCGTGCAATTGTCATGGTGACTGCAGGAATGTCCACCAGAGCTGTTGCCAGAGAATTGAAAGTTCCTTTCTCTACCATAAGCCGCCTCCAACGTCATTTTAGAAAAGTTGGTAGTACATCCAACCGGACTCACAACTGCAGACCACGAGTAACCACGCCAGCCCAGGACCTCCACATCCGGCATCTTAACCTGCGCCATCGTCTGAGACCAGTCACCCAGACAGCTGATGAAACTGAGGAGTATTTATGTCTGTAATAATGCCCTTTTATGGGGAAAAACTCCGACTTGCAGGTCACGGCTCCCCATTGGGTGGGCCTGGCTCGCCAGTGGGTGAGCCTATGCCCTCCTAGGCCCATCCATGGCTTCGCCCCTGCCCAGTCATGTGAAATTGATAGATTCGGGCCTATTTCATTTATTTCAATGGACTTTTTTCCTTATATGAACTAACTCAATACATTTGTGGAAATTGTTGCATGTTGCATTTATATTTTTGTTCAGTATAGTTAACTATCGACAATTGGGGTATGTTTTGGACATGTTTATGTGTATAGGGACATGTTTTGGGCATATTTATAGTGTATAGAAGAATACTATGTTCATTGTTGAGAACGAAAATGTATAATTTCGCTTTTCAACCCAACTCTCCAAGGCTATACACATACAGGGTCAGCCGTAGGGTCAGCAGCAGTGCAGCACCCCCGGAGCAGTTAAGTGCCTTGCTCAAAGCAATTTTGGATACTGATGCCAGAAACTAGTCAGATTTCTCACATCAGATCTGTGTGTGTTGGGGGTCAAAGATTATCCAATAAAAGCAGAGTGCCTAAAATGATCTGTAGTTAATAATGTCGACATTGTCTTATTGAAAGTCATGGGTTCTATAATTAAACAAGCCCAACATGTAAGACCCATAACGAATGAACAGGAAGGAAGGAGAATTTTTACACTAAATTATGTCTGAATTTGTCACAGTTACTATTTAAATGGTTTAAATGCATTTAAATAATGTGGCTTATTACCATTCTGACTGGCCAATCCTAATTAACATGTTGAGTCCTACAGTACATTGCTAGATCAAATCCCAGAGCTGACAAGGTAAAAATCTGTTGTTCTGTCCCTGAACAAGGCAGTTAACCTAATGTTCCTAGGCCGTTATTGTAAATAAAAATTTGTTCTTAACTGGCTTGCCTAGTTAAATAGAGGTAAAACAGTGGCTGATACATAAATCTTCTGCACTCCTAAAAGATAACAGAAACAGAAAGTGAAAACAAACTCCACTAAGGGCACTGAAAATGTTAGAGGGAATGATTAGCAACTCTTTTGTACTGAAGTATACAGACCCATTATTCTAAAATGCATCACCTCAATATGCTTTACACCTTTGTGAAGTTTCGATATGTTGGGAGAAATACTTACTGCTCTACATTTTTTGGATGTCTGGAAGTATATTTCCATTAGGTACTGTACATTCATGAAATGTATTTGAGGGTTTGAATTTCACAGTTTCTGTATGTGTTAGCATGATTAGAAGTACAAAAACTCATATATTACAGTCCAAGTTCACTGCAGTATTGGAGTATAAGCAATTAAAATGACTAGCGTTGTTTTGAGCCAGCATTTCACCAGATGTCAGGAGTTGTGTGGGTGTGTGAATTAGCAATGTTATTGTGAGTAGGTGTATGACTGAGAAAGCACTTGAATGAGGGAGTGTGTGAGGCTTTAGCAAGGGAGTGTGTGAGCATTTTTGTATTATAAGGGAATCACGTGCCATAGAAAATGATAGTATCTTATTGTGTTGTAGAGTGAATGTGATGTTAGGAGTCAAGCAATAGGTGGACCAGACAATATTTTATATATACAGTAGTAACTCTTGACAGATTAACAGCCCTGCTGCTGAATCTGAGTGGATCAATGTAAATTATTATTTTGATATATCATGATTTCGTGGAAGGGATAATTGAAGTGGGTCAGGGAAAGTTCTCTAGTGGTGCATATTAAATGTTGCCAACTTGCAAAATAGTTGCATTGAAAACATTGTCAGAAAACTCCATATTTTCATTCAGTGTATTGCATGCATTTTGGCTTTGGCAGAGACTTTGAGAGGGGTGGTAGTTGTCTGCTGATTTTGTTCAGTACATATTACACCTCGACCCCCAGAAAGCGAATTGAGTAGCTGGCCAGAGCACACAAGATTTGATTTGGGTTCTGAGATTAACCAGGGAAAATGCAGCGTGGCAAATTCAAATAAATGTATATAAAAATCACATTTTCATTAAATCACACATGTAAGATACTCAATTAAAGCTACACTCATTGTGAATCCAGCCAACATGTCAGATTTTAAAAAAGCTTTTCGGTGAAAGCACAAGAAGCTATTATCTGATGATAGCACAACAGTAAACAAAGAGGGTAGCATATTTCAACCCCCCAGGCGCTACACAAAATGCAGAAATAAAATATAAAACATGCCTTACCTTTGACGAGCTTCTTTTGTTGGCACTCCAATATGTCCGATAAACATCACAATTGGTCCTTTTGTTCGATTAATTCCGTCCATATATATCCAAAATGTCAATTTATTTAGCCCGTTTGATCCAGAAAAAAACAGCTTCCAAAATGCGCAACGTCACTACAAAATATTTCAAAAGTTGCCTATAAACTTTGCCAAAATATTTCAAACTACTTTTGTAATACCACTTTAGTTATTTTTAAACGTTAATAATCGATCAAATTGAAGACGGGTCTATCTGTTTTCAATAGAGGACGAGAGGAAACTAACACTACTTTTCAAGTCTTGGCCAACTCTCAACAGTATTACCCAGTTCCTAGTTGGCCCTACTTCTTCATTGCACAAATTAATAACCTCAACCAAATTCCAAAGACTGGTGACATCCAGTGGAAGCGGTAAGAACTGCAATCAAGTTCCTAAGAAATATTGTTTGCCAATGAGAAGTCAGTGAATAGACAGAGACCTAAAAAAAAAAATCTGAACGGTTAGTCCTCGGGGTTTTGCCTGCTACATAAGTTCTATTAAACTCACAGACATGATTCAATCAGTTTTAGAAACGTCAGAGTGTTTGCTATCCAAACCTATTAATAATATGCACATCTTATATTCTTGGCATGAGTAGCAGGAAGTTGAAATTGGGCACGCTATTTATCCAAAAGTGAAAATGCTGCCCCTTATATCTTAAGAAGTTAAACAGGTATTATAAAGCTATTCAAATCAAATTTTATTGGTCACATACATGTTTAATAGATGTTATTGCGAGTGTAGCGAAATAATTGTGCTTCTAGTTCCGACAGTGCAGCAATATCTAACAATTTCACAACAAGTACCTAATACACACAAATCTAAGTAAAGGAATGTAATAAGAATATATGAATATATGGATGAGCAATATAGATTGGCAAAGGCTAAGACGCAACAGATAGTATAGACTACAGTATATACATATGAGATGCAAGATATGTAAACATTATTAAAGTGACTAGTGTTGCATTTATTAAAGTGGCCAATGATTTCAAGTCTGTATGTGATGGCTATTTAACAGTCTGATGGTCTTGAAACAGAAGCTGTTTTTCAGTCTCTCGGTCATAGCTTTGATGCACCTGTACTGACCTCACCTTCTGGATGATAGCAGGGTGAACAGGCAGTGGCTCGGTTGGTTGTTGTCCTTGATTATCTTTTTGGCCTTCCTGTGACAAAGGATTTAAAGTTTATACCCGGTGTGAATACACCATACATTACTTTTTTTTTGTCCTCAAGGTAAACAATTGTACAGTACCACACCTACTCATTCACGGGTTTTTCTTTATTTGTACTATTTCTACATTCTAGAATAATAGTAAAGACAGCAAAACTATGAAATAACACATGGAATCATGTAATAACCAAAAAGTGTTAAATAAATCCAAATATAATTTTATATTTGAGATTCTTCAAAGTAGCCACCCTGTGCCTTGATGACAGCATTGCACAATCTTGGCATTCTCTCCTTTGCACACTATTGGCATTCTCTCATCCAGCTTCATCTGGAATGCTTTTCCAACACTCTTGAAGGATTTCCCAACTATGCAGAGCACTTGTTGGCTACTTTTCCTTCATTCTGCGGTCCAACTCATCACAGAACATCTCAATTGGGTTGAGGTCAGGTGATTGTGCAGGCCAGGTCATCTGATACAGCACTCCATCACCCTTCTTCTTGGTCAAATAGCCCTTTCCAGCCTGGAGGTGTTGGGTCGTTGTCCTGTTGAAAAACAAATGATAGTCCCACTAAGTGCGAACCAGATGGGATGGCGTATCACTGCAGAATGATGTGGTAGCCATGCTGGATTAGTCTGCCTTGAATTTAAAAATAAATCACAGACAGTGTCACCAGAAAAGCACCCCCACACGCTTTACGATGGGAACCACACATCCGGAGATCATCCGTTCACCTACACTGCGTCTCACAAAGACACGGCGGTTGGTACCAAAAACCTCATATTTGGACTCTTCAGACCAAAGGATAGATTTTCACAAGTCTAATGTCCATTGCTCATGTTTCTTGGTCCAAACAGGTCTCTTCTTCTTATTGGTGTCCTTTAGTAGTGGTTTCTTTGCAGCAATTTGACCATGAAGGCCTGATTTCACGCAGTCGCCTCTGAACATGTCAGAGGCTTTTGTTATTTTATTAATAGGCTTTTATTCTCTATTTTGGTTAGGCCAGCGTGTGACTAGGGTGGGCATTCTAGTTTCTTAATTTCATGTTTTGTATTTCTTTGTGTTTTGCCGGGTGTGGTTCTCAATCAGAGGCAGATGTCTATTGTTATCTCTGATTGGAAATCATACTTAGGCAGCCTTTTTTCCTTTCGCATTTGTGGGTACTTGACTTTGTTAGTGGCATGATTGCCCAAGTTAAGCTTCACGGTCGTTTCATTGTTTTGTTGGCGACATTCATTTCAAATAAAGAGAAATGTACGCTCATCATTCTGCACTTTGGTCCAGTCATTTCCAGGAGGAGCTGTTCTAGCCATAACATGGACTTGGTCTTTTACCAAATTGGGCTATCTTCTGTATACCACCCCTACCTTGTCACAACAAAACTGATTGGCTCAAACACATTAATTAAGTAGAAATGAAATCCCACAAATTAAATTTTGACAAGGCACACCAGTTAATTGAAATGCATCCAAGGTGACTACTTCATGAAGCTGGTTTAGAGAATGCCAAGAGTGTGAAAAGCTGTCATCAAGGCAAAGGGTGGCTATTTGAAGAATCTCAAATATAAAATATATTTCGATTTGTTTAACACTTTTTTTGGTTACTACATTAATCCATATGTGTTATTTCATAGTTTGATGGTCTTCGCTATTATTCTACAATGTAGAAAACAGTGAAAACTAAGAAAAACCCTTGAATGAGTAGGTGTCCAAACTTTTGACTGCTACTGTACAAACCAAAAATCCCCTTTTTTCCCCTTGTAGGTGATTTGGTGTCACGGGCCATGCACCATCTCCAGCCATTGTGCCTTAAGAACCCTAGCAACGGCATGCCAGTTCACCAGAAGAGTGGCACGGTGCACTGGGAGCCTGAGGCACTCTACACTCTCTGCTACTTCATGCAATGTCCCCAGATAGAGTGGGAGAACCCCAACTTGGAGCCCTCCAAAGTCACCCTGCAGATCGAGAGGTGAGTCCAACCTTGCTCTAAAACATCAAAGAAGTGGCATTTATTTGAGGTGGCTAATCATTTACTTACATACATACATTCATGCTTGTTAAATATGGAGCAAAAGTGTGTAGCACTAGCAATGGAAAACAATGTAAATCTCACTTATTGGCTCCTTGGTTGCTCAGTTGGTAAGAACGTGGCACTACCCATAATACACTCTTAGATGTAAAGGTGCCTGGAAGAACTGTTTGGGTTGCTACACCGGCGGAACCTTTCCAGTTGAAAATGTTTCCTTGAGGAAATCTGGTGTAAAGGTTCAAACCTGAACCTTATTATGATGGGAGATTTAAACTTTCTAATAATATATTGTAGCTGTCAGATGTTGTTATTTTTGGTCACCCATCAGCAAAAATGTATTTCCTTTTTATCATGGTATGTTTGTACACTGCTAATTAAAATGTTCCTTGAGTATTGATGCATATTGCATATTCTAATACTAATATCATTGATTACATAGTTACAAATGGGTAACTATTCCAATATTTCTATAGGTTCTAGAGAAACTCATACACCTCGGTTAACCTCATTAAGTCTACAAAGCTGTCAATGTTAAAGATTTGATGACAACAGAACAAATGAACAGGAATGACATTTATGCCAACGGGTGGCCC
The DNA here is from genome assembly GCF_034236695.1 of Oncorhynchus nerka. Taxonomy (NCBI): domain Eukaryota; kingdom Metazoa; phylum Chordata; class Actinopteri; order Salmoniformes; family Salmonidae; genus Oncorhynchus; species Oncorhynchus nerka. The sequence goes on from NC_088403.1 coordinate 38,899,155, forward strand.
CCCAAAAGTTATCTTAAAGCCACGCCCGACTAAGCTTCACCTCCACTCCAGGAACCCGTTGCTACATTAAACCATTAAAGGTTCCTCCAAGAACCCGTCAACTAACCAAAGGTTGAAATATGAACCATTGACGACATAGCATATTAGCCAGTATTACCTAGTGTTGCATTTTCAGTGTAACATTTCTAGTGTTAAGTGTAAAAGAACCCCAGTATTGGTGTTAATAATAAGTGTTAAACAAAACCACCTCCATCAGTATCATATTTCCCAGCATGCTCTATTGTAGGTTGATTTTTTTTCAAATTGTTTCAAGATCTTTCTTTTTGTTTTTCATTGATTCATTGATCTTATGCTACTCAAATATAAAAACCACAACTTTTCCTAACTAATCCAATCTGTTACTTGGACTTATTGCACACGTTATTGAAATGGTTTAGGTAGAGTCCTTTATAATGAGTCTCGACAGTCATTTTCAATTCAGGGTGTGGGTGAGTACACATTCCAACTGTTGGATATGAACTTTGGCCGAATTCCAATAGAAATTGCACATCACTTTGCAAGCCATCATAATAGGACTTGCAGACTTGAAAACCTTGAGTTTCATGGTAAAACTAGTCCCTCAAAAAAGTATTGATGAGTCGTTCGCAAACTTGGGAGCCAGGTCGTTGAACGTTGGGAGCCAGCTCGCATATTAGAAGAGCTGATTCTATTTATAAAATTATTTTAAAAAACAAGTTATGTATAATCAAAAGATTTAAAGATTATAAAATAGAATTAACTAATTCAAATCATGAAAAAATGTAATAATATAGGCCTAAATGCTCAAGCCCACAGATATTCGTTCTGAATCTCTGCTCAGACGAACAGCCTCACCTGTTGTTCCTGTCAATCAGACACACAGTGTCAACCAATGAAACAAAGATGAGTGAGGGAAGGCCGAGCCAACTCACTCAGTCACACACTTTACAGCCGAGGAGAGAGAGGAAGGACAGCTGTGAAATGAGTCGGAAGAACAGTAGCATTTGGATGCATGTTTAATGTAGACAATGTTAGAGCACAGTGTAGAATTTGCCAAAACAAAATCTCATATAAAGCCTGTTCTATGCACAACCTACAACGGCATATGCGAACTGTGCACCCAACTGTGAAGCTAGCTGTAGCTGCGCTTCGAGAAACTAGCAGGCCTGCTAGTGATAGTGGTGGAGCCAGCACCTCCACACGTGGAGAAGTATCCACTCAGTCAAGAAGGCCTACTCCACAGTCTTCTATGGACCAGTGTATGCCAAAGTCTAGGTCTGTAGCAAAACAAGGCCAAATTGATATTGTATTGGCTAAAATGATTGCAACCGATTTCCAGCCATTTTTTATTGTGGAGGACAGAGGTTTTAGAAATCATAGCAATAGTCTAAATCCAAATATACACAATTCCAAGCAGGAAAACCCTTTCAAAATAACATATTCCACAACTGTACGAGATCACACAGGCTTCGGTGTGGAAAAGAGTTCAAAAAGCTACTGCAGTTTGCCTTACCACTGACTGCTGGACATCAAGGGTAACCACTTCTTACATGTCAGTTACAAGTCACTTCATTGAAGATTTTTCAATGTCTAGCTGTCTTCTGGACTGCTTTGAGTTCAGCGACAGACACACCTCAGAGAACTTGGCAGAGAAGTGTTGAGAGTGGCCAGAGAATGACAAGTAGATGGAAAAGTGGTCTGTTGTGTCAGCGACAATGCAGCTAACATAACCAAAGCCATGAACATTTTAAAATGGATGCATCATCCATGTCTTGCCCACACAATCAAACTGATTGTAAGAGATGCTCTGAAGGTGGTGAAGCCCACTGTGGACATAATCCTTCCACAGGAGCACAGCAGGTGCTGAAAAATTTAAGTCTACACAACGCCAGATCGGGATGCATTATTTTTCATAACAAACCAATGCATTTTTTATTTATTTTCTTTTTAAAGAAAACCACCCAACTATAGTGGTTGCTCAACTAAAAGTTTTGCGATTATGCTGTGGGATTTAGAGGTAATTTTTGGTTTAGTACGGTACCCCGCGTGACTACTTCATTGCTCCAGACCAGCGCAAGGGGGAGTTAGAGCACGATTATGCTTTTGGTTCCCAAGGCACTACTGTGTCTCTAAAAACACACTTACTTGTTACTACTCGTCAGTATTACTTACTAAAACTGTTACACTAATAGTTTTATTCTAAGAGAAACTTAGACTACAATTAGAGTGTGGAAATGTTATGAATATTTTGCTCTTACTGTAGTACTGTAGCCTACTCCTGACCAGTCATGTTGTACAGCGCCTGAGTGGTGCAGTGGTCTAAGTCATCGCAGTGCAAACTACGTTGCTACAGATACTGGTTCAATACCCGTGCCGGCTGTGGCCCGGAGACCTATAGCATGTGTTTATTAGGCTACTGTGCAGTCTGACAAGTAAACATAGCCTACAGTACATACTATGGTAAAGTGCCTAATTCCTTAAATAATGGAGAGCAGGCCAGACTTTCTCGTTGACCTCAAGTACTCATTACCTCTGTCTTTAATGTTTTTTGGGTTGCATCAGTCATGGACAGAAACTTTTGAGACACAGTATTAATGATGAACACCCGGAGGTTCACTGGTAAGCCACATTTGCCTCAGGATCCATCCCAGTTTTCTGTGTCCACTCATGGTATCTCTCTTCAGTTTAACATCCTTGGAATAGCAGAACAGCATAATGGTCTGGACGCCCCTCGCTGTGCCTGGTGAGCAATTGGTCAAATTCTGTTGTCAGAAGAGGAATGGAAATGTCAGGGTGAATCGACGACCTGGCGAACCCGCCAGGTATGTTTACATTTACATTTAAGTCATTTAGCAGACGCTCTTATCCAGAGCGACTTACAAATTGGTGCGTTCACCTTAAGACATCCAGTGGAACAGCCACTTTACAATAGTGCATCTAAATCTTTTAAGGGGGGTGAGAAGGATTACTTTATCCTATCCTAGGTATTCCTGAAAGAGGTGGGGTTTCAGGTGTCTCCGGAAGGTGGTGATTGACTCCGCTGTCCTGGCGTGGTGTATGTTGACTCTGCCTGTCGGAGGTGGAGTTCCAGAGCTCACAGGCGTGCCTGGCATGTGTTGTGACTCCATCTCATTCCTTGCCCTCTTCAACGCGTCATTCTCTACCTGACTCTCCGCCAATGCCGTTTGACTCTCTGACAATGACGAGTGACTCTGCCAATACCGCCTGGCTCTGGACCAATGCATCAGCTGTCGCCCTTTCTGCTGGTCTGCCTTCAATGACTCGAACTCGGTCTTCAAAGTTGGAATCTGATCCATGTGCACCTTCATCAGATAAGCAGAATGATACCGCCCTGAGTCCCCATCGATTACAGTGGCCTATGATAGAAACGGTAGATCAATTAAGAATTAAAAGTGACTCCAACACACAAATGCTGCATACACATTTTAAGAATCTAGCAAAATTAACCACTTTCTTGGCAAGCATGCATTTGTTTCGGTGCGTGGTTGTATGCTCTGTAAAAACACATTATCATTTTTAGTACATAATTATTTATTTTTATTTAACCTGTAGTGAAACGCAACATGGATCTCCCTCCTGCCCCCCTCCCGCTGCCACTACCCTATGTACCACCAGTACAGTTAGACATGAGCAGGTCTGATGAGCTACCAGAGTGGTCACAGTCACCAGGAGAGGGCGCCAGTCAACCACCCACCTCAACAACATGGTACCAGGAAGAACGGCCTCCACCATCTGACGCAGCTGCAGAATGGGAGAAACTGCTTGAAGCACTGCTAATAAAGTAAAAGGCACCGCCTTAAGGGGAAGACCATATATGTAGCGTCCTGAACGTCCTGAAAGTGTATTTCGGAAATATCGTTTAGAGTGTGTGTATGGGAAATGTGTTTTTTCACAAGGTGGAAATTGTCCTTTGCCATTTTCTTCTTTGTGACATTTCTAATGTCTTGCTGCGGTTAGAGGATGCCTATGAGGCACAGTAGTGCAGAAACCACAAGTGGGACTTGAGTGGTGACCAAAAGGTATATAAAGAGAAATTTGCCATTACTTTGGCGCTGACTTCCTGAATTCTGAATTCATTTAGACAACCATTTGACTTCGGGTAATTGCCACCTGACTCAAATTACTTAAAGATTCTAACTTGCTGGATACCAGGGTAAAAGTCTGTTTACCTATCGACCAGTTGACCCTGTGTGCAGCATACGTTTGGACCGAGTGTACCGTTGTGACAAAGTCTTAATTGACCGAGGAACACTGTAGCACTGGCCGGGTTGCTTGCCCCAGACACTGCGGTAGATCAACGGCAGAATTACCACCTGCTGAGAACGGTTGGAAAATTGTTTGAATCGACTCTGTCTCCGACTGACCCAGTGACACGTGTACTGTTGTAACACAGTGCCTTGCCCTGGAATCGCGGTTGCGGGTTATTTGACAATACTATCCAACCTGAGGGCAGGTTAGAGTACTCAGTCTAACTTGAATCTCGAAATTTAGTTGAACCAACGATTCCTCATAGGAGAGATCGATACATAAACTAAATTCTCAGAACTCTGACCGATTGAAACACCACTCCTGATCTCGTGGGTCTCCCTGTCATCTTTTAAAGGTAATTAAGTTGAAGTATTATATTTTATTATAGATAAGTGTTATCATTGTACCAGGCATTTTATAGAGCATTAAGGCATTTGCATGTTTTTGATTAACGCTGTGTGTGACCGAGTAACAATCGTGTATTTTGAAGTGTGTTTGATTGTAAAAGACAAAAAAACAGAGTGTTTTCAAAAATAAACGGTAGTCTTATTTTGTCTTGAGCAAAAGGTTCTCTCAAAGACAGTTAACTGCACGGGAGATAACAACTCTGACACTCCCCGCTACCGGGACACTGGAAACGGAGATCAGTGCTCTATGACAGAATGAGTTACTATTAAAAGACAAAGAGGAAGGTGTGTCCAGTAGTGATTCATTTAATTGTCTTATCGATCTATCTAAGTTTTATTTTCCAAGCGATACATAGCCGACGGGCAGAGTAGTGAGACTAAGTTGACTAAAGGTCTTCACACTTTAAACTAGATACATCACAGCGGGGAAACACTCAACCACAGGGAAATCATATAGAGACTGGTAGGACTAGTGCTTAATAACAACTCAGGGATCAATTAGTGGTGAAGCAAAGAGTCTAGAGGATAAAGGTGGGGTTCACACATCCCAGCTAGAGCTAGACCGTTGAGAGTGACAAGGCAAAAGACCTCCCTACGCGGACAACGCTTCGATATAGAAAGAGAGGCAGGGCTACGCGAGCGGTCCTGGTTATACCGAGATAACCTGAAGTACCTATAGTGCCCTGTCCAATCCAGGGAACGGGACGCTAACCACCTCTAGCAACCCCGCTGCCGGCCAAGGGGCGGGGCTGAAGGTTTCGTATCGCGACACTTGGCGCCCAACGTGGGGCCCCACACCTCTATTTAAGACTCTACTACTACCTGAGTTAACGGCCCCTACCAGCGCTCTATTTCCAAACAACTTACTAAAGTAGGTATCTTTAAAGAGTTAGAGATATGGCTACGGCAGTACCAACCTACCCAGACGCAGAGAGAGCATTGGCTCTCCCTGCGGATGAGGAGGAATTACAAAAAAATAGGCGAGCTAGTGCCTTACCTTACGAACCAACAGGATGTTTCGTCTTCCCGGGTTTACCATGGGGTAAACTGAGAACGGTAGACCAGACAGCCATAAAACATCTTCTGGGAATAGATGGAAGGCAAACTTTCTGGGATGATAAAATATTCCAGAAAAGAACCCTAAATGGCAACAAGAAAGTACTATAGAGTTTATAACTAAATAGGAAATCTAAATACAGTCTCAAGGTAAAGAGCAATGGCGGGTTAGAGTCTACTCTTTGAGGAAAAATCCCTGAGAAATAAGAAAGTACTATAGAGTTTATAACTAAATAGGAAATCTAAATACAATCTCAAGGTAAAGAGCAATGGCGGGTTAGAGTCTACGCTTTGAGAAAAAAATCCCTGACGAAACTAGAAAATATTATAGACTTCATAACTAAATAGGAAATTTATACAAACCTCAAGGTAAAGAGCAATGGCGGGTTAGAGTCTACTCTTTGAGGAAAAATCCCTGAGAAATAAGAAAGTACTATAGAGTTTATAACTAAATAGGAAATCTAAATACAATCTCAAGGTAAAGAGCAATGGCGGGTTAGAGTCTACTCTTTGAGAAAAAAATCCCTGACGAAACTAGAAAATATTATAGACTTCATAACTAAATAGGAAATTTATACAAACCTCAAGGTGAAGATATGTTAACAAGAGTGAATTATTTTCAGCGCCGTTAAGGCAGGCAGACCTCGTAGTAATACGAAATTAGGTTCTAAAAGAAGTCATCCCAGAAGAAGAAGGGGGGCCAGAGGATGTAAGTGTTTATTGTGGCAAAGTGGCCTTCTATGCACAGCCCTGGTACCCCATGGCATTGGCCCTGCTACAAGACGGGACTCCAACGAATCTAGGATACACTAGTGTAATGTTGAGAGCCATGCAGGAAGATTTATGTTAAACATTTAGGGTATATTTTAAGCCAACAGGGCAGAAAAAAGATGAAGTTAGAAAAAGAGTGATTTTATAAGCATTACATTTAATTATGAAAATAAATATGTTGCAGTTCTTAGGGATAATAAAGTACTGTAGGTAATGGATCACATACTACGCAACATATATACAATTATTGATGAGACTGAGTTAAAATTAACCCAGGTTATTGTTAGATAAAATACAGTGGACTCCCGAAAGAGAGATTTCATTAGTACAGAAAACATATGCTATGTTTAGCAGCGTTTTGGCCTTATCTAATCATTTGAAGGTTTGTCTTCAAATAGTAGAAAGATTACAAGAATATATGGCATCTGTTGTGACCCAGGGTCATTGAGAGTATCGGGTTAATTAAGTTGAACTATATAATTATCTACATAGAAATGTTGAGTTCTATAAAATGCATTAGTGTAAACAGGGAGACAGTGAGACAGTCAGTCAATATTTGGAGACAGAGACCATATCTGGTACTGTCAGTATTAGCTGCGGCAACAGGAAGCAGATGCGGAAGCGAAAAAGGCCGGTTTTAAACCACAGTCATTAAAAGCAGCAGTTAAGAGGAAGTTAAACATAGACATAACTACATTGAAAGAGCTGAGACAGATAGTGACCCATGTGCAAATGTATTAGGTCAGTTAGACACTGACACAGGAGTAGGGGAATGGGACTTTACATGGAAGTAAATATTGCAAAGAGTGGACGCCTCAGGGTACAATTTCAGGATGGACTTTAAAAAATAAATGAAAATAATAAACCACTTACGGATAAATATGCTACAAGGAGAAGAAAATCTCCTCAGCTTATTGGACGCTAAATAATTATAAGTAAGGGGAGTCATAAATATGAACATTTTTTTTGTTCCAGACCAAATAGAGAGAGTCAGAACACACAGAGGCAGTAATAACAGCCCTAGACAGACTCAACAGAGCAGGCATGAAACTGAACTTGACAAAGAGCCAAATAGGTCGAGAGGAAGTGAACTTTCTCGGTTTCACTATTTACATTTACATTTAAGTCATTTAGCAGACGCTCTTATCCAGAGCGACTTACAAATTGGTGCATTCACCTTATGACATCCAGTGGAACAGTAGTGCATCTAAATCTTTTAAGGGGGAGGGGGGGTGAGAGGGATTACTTTATCCTATCCTAGGTATTCCTTAAAGAGTTGGGGTTTCAGGTGTCTCCGGAAGGTGGTGATTGACTCCGCTGTCCTGGCGTCGTGAGGGAGTTTGTTCCACCATTGGGGGGCCAGAGCAGCGAACAGTTTTGACTGGGCTGAGCGGGAACTGTACTTCCTCAGTGGTAGGGAGGCGAGCAGGCCAGAGGTGGATGAACGCAGTGCCCTTGTTTGGGTGTAGGGCCTGATCAGAGCCTGGAGGTACTGAGGTGCCGTTCCCCTCACAGCTCCGTAGGCAAGCACCATGGTCTTGTAGCGGATGCGAGCTTCAACTGGAAGCCAGTGGAGGGAGCGGAGGAGCGGGGTGACGTGAGAGAACTTGGGAAGGTTGAACACCAGACGGGCTGCGGCGTTCTGGATGAGTTGTAGGGGTTTAATGGCACAGGCAGGGAGCCCAGCCAACAGCGAGTTGCAGTAATCCAGACGGGAGATGACAAGTGCCTGGATTAGGACCTGCGCCGCTTCCTGTGTGAGGCAGGGTCGTACTCTGCGGATGTTGTAGAGCATGAACCTACAGGACCACCGCCTTGATGTTAGTTGAGAACGACAGGGTGTTGTCCAGGATCACGCCAAGGTTCTTAGCGCTCTGGGAGGAGGACACAATGGAGTTGTCAACCGTGATGGCGAGATCATGGAACGGGCAGTCCTTCCCCGGGAGGAAGAGCAGCTCCGTCTTGCCGAGGTTCAGCTTGAGGTGGTGATCCGTCATCCACACTGATATGTCTGCCAGACATGCAGAGATGCGATTCGCCACCTGGTCATCAGAAGGGGAAAGGAGAAGATTAATTGTGTGTCGTCTGCATAGCAATGATAGGAGAGACCATGTGAGGTTATGACAGAGCCAAGTGACTTGGTGTATAGCGAGAATAGGAGAGGGCCTAGAACAGAGCCCTGGGGGACACCAGTGGTGAGAGCACGTGGTGTGGAGACGGATTCTCGCCACGCCACCTGGTAGGAGCGACCTGTCAGGTAGGACGCAATCCAAGCGTGGGCCGCGCCGGAGATGCCCAACTCGGAGAGGGTGGAGAGGAGGATCTGATGGTTCACAGTATCGAAGGCAGCCGATAGGTCTAGAAGGATGAGAGCAGAGGAGAGAGAGTTAGCTTTAGCAGTGCGGAGCGCCTCCGTGATACAGAGAAGAGCAGTCTCAGTTGAATGACTAGTCTTGAAACCTGACTGATTTGGATCAAGAAGGTCATTCTGAGAGAGAGCTGGCCAAGGACGGCACGTTCAAGAGTTTTGGAGAGAAAAGAAAGAAGGGATACTGGTCTGTAGTTGTTGACATCGGAGGGATCGAGAGTAGGTTTTTTCAGAAGGGGTGCAACTCTCGCTCTCTTGAAGACGGAAGGGACGTAGCCAGCGGTCAAGGATGAGTTGGTGAGCGAGGTGAGGTAAGGGAGAAGGTCTCCGGAAATGGTCTGGAGAAGAGAGGAGGGGATAGGGTCAAGCGGGCAGGTTGTTGGGCGGCCGGCCGTCACAAGACGCGAGATTTCATCTGGAGAGAGAGGGGAGAAAGAGGTCAGAGCACAGGGTAGGGCAGTGTGAGCAGAACCAGCGGTGTCGTTTGACTTAGCAAACGAGGATCGGATGTCGTCGACCTTCTTTTCAAAATGGTTGACGAAGTCATCTGCAGAGAGGGAGGAGGGGGGAGGAGGATTCAGGAGGGAGGAGAAGGTTGCAAAGAGCTTCCTAGGGTTAGAGGCAGATGCTTGGAATGAGTGGTAGAAAGTGGCTTTAGCAGCAGAGAGAGAAGAGGAAAATGTAGAGAGGAGGGAGTGAAAGGATGTCAGGTCCGCAGGGAGGCGAGTTTTCCTCCATTTCCGCTCGGCAGCCCGGAGCCCTTGTTCTGTGAGCTCGCAAAGAGTCGTCGAGCCACGGAGCGGGAGGGGAGGACCGAGCCGGCCTGGAGGATAGGGACAATAGAGAGTCAAAGGATGCAGAAAGGGAGGAGAGGAGGGTTGAGGAGGCAGAATCAGGAGATAGGTTGGAGAAGGTTTGAGCAGAGGGAAGAGATGATAGGATGGAAGAGGAGAGAGTAGCGGGGGAGAGAGAGCGAAGGTTGGGACGGCGCGATACCATCTGAGTAGGGGCAGTGTGGGAAGTGTTGGATGAGAGCGAGAGGGAAAAGGATACAAGGTAGTGGTCGGAGACTTGGAGGGGAGTTGCAAGGAGGTTAGTGGAAGAACAGCATCTAGTAAAGATGAGGTTGAGCGTATTTCCTGCCTTGTGAGTAGGGGGAAGGTGAGAGGGTGAGGTCAAAAGAGGAGAGGAGTGGAAAGAAGGAGGCAGAGAGGAATGAGTCAAAGGTAGACGTGGGGAGGTTAAAGTCGCCCAGAACTGTGAGAGGTGAGCCGTCCTCAGGAAAGGAGCTTATCAAGGCATCAAGCTCATTGATGAACTCTCCGAGGGAACCTGGAGGGCGATAAATGATAAGGATGTTAAGCTTGAAAGGGCTGGTAACTGTGACAGCATGGAATTCAAAGGAGGCGATAGACAGATGGGTAAGGGGAGAAAGAGAGAATGACCACTTGGGAGAGATGAGGATCCCGGTGCCACCACCCCGCTGACCAGAAGCTCTCGGGGTGTGCGAGAACACGTGGGCAGACGAAGAGAGAGCAGTAGGAGTAGCAGTGTTGTCTGTGGTGATCCATGTTTCCGTCAGTGCCAAGAAGTCGAGGGACTGGAGGGAGGCATAGGCTGAGATGAACTCTGCCTTGTTGGCCGCAGATCGGCAGTTCCAGAGGCTACCGGAGACCTGGAACTCCACGTGGGTCGTGCGCGCTGGGACCACCAGATTAGGGTGGCCGCGGCCACGCGGTGTGGAGCGTTTGTATGGTCTGTGCAGAGAGGAGAGAACAGGGATAGACAGACACATAGTTGACAGGCTACACAAGAGGCTACGCTAATGCAAAGGAGATTGGAATGACAAGTGGACTACACGTCTCGAGTGTTCAGAAAGTTAAGCTTACGTAGCAAGAATCTTATTGACTAAAATGATTAAAATGATACAGTACTGCTGTAGTAGGCTAGCTGGCAGAGGCTGCGTTGTTGACTATGTAGGCTAGCTGGCATTGGCTGCGTTGTTGACACTACACTAATCAAGTCGTTCCGTTGAGTGTAATAGTTTCTACTGTGCTGCTATTCGGGGCTAGCTGGCTAGCTAGCAGTGTTGATTACGTTACGTTGCGTTAAAAGAACGACAATAGCTGGCTAGCTAACCTAGGAAATCGCTCTAGACTACACAATTATCTTTGATACAAAGACGGCTATGTAGCTAGCTATGTAGCTAGCTACGATCAAACAAATCAAGCCATTGTACTGTAATGAAATGAAATGAAAAATGTGATACTACCTGTGGAGCGAAGCGAAATGCGACCGGATTGTTGAGTGCAGAAGTTCTGTTCGGTAGACGTTGGCTAGCTGTTGGCTAGCTAGCAGAGTCTCCTACGTTAAGGACGACATAAAACTACACACTCTAAAATACACAATTATCTTGGATACGAAGACAGCAAAGACAACTATGTAGCTAGCTAACACTACACTAATCAAGTCGTTCAGTTGAGTGTAATAGTTGTGCTGCTAATCGGTAGACGGTGGACTAGCTAACGGTGGACGTTAGCTAGCTGGCTAGCTGCAGGGCAGTGTAGACTGCGTTAGGGCGACGAAATACGATAATTACGCAATTATCTATGATACAAAGACGGCTATGTAGCTAGCTAAGAAGAAATTGCTAAGATTAGACAAATCAAACCGTTGTACTATAATGAAATGTAATGAAATGTAATACTACCTGCGGACCGAGTGCAGATGCGACCGCTCGCTCCAACCCGGAAGTTGTGCAAGTAGTTTATGTGGAGAGTATAGGCACTGGAATCACCGCAAGCCAAAATGTATTTGAAAAAGTAGCAGAGCTCAGCAAGCCTCACACAGTAAAGGAAATGCAGCGGGCCCTAGGCAAAATAGGGTATCTAAGAAACCACGTCAAAGGTTATAACAGAGCTGCAAAGCATTGCTATAGAGGCATAACAAGAGAAGGGCATCAAAAGACAAAGAATATGGTAGACAACCATAATATGGGACAAGAAAATGGAAGAATCCTGGGAAAATGTGAAATTAATGGCCATAGAAGCCCAAGAAAATAAGCCCAGAGACCCCAACGTACCCTTCTGGCTGTGTCTGAAGCTTGAAGGGCCAGAGGTGGTGAGGGATGGCCACATTTGGATTTCGAATGAGCTATCAGGAAAAACTATTCAAATGTTACAGCAAACAGCTGAAAAGGCCCACAATGAAGTACTCCAGTACAGGGGCTAAAATGGCCCTGCTAGAGCTATACTGGAACAAAATAGTGTCCCTTGCCCAAGGACAGGCCATAATCATAAAAGACACAGAACTAAACGAACTATGGGCCACTAACCATACGAAAAAAATGGTAGGTAATTACAACCACCACTTGGGATAAGTGGAGGAACGTACATGCCACCAAAGGAGTTATGTTCATCAGTGACCAAGGATGGGACACTGACGAACCAGGACCAGGACCTACAACAGTCAAGGTAAAACCAAAAGAGGATAAACCTAGGGACATAGTAGTGCTCACGGATGGAAGTGAGAAAACAGGAAGTAACCAAGTGGGGTTTTATTGTAAAAAACAAAGCCACTGGCGAAACACTCATAAAAAGGAAACAAGAAATAGCAGGCACTGCCCAGAAAGCAGAAGTCATGGCCATAATGGAAGCACTGCTACACTGTTCTACACCCAATCTAAAATAGAACTGGTTACAGACAGTTACTGCAGTGCCCAGGCCATGACTTCTGACAAGAAAGATATGGCAGAACAATGGTTACAGAAGTGCTAAAAACAGAACAATTCAGCACGAAGGAGAGTGGAGAAAGATCCATGAGTTAATGGATAGAATGGATATTGTTGTCAGTCACCAAAAAGCCCACACAGTAGATGGGGGTGGAAAGGAAGCTGACTTCAATCAACAAGGCAACAGGGAAGTAGATGAACTAGCCCAGATGGGCAGAATAATTCTCTACAAAACTGAAGCAGACTAACTCAAGGCGTTACACATAGATTGGGGACATCTAGGTCCCAAAATCTTTATGAAGCGTCTTAGACAGGACCAGATTGAATTTGACCCAGTAGAGGCCAAACTGGTGTGCCAGCAGTGCATTACCTGTCAAGAGCAAAAGCCTAGTAATCTAGGAAGAGTGTCTGATCAACACATCAAAACATGCACGCCCTGGAGTCAAATAGCATTAGAGACTATGGGTCCCATGAAAAGTGCTACGGTACTGGGACATAGGTATGCTATAGTAGCGGTGTGCATGGCAACGGGCTACACAATGGTACACACAGCGAAAACATGCAATGCTCTGCCTGTGTTGACAATGCTTAACCTTTTGACTTTGACCCTAGGACGGTTTCAATCGATCAGGACTGACGATGGACGTCAGTATAAAAACAAAAAGGTAGAGGAATGGTGCACCCAGAGGGGAGTAAAGCACACTTTCTCACCTCCCTACACACCTCAAGCAAATGGGTGTGCAGAGAAGACAATTGGCAAACTCAAAACAACTTTGGGGTTGTGGAGAGTGGACAAAGATTGGGGACCAAAGCTAGTGCAAGCATGCATAGAGTTAAGTAGCACCCCAACCAGTTCAGGGCCTAGTCCAAGAGAGTTAATGGGATTACCAGGACAAAATAGTACGGTGGATGTTCCTAATCCCCAGTCTACCCCTCTACCTTGTGTTTTAAAGGTAGGAGACTGGATCAGGATTAGACAAAATCCAGCGGCAGACAAAAGTAGTGCCCAAGAAATACGGTAAAAAACGTATTATTGAGGAAATAATAAGCGCTAATACTGTAAGGACAGCTTGTGGAAGAACAGTTGACATAGCACAATTTAGGAAAGTAGGTCATCCATAATCGTACCAGACTGGAAATACCTCCTAGAGTGCAGAGCAGGCCTCCAAGTCAGGAGGAGTCCAAACACCATTTTAGGGCCTCAAAGGAGGGAGCACAGGAAGAGTAGTCTGGGAACGAAGCGTTCCGACAGGTCTACCTGGCTCAAGCAGACTGAAGTGTGTCCCTTGTGACGTATGCAATGAGCCCACTGGCGATATGCAATACGAAGGGCCCGCTGAGCATCAGGCAACTAGAGGTGTGCTCTGATGGAGCCTCAGGAGAGTATAGGTGCAGGTATGGAAGAGTTCAGACGTGTGGCAGGTGCAACTGCAACACCATGACCAACTGTGCACTAGACATAAGGACCATTAATGGTTCCTGGGACCTCAGAGGGTGTCAGTGTGCCTGGGATAGATATGGAAACATCTCAGACAAAGATTGCCTGGAATGTCGCAGACAGAGGGTCACAGAGATCAAACTAACCAGAAGTGCCCTCTTAACCCCAGTTAGAATAGAAGCACCACTCTGGCCCATTCCCACTGGAACTGCAGGCCCAGACCCAGCTCTAACAGGTCAAAGGTTCCAATTTAACTCCAGCTATGAGTATCTGAGAGATAGGGACCTTGGAGAGGGACCTAGTGATGGATATGGGATAGACAGAGTCAACAGACAGGCCTGGATGGAAACAGGACAAGGTGAATGGATCCTAGTAGACCCTAGTGTAGCCTGGGATGGAGTGCTTCTGGAGTCCACGGATTGGGACCAGGTGGACAAATATCCCCTAGACAACAACCAACAAACATCCTGGATGGATGAGAAGGTGTTGGTGGGAAGGTCAGTGCAGGCCAGTTAGAGAACTACTCTGGGGCAGAGCAATGGAAAAGGAACAAATGTTCACTTTCGTCACCCCCATGACTGGAGGAAATTATGTCCCTCCGCATGATGGAGATGGCAGGAGAAGGTACAGGTTAGGCCTAGGATGGCAGCTGTACTTAGCCCAGGACCCTGTGTATAAAACTGAAGGAGTCTACTCTTGTCACAAGTACATATGTAGAGATAGTGCTGCTGGAGAGGGAAAAGGTCAACAAAAGGCAGCACTCAAAAGAGAATATAGCCCACCTAAGAAATCATTCCTGGCTAGGGTGAAACTGGCATTTTGATCAGACCCTGGAGAGGGCTTATCCAAACCCAGAAACCCAACAGTTAAAAATAAACTAAAATATGCTCTCCCTCTTATATTTCACTGGAAATATAAAGTTGGGGGAGTACAGAACAAAGCATAGGGAATGTAAAATAGGATGATGCTGGTGGGTAAGTATGTTTTTAATTATAGTTGGCGTCCCCAGCGCCACCATATTAGGATTGTATTTGGGTCTAAAATACGATCAAGAAGATTTAGAAACAGGAAGAGTAAGATACCTAGAACAACAAAAAATGTGAAAGTGACTTAATCACATTTAGAACATACACAAAGAAATGGGGCATCCAGGTACAATGTGACACAGCCAATGAAACTGAGTGTCCAGGTTTCCCCACTGTAAAGCTAAAAAGCAGAACTAATTACACTAAGTGGAACAACAGCCTAGGTGAAAATGTCACAATTAATGGCAGCGTTAGGGTATGCAAAAAAATTAGGCATGCCGATAGACAAAGTGTTCAAGAGAATTTGGAAAGGGCTGTTTAAACTACTGGTCAAAATAAGTAAACTGGCCCTAACAATTACCTGGTCAATCTTCAAGGGGATCAGATGGTTGTTAAAAGGACTGATCATCTGGAGCATGGTATATGAGAGAGTGCATCCTCCTAGAAGACAGGGACCAGCAGTTCCTGTTGAACAGGATGTACTGCTCATGACCCCGAGAGGATGTGACCCAAGTTTAAGGGGCAAAAAGTGACTACATAAGTGAACCCTGAACAACTCAGGTCACGACACCTTCCTGATCAGAGATAAAGAATCATCCTGCTCTCAACACAACTTAAATAAACAACCAGAATCTTTAGGCAGTGAAACTTAAAGATATCCTCTACCATGACTTCCAACGAAACTGACCATGACACCTCGGCTGAGGCATGCAGTCCCTTCACTGACCAGGTATGGGAAAACATCTGTTGTCAAATATTAGTTCTCGTAGTTTTTGTGAAAATAGCATGGGAAAATAGGCATAATAATGGCTTAGTAACTTGGGTTGCTCTATTTATCAATTCATTAGTGGCCATTGATAAACTAGGGTTAAGAATGGGACAAAAAATAA
This sequence comes from Oncorhynchus nerka, assembly GCF_034236695.1. Taxonomy (NCBI): domain Eukaryota; kingdom Metazoa; phylum Chordata; class Actinopteri; order Salmoniformes; family Salmonidae; genus Oncorhynchus; species Oncorhynchus nerka. The sequence continues at coordinate 38,915,127 of NC_088403.1, forward strand.
TGCTGTCCGTTGTACCGATAATACTAATCCAGAGAATGTACATAATATTAGGAACATTTTATTTGGTCTGTCTATGTTTAGAAGCCTTAGCTGCAGCTATGACTGTAGTGAGTAAAATAGGTGCAATAGAGAAGAACGGAACAGACGGTAAAATGGAACCTATGTGTGCTACCATAATTGGAATACACTATGTGGCGTGGATCATTGAAGCAGGCCTAGTTGGCATGCTACGTGTCCAAATAGTCAAATTAATGAGAAAACTAAAACCAAAAGATCAGCGGAACACAGTCTTAAAGGCCGTCCCACTGGTCCTCTGGGTAACTGTCCTATTGATCCTAAGTTGCGGAGAAGAAATGGGGTGGCCCACAAACATTTTGAAAGTAGTTTGGGGATTGTGTTTACCCATATTCTTTCCCCCCACTCCCAGCAGGAACACGTCAAGCCATGGGATGGGGTAAGGATGGCTAAAGTAATAGTGCCCCCCCCCAGTGACAGAACCAATAGGGGAAGCAGGGGTATTAATAGAGGTAGAGGAGAGTAGAATATGGTTCATAGACATGTGGGCAAGACATTTAGATGCCCTTAAGGCATATACAAATTGTGGGGGTTGTGGCCAATTGGAACCATTGCCACTAGGGATAGACTCTACCAACGGGGTAGTGTTAGGCGGAACCACCTTCATATGTGCTCATTGTTACCAAGGGGGTGTAGCATACCGCATTAGGCGTAGCCATGACCCCATTGGTACTTATGCGGGCCCAGTGACTTCGTGGGGAGCCACGGGGCCAGTAACAGAGGAGGGGGACAGATGGATCAGGAAGTTGAGTCCCAACGGACCCAACCTGAATCTCTGGAAAAGCGAATCATGGCCCAGAAAGGCATGGAGAAAGCCGGGATACCGAACCTTGACCCTTAACCACCGGAGGGTGGCTGGGGACATAGGAAATGGTACGCTGACCGGGCAGTGGGACGAGGCTCTGGTAGTCAAAGACCTGGAAGCCCATTGGTCTCAGGAAGACCTCACCACGCTAAAACATAGCCCTTGGTCCATGTACGGGAGTGCTAGATCACTACTGAGTTGCCAAATCTTCCCACCAAAATGGGGAAGACTCAGCTGTGACCAGTGGAGCCTAAACATTTATGTGGCCGTAAAGGACCACTGGTTCCCTAGCGCAGACGATAAAATAGCCATTAGAAAGGCTAGAAGAGAGCCAATGTCCAAAGTGATTGGGTGTACTGAGACAGGGGAAAGTGAAACTCTGGCTGACTTCAGTAGGAAGCACAGAAGAGGAACTCAAAGAGGCCTTAGGAGGCAAAATGGGTTCAGGCTTAGGGAGCCAGGGTATCATAGACTTCCCTACGGGCACACTTGTATTACCTCAGTGGCCCCCAGACCCCAGCAAAGAGGGCCTGTAAAGGAATGGCCCAGACACAGAGCTAGAGTTAAGATATAGGGAGAACCTAGCAGTCTCAGGACATAGACTGGCCGACTTGACTGCGGCCGCAGAAAGAGCTGTAGGAGCTCTGACCCAGAATAACCCCCAAGGGAACGATGGGCCTCAAAGTCGCAGGGACAAAAAGAGGACTAGGAAGGGGCAAGGTAGACGATAGGAGAATAACCTTTCTTTCTCCAGGGCCCCATTGAAGACACCCAGTCCTGGGATGGAGAGTGGGAAGAAGAAGCAGAAGACAATAGGCCAATAGGGCACAGAGTAATGACCAGATGGCAAGAATTAGAAAGTGAGGGTATGCCAGAGTTCCCAGACACTAGGAATTATCCTGTAGGGGTGGATAGCACCGGTAATAATAATTCCTCACCCAGACGCTTTTAAAACCTGTGGCTCATGTGATAGAAGTACTGAAGGGGTACTCAGCGGGAGATTAATTTTAAGAGGACGGCTGTTAGACAGCGTATGTATGATGTGTCTAGCCCTCAGAAATAAGTGGCCAAAACTAAAACCCATAGTAAACAAGGGAAACAAATGGGGACATGTAGAAGAGCCAGAAGAGTTAAATTTAATGATGGTTTACAAGGGACAAGAAGTAGACTGGGATAAGAGAACTGGCACTGTTGAATTACATGGGATGGCTTACGAGACCTATTCAACAGGTTGGAGAAGAAGGACCACAGAGACCGGTTCAAAGATGCACAGGCTGTGATACAGAGACTAAAGGACAGTACACCATGTTGTGGGACATGGGAGGAGTAAGCACCAGGAGTAGTTCACACGCGCTTTGCAAAAAATGTTTATGTCATAGAGCTTGCGTAAGGCATAGGAAAGAGTGCTATAGGGAAGATCCTCAGGAAAAATATGGCCCCTGGAGGGAGAATATGTAGAGTTGTTTGAAAACGGTAGAATAGTTACCAGATGCAGGCACTCAGATGAAGTATATATAAGGATGAGAATTAAGATGTAGTACAAAAGCAAGGAAGGTACTAAGTGTACATCAAACTGGGGAATAGTGACTAGGACAGATGGCAGGATATTGGGAATAGCATGTTTAACCTTACAAAAAAAGTGTTTCAAGAGAAAAGGGACAGAGGTAGATCCTGGAGAGGGTGTAGTGAAACGCAACATGGATCTCCCTCCTGCCCCCCTCCCGCTGCCACTACCCTATGTACCACCAGTACAGTTAGACATGAGCAGGTCTGATGAGCTACCAGAGTGGTCACAGTCACCAGGAGAGGGCGCCAGTCAACCACCCACCTCAACAACATGGTACCAGGAAGAACGGCCTCCACCATCTGACGCAGCTGCAGAATGGGAGAAACTGCTTGAAGCACTGCTAATAAAGTAAAAGGCACCGCCTTAAGGGGAAGACCATATATGTACTGTCTTGCTGCGGTTAGAGGATGCCTATGAGGCACAGTAGTGCAGAAACCACAAGTGGGACTTGAGTGGTGACCAAAAGGTATATAAAGAGAAATTTGCCATTACTTTGGCGCTGACTTCTTGAATTCTGAATTCATTTAGACAACCATTTGACTTCGGGTAATTGCCACCTGACTCAAATTACTTAAAGATTCTAACTTGCTGGATACCAGGGTAAAAGTCTGTTTACCTATCGACCAGTTGACCCTGTGTGCAGCATACGTTTGGACCGAGTGTACCGTTGTGACAAAGTCTTAATTGACCGAGGAACACTGTAGCACTGGCCGGGTTGCTTGCCCCAGACACTGCGGTAGATCAACGGCAGAATTACCACCTGCTGAGAACGGTTGGAAAATTGTTCGAATCGACTCTGTCTCCGACTGACCCAGTGACACGTGTACTGTTGTAACACGGTGCCTTGCCCTGGAATCGCGGTTGCGGGTTATTTGACAATACTATCCAACCTGAGGGCAGGTTAGAGTACTCAGTCTAACTTGAATCTCGAAATTTAGTTGAACCAACGATTCCTCATAGGAGAGATCGATACATAAACTAAATTCTCAGAACTCTGACCGATTGAAACACCACTCCTGATCTCGTGGGTCTCCCTGTCATCTTTTAAAGGTAATTAAGTTGAAGTATTATATTTTATTATAGATAAGTGTTATCATTGTACCAGGCATTTTATAGAGCATTAAGGCATTTGCATGTTTTTGATTAACGCTGTGTGTGACCGAGTAACAATTGTGTATTTTGAAGTGTGTTTGATTGTAAAAGACAAAAAACAGAGTGTTTTCAAAAATAAACGGTAGTCTTATTTTGTCTCGAGCAAAAGGTTCTCTCAAAGACAGTTAACGGCATGGGAGATAACAACTCTGACACTCCCCGCTACCGGGACACTGGAAACGGAGATCAGTGCTCTATGACAGAATGAGTTACTATTAAAAGACAAAGAGGAAGGTGTGTCCAGTAGTGATTAATTTAATTGTCTTATCGATCTATCTAAGTTTTATTTTCCAAGCGATACATAGCCGACGGGCAGAGTAGTGAGACTAAGTTGACTAAAGGTCTTCACACTTTAAACTAGATACATCACAGAGGGGAAACACTCAACCACAGGGAAATCATATAGAGACTGGTAGGACTAGTGCTTAATAACAACTCAGGGATCAATTAGTGGTGAAGCAAAGAGTCTAGAGGATAAAGGTGGGGTTCACACATCCCAGCTAGAGCTAGACCGTTGAGAGTGACAAGGCAAAAGACCTCCCTACGCGGACAACGCTTCGATATAGAAAGAGAGGCAGGGCTACGCGAGCGGTCCTGGTTATACCGAGATAACCTGAAGTACCTATAGTGCCCTGTCCAATCCAGGGAACGGGACGGTAACCACCTCTAGCAACACCGCTGCCGGCCAAGGGGCGGGGCTGAAGGTTTCGTATCGCGACAAACCTTTTATTTAATTATCGATTTTTATTACACAGTATACCTACACAATTATTTTTAAGAAAATGCGTTGAAACAAAAATACCTTTTAGTTTTTGTGATCCTCTCAGCTCCAGCTCATTTTCAGGTCCTATGATGGTTACGGTCTTTACACTGGAACGGGTAGCTCCATAGAAATAAACTTACTTGATGAAAACAATGTCCATTTCGTCTGTTCTCCTTGGTCACATGGTAATTTTTTTTAGATACATAGTTCATTTTGAATGGTAACTGTGTTAAGGGTGGAGTTTGGGGCGGGGTGAGGAGAACTGGAAAAGTGTGACTTTCAGCTTAAGTATACAGCAGATCGCCGATTGTCCTCACTTTGATTACGCTGTAACAACATAATGTAGCCTCATTACCAGGATCTCTATTCATTTAAGTGAGCAGATTAGGACTTTCAGGAGGAAAGGAAATTCTAGTACAGCCAATACATTTTTTTTAATCACTTAGTATATTTGAGTTTAACTACAATGTTTGTTCTCTCTTTTCTGGAGAATTAAACTGAAATTGCAACCAACTTTCTATGGATTGTTAAAAAAATAATGAGATTTGGAGATTTTGTTTTCAAATAACATAAAGTGAGCGAGGAAAATGCCATTCCTGAACATGGTGTGAAACATTCTTACTAATTTGTAAATAGGCCAGTTTAGTATTTAGAATGATTTATTTCTGTTTTTAGAGGGAGAGGAACCAAACGCCGTTGCTTCATGGGTCTCCCGGTTGCAGCCGACACAGGTATCGAACCAGCATCTGTAGCAAGGCAATTTGCACTGTGATGCAGTATCTTAGACCGTTACGCCACTCGGGAGGCCCCATCTGCAAAGTTGAACTCTTTTGGGATAGGGGGCAGCAGTTTCACTTTTGGATGAATAGCGTGCCCAGAGTGAACTGCCTCCTACTCTGTCCCAGATGCTAATATATATTATTATTAGTATTGGATAGAAAACACTCTAAAGTTTATAAAACTGTTTGAATGATGTCTGTGAGTATAATAGAACTCATATGGCAGGCGGAAACCTGAGAAAAATCCAACCAGGAGGTGGGAAATCTGAGGTATGTAGTTTTTCAAAGCTTGGCCTACCGAAAACACAGTGTCTATGGAGTCAAGTTGCACTTCCTACGGCTTCCACTAGATGTCAACCGTCTTTAGAAACTTGTTTCAGGCTTCTGCTATAAAGGAGGGGCTTATGAGACCTGTTTGAGTCAGTGGTCTAGCAGAGTGTCTCAGGCTCGTGACGTGCGCTCATGACAGAGTTAGCTCCCATTCCAGTGCTTTTCTTCAGACATAGGAATTCTTCAGTTGGAACATTATTGATGTTTTATGTTAACATCCTAAAGATTGATTCCATACATCGTTTGACTTGTTTCTACGACCTGTAACGGAACTTTTCGAGTTTTTGTCTGGAAGAAGTGCTCGCGCCTCATGAAGATGGATTACTGGGCTGAACACGCTAACAACAACTGGCTATTTGGACATAAATGATGTACTTTATGAAATTTTATGGAACAAATCAGTTATTTATTGTCGAACTGTGATTCCTGATGAAGATCATTAAAGGTAAGTGAATATTTATAGTGTTATTTCTCATTTCTGTTGACTCCAAAATGGCGGATAATTCTCTGGATGGATTGAGCGCCGTTCTCAGATTATGCTTTTTCCGAAAGTTTAAAAAAAAAATCTGACACAGCGGTTGCATTAAATTCTTAAAGTATAGGGGGCAGCATTTTCACTTTTGGATTAATAGCGTGCCCAATTTCAACTTCCTGCTACACATTACAAGAGTATAAGATATGCATATTATTAGTAGATTTGGATGGAAAACACTGATGTTTCTAAAACAGTTTGAATCATGTCTGTGAGTATAACAGAAGTTATGTAGCAGGCAAAACTCAGAGGACTAACCATTCAGATTTCTTTTTTTTTAGGTCTCTGTCTGTTCAATGCGTTCTCATGGTGAAACGATATTTTTAGGCACTTGTTTGGAGTTCCTACCGCTTCCACTGGATATCATCAGTCTTTGGAATTTGGTTATTCCTTTGTGCAATGAAGAAGTACGGCCATCCTGGAAAAGGGTAACGCTGTTGAGAGTTGGCCAAGACTTGAAAAGTAGTGTTAGGTTCCTCTCATCCTCTATTGATTAACATTTAAAAATACCTAAAGTTGTATTACAAAAGTATTTTCAAATGTTTTGGCAAAGTTTATAGGCAACTTTTGAAATATTTTATAGTGACTTTGCGCAAATTGCAAGCTGTTTTTTTTCTGGATCAAACGCGCCAAATACATTTTGGATATAAGTGGATGGAATGAATCGAACAAAAGGACCATTTGTGATGTTTATGGGACATTTTGGAATGCCAACAAAAGAAGCTCGTCAAAGGTAAGTCATGTTTTATATTTTATTTCTCCGTTTTGTGTAGCGCCTGCAGGGTTGAAATATGCTACTCCCTTTGTTTGCTGCTGTGCTATCATCAGATAATAGCTTCCTATGCATTCGCCGAAAAGCCTTTTTGAAACCTGACATGTTGGCTGGATTCACAACGAGTGTAGCTTTATTTTGCTTTCTTGCATGTGTGATTTAATGAAAGTTTGAATTTTAGAGTATTTTATTTGAATCTTGCATTTTCCCTGGCAATTGGCCAAGTGGGACATTTGCGTCCCCCTATCCCAGAGAGGTTATTAAGGAGAGGTCTATCTTTAATTCTGTGAATATTTCTGATTTTTGTGACTCCTATCTTTCGTGTCCGATTTCAAAAAAATGCTTTACAACTAAAGCACAACATGTGATTATGTTAGATCACCGCCAAGTAAAAAAACAGCAATTTTTCCAGCCAAAGATAGGAGTCACAAAAATCAGAAATATAGATCAAATGAATCACTAACCTTTGATCTTCATCAGATGACACTCATAGGACATCATGTTACACAATACATGGATTTTTTGTTCGATAATGTGCATATTAATATCAAAAAATCTCAGTTTACATTGGCGCCTTACGTGCAGTAATGTTTTGATACCAAAACATCCGGAAATTTTGCAGAAATACTAATAATAAACATTGATAAAAGATACTAGTGTTATTCACAGAATTAAAGAGAGACTTCTCCTTAACTTCTTGATGCACCCTATCCCGTTAGCGGGATCATTTTCATCAACACCCGCTGAATTGCAGGGCTCCATATTCAAATGAAATTACTAAACATATTTAATTTTCATGAAATAACAAGTGCAATATAGCAAAACACACCTTAGCTTGTTGTTAATCCACCTGTCGTGTCAGATTTTGAAAATATTCTTCACAGCGAAAGCAATCCAAGCGTTTGTGTGAGTTTATTGATCACTAGACAAAACAATATGAACACCTAGCATCAAAGTAGCTTGGTCACGAAGATCAGAAAAGCAATAAAATGAATCGCTTACCTTTGATGATCTTCGGATGTTTTCACTCACGAGGCTCCCAGTTACACAATAAATGTTCCTTTTGTTCCATAAAGATTATTTTTATATCCAAAATACCTCCATTTGTTTGGCGCGTTATGTTCAGAAATCCATAGGCTCGAACCGTCACGACATTGCAGACGAAAATTCCAAATAGTATCCGCAATGTCCACAGAAACATGTCAAATGTTTTTATAATCAATCCTCAGGTTGTTTTTAAAATATATAATCAATAATATATCAACCGGGACAAACGCTTTTTCAATCGGAGAGGGAGAGACAATGGCTGCCCTACTCTGTTGCGCAAGCAAAACTCATGTGAATACCCAGCTATCCACTGACACAATGTTTTCTTTCTTGCTCATTATTCAAAATAAAAGCCTGCAACTATGTCTAAAGACTGTGAACACCTTGAGGAAGTGATAGGAAAAGGAATCTGGTTGATATCCCTTTAAATGGAGCGAAGGCAGGCAATGGAACATGGAGCTTTCAAAATAGAAGCCACTTCCGGGTTTGATTTTCCTCAGCTTTCGCCTGCAATATCCGTTCTGTTATACTTACAGACAATATTTTAACAGTTTTGGAAACTTTAGAGTTTTCTATCCTAATCTGACAATTATATGCATATTCTAGTTTCTGGCCTGAGAATTAGGCAGTTTCAAATGGGTACGTTTTTCATCCAAAAAATCGAAATACTGCCGCCTACACTCAACAAATTAATGCAACCGCTGTGTCAGATTTCAAAAAACCTTTAAGGAAAAAGCATAATCTGAGAACTGCGCTCAGAACCCAAAACAGCCAGAGGAATAGCCACCATTTTGGAATCAACAGAGTTAGAAACAACACCATAAATATTCACTCACCTTTGATGATCTTCATCAGAAGGCACTCCCAGGAATCCCAGTTTGACAAAAAATGACTAATTTGTTCCATAAAGTTCCAGAATTTACAGTGGGGCAAAAAAAGTATGTAGTCAGCCAGCAATTGTGCAAGTTCTCCCACTTAAACAGATGAGAGAGGCCTGTAATTTTCATCATAGGTACACTTCAACTATGACAGACAAAATTAGAAAATCACATTGTGGGATTTTTATGAATTTATTTGCAAATTATGGTGGAAAATAAGTATTTAGTCACCTATAAACAAGCAAGATTTCCAAAGAAGGGCCAGAAGTATCTCCGGATCAGGGAGAATTGCCATCAACCACGCTAATTAGCATAGCGCAACGGTCAAAAAATATTTCTAGAAAATATTCATATTCATGAAATCACAAGTGAAATATAGTGAAACACAGCTTAGCCTTTTGTTAACCTCTTACGGCTATAGAGACGCTAGCGTCTCTTCTGGCCAATAGACTGGGGAAATGCAGAGCACCAAATTCAAATAGTTCGAGATAAAACTCAAACTTTCATTAAATCACACATGCAGGGTACTCAATTAAAGCTACACTCGTTGTGAATCCAGCCAACATGTCAGATTTTAAAAATGCTTTTCGGCGAAAGCATGAGAAGCTATTATCTGATAGCATGCACCCCCCCCCCCCCCAAAACACATGAACGAGACGTAAACAAAATAATTAGCGTAGCCGGCGCTACACAAAACGTTGAAATAAAATATAAAACATGCATTAGCTTTGACAAGCTTCTTTGTTGGCACTCCAATATGTCCCAAAAACATCACGATTGGTTCTTTTTTTCGATTAATTCCGTCCATGTATACCCAAAATGTCCATTTATAAAGCCTGTCTGATCCAGAAAAAAACAGCTTTCCAAAACGCAACGTCATTACAAAATTTTTTCAAAAGTTGCCTATAAACTTTGCCAAAATACTTCAAACTACTTTTGTAATCTAACTTTAGGTATTTGTAAACGTTAATAATCGGATCAAATTGATGATCTGTATTCAAAAGCAGCAAGTCAACAAATCATGGACGATTTTCTCTCTTTCATAACTATCCACAGTATAACCTCTGACAGGAAGTGCCTATTCTTCATTTCACCAAAGATTAACTTCAACCCAATTCCCAAGACTGGTGACATCGTGTGGAAGTTGTAGGAACTGTAAACTAATTTCCCTTGACATATACAATACAGGGAACTGGCAGAGGGATTTTTTTTTCTTTTTCTGAACAGTTTTTCCTTGGGGTTTTGCCTGCTACACATGTTTTGTTATAGTCACAGACATGATTTAACCAGTTTTATAAACTTCAGAGTGTTGTCTATCCACACATACTAATCATATGCATATACTATATTCCTGGCATGAGTAGCAGGACGTTGAAATTTTGCACGCTTTTTATCAAAAAGTTGAAAAAATTCACCCTAACCTCTAAGAGGTAATCACCCTGTCATCTCAGATTTTGAAATGTTGCTTTACAGTCAAAGCAAGACAAGCATTTGTGTAAGTTTATCGATAGCCTAGTATAGCATTATGTACAGCTAGCAGCAGGAAGCTTGGTCACGAAAATCAGAAAAGCAATCAAATTGACCGTTTACCTTTGATGAGCTTTGGATATTTTCACTCACGAGACTCCCAGTTAGACAGCAAATGTTCCTTTTGTTCCATAAAGATTATTTTTATACCCAAAATACCTCAGTTTGTTGGTTACGTTATGTTGAGAAATCCACCGGAAATAGCGGTCACGACAACGGTGAAAACATTCCAAATTAGCTCCATAATATTGACAGAAACATGGAAAACGTTTTTTATAATCAATCCTCAAGGTGTTTTTCAAATATCTATTCGATAATATATCAACCGGGACAATTGGCTTTTCAGTAGGAGCGAGAGGAAAAATGACTACCTCTGTCTTTTACGCAAGAATCACTCTGAGAGCCCTCAGCTGGCCACTTACGCAATGTAGTCGTTTACGCTCATTCTTCAACATAAAGGCGTGAAACTACGTCAAAATGCTGTAGACACCTTGGGGAATACGTAGAAAAAGGAATCTGGTTGATATCCCTTTCATTGGCCAATAGGGGTGCATAGGAACACAACGGTTTCAAAACATTACTCACTTCCTGATTGGATTTTTCTTAGGCTTTTGCCTGCAATATCAGTTCTGTTATACTCAGACAACATTTTGACAGTTTTGGAAACTTTAGAATCTTTTCTATCCTAAGCTGTCAATTAGATGCATATTCTAGCATCTGGTCCTGAGAAATAGGCGGTTTACTTTGGGAACTTTATTTTTCCAAAAATAACAATAGTGCCCCCCTAGTTTCAAGAGCTTAAATAAAGAATAATTATTATGTGTGTGACGTAAGGATGAAACCTGTATAAAAAGTGTCTGCCAAGGCTGGAAAGTCAGTTGCTTCATGAACCAGCTCGGCTTATATTATTTTGTATTAAAGTCTATTTGAGCTCACAGACTCCGGTATTTGGGAAAAATGATTAACTGAATATTACCACGAGAGCCTCTCGGTGTATGCATGCAGTGTACCCAAGTGGCGTCGATAGCAACTGCTTGCACGTGCCTTACCACTACACTATGTCTCCCTGTTATGGCTTTTGCGCCATCAGTACACATCTTGACCATCCATTTGATGTCACAAAGCTGTCCAGTACTTTAAAATATCCTCTCCTGTTTTCCAGTGGTTTGCAGAAGAGGATGTCTTTTCTTAATTGACCCGCCATAAATATAACGGTCATCTACCAGGAGCTGTGCCATGTCCGCAAAGCTTTCTGTCCCCAGTCCACCTGGCCGTGCTGCTGCTCCAGTTTCAACTGTTCTGCATTATTATTATTGGACCATGCTAGTCATTTATGAACATTTGAACATCTTGGCCATGTTCTGTTATAATCTCCACCCGGCACAGCCAGAAGAGGACTGGCCACCCCACATAGCCTGGTTCCTCTCTAGGTTTCTTCCTAGGTTTTGGCCTTTCTAGGGAGTTTTTCCTAGCCACCGTGCTTCTACACCTGCATTGCTTGCTGTTTGGGGTTTTAGGCTGGGTTTATGTACAGCACTTTGAGATATCAGCTGATGTACGAAGGGCTATATAAATAAATGTGATTTGATTTGTTGACCCATCTAGCTGTAAAGCATAGAATTGTATGCTTGTATGCGAAGCAGTAATTGTTTCAAAACATCTTCTGCCATGTCACTGATGCGTCGTGAAACTGTGTTTTTTGATGAAGTCATTGTCTGTATAGTTTTTGGGGCTTTTACCCCAGCATTGTCTCAGCCATATCCGTGGCAGCAGGAAGAATGAAGTTCTCCACAATAGCATGGGGCTTGCCTGTCCTTTCCACTCGGGAGCTCACCATATAAGACGCTTCTAGTCTCTTCTTATTAACGGTATCTGTTGCTTTTATACATGTCTTACTATTCGAAAGTCATCTTAATTCTCAAAAAGCTCCTGTGATTTATTTTTCAAATGCCATGTTTTGTTTCTAAATGTATGCGCAATAGTGAAGGTTTCATCGAGTTGTGAGATAGTGTGTTATATGTGCAAAAGTACTGTGGCTGAGGAAAGGCACTACTCCCAATTTAAGTGAACCCTAAATCAATGTAGTTCTCTTCTCATCATATTTGAGCCTCTTTGATGGTCCAATGTCCCTGTCTGTTGTTTGTTGCTTTCTCAGGTAAGGGGGTAGTAGATTTTTGGCTGCATCAGATTCCCAACTGTCAGTGTCCGTGGTAGCTAAAAACGAATGTAGAATTACTGATGCTAGCATTGGATGTGCTTGTGGAAGCAGAACAACTTGTGTCATTGACAGGTGCAGTACTGCTGGTAGTAGCAGTACTACCAGTAGAGCTGGTATGTGTCTCTATGGACATGGGCCTTACTTTTACCTATTTATCCATTTTAGAGCAAACAGAATGAGCAGCAGCTACGTTAGGCTACTGTTACTGTAATTTAATTATACCAATGTGTTTTCATTAATTGAATTCCCTTAATCTATTTCATGAGAATTTGTAAGTTTCTTGTTTGCATAAAATAGACGGAGACCAGTCTTATCAATAATAGGTAACAGAATGTATTCTCGGAGCGCGCTGCCACGTTACCTCGAGCAACAGTTTATATACAATAACATGACGTCATTTGATTACTCCTAAAATGAATCTCCTCTTCCAGACCGGGTCAAAGGGAACTTTATAGGTTCATTCTGAGTTAATTCTGACCCCCTAGCACATACACAGAACACACAACACAAATGAATTAACTTTTGACCCCTCAACATTATCGATCACCACTTAGCTGACAGTTCTAATTAACAGAAAACCTAGGAATGCACTCACTGTCTTATTTAAAACACCCCAGAGCTAAGTTTCGTCGGTTCGACCATAGGTTAACTACCTTATCTGTTTACTTAATCCACTACCCATTTCTTTCTTCCTAGTTGGAATGGTGTTCATTAACTTTAAATACTCCTTGTCCGTGTCACACAATCCCTTCTTATAAACTCATATTGTTAATCAGATACAATAAAACAGAGTATAAGTTTACTTAGTTACAGTTCCATTTAAAATGATTTGTTCAGTCATTTAATCATCATTTTCCTAACAGCTACATACAGACCGTTAGTGCAATTCCCGAGAGAGTAACAGTTAATGTGATTGGATGTTAATTATTTGACTAGGCTACCTGAATCATAAAACACGGGACGAGATGTTAAAAACTGTCCATTGTGCCAATAGATGGAATGCACTCGCATGAGATTTGCCGTGATGTTGACAGAGTGGCATGGGGGGTTTATTTCTTAGACTGGGTTAAGATGTCAATTTTGGGACACATCCTCAGTAGTGTGCCTTCGAATCAGTGGGTGTTTCGGCCTTTAATCACTAAACACCCTCTTCAAAGGTGGCCAGCTAAAGGGTGATCAAGCCTTAGCTTGTGTCCCATGCCCAATTAAGATGTCCCACGGGACTATGCAAGGCAGGGGTGTCCTCTTCCCTGAGCCAGCCCTACAGTTGACCGCATACCTCATATGCCCTCCTCAAGTTGGAGGGATCTGAATTGGGTTCTCAGGTGGGGGTGGGGGGTCATGAAGTTATAGCCCAGCAAGGGTCCTTCCGTTTGATCCAGATCCACTGGCTTCCTCTTTCAGCTGCTTGAGAAACTGCTCTGACGGTCTGCCGCAGAGCCTGTCCATGGATTCCAAGTTCTTTCAGCAACCTGATGGTGGAAGAAGCCACGAATCCTCTGCATCCCACTTCAACTGGCCAGACTTTTGCATTCCAGCCACGCTGAGTTGCGTCTGCTGCCAACTCTGTGTAACACAGTTTCTTACGCTCGTAGGCCTCTTCAACAGAGTTTTCCCACGGGACTGTGAGCTCTATGATGTACACAGCCTTTCGTGAAGGGGACCAGAGTACCATGTCTGGCCTAAGGTTGGTAGAAGCAATCTCAGGTGAAAAAATTAGTTTCTGGCCAATATCGACAAGCATCTTCCAGTCCCGGGCCATGGCTAGGTGTCCAGTTTCTGGCTTCGTAGGAGGATACTTGGGCCTTTTCTGTCCCTCCCGGATGAATGTTGTTGTTTTAACGGGATTGCTTGTTTTTGGAGGTAATGAATTGGTTGCACTCCTCTTGGTCTCAAGTGCTGCAGCCAGGCTCTTGAGGACCTGATTGTGCCTCCAGGTGTAGCGGCCTTGTGAGAGGCTGGTCTTGCAACCTGTCATTATATGCCTGAGAGTCGCTGGAGCTGGGCAGAGGGGGCAGGTCGAGTCCTCGCCATACCATTGATGTAGATTTTTTGGTGATGGAAGAAGCTGATGTTGCTTGCTACCATTTGCCAAAGCTCACTCCAGTTGATCTTTCTCCTCTCCAGGCCTTCCCACCGCGCCCATTGCCCTTGTTTAAGCAAGAGAGACAGCCTTGGCACTTCTTGCAGTCTCCTCCTGTCTGCGCACCTCCTCGACCACCAGCTTCCTTCGTTCAGATGTTGTTGCCTTATGGAACGTTGGTTTGCTTGCTGCCAGGCCAAAGCCTCCTCTTCCATGCTGGATATTCCCCACAATATCTTGGTGTCTCAGGGCTGATGTTGCTTGCTACACAGCCTTGGATGATGTCCATTTCTGTCCAGTTTGTAGGGGAGGTGCAGCCTTGCAAATGGTCTGGTCTTTGGAGTCCTTCAATGTCATCTGAAGTCTTACTTTAGAGTACTCCTCCGTTAGACTTGTAAGAGGTAGTTCAAGGACCCCTTTGCCATAGAGGCCAATGTTACTCAGGCATCGTGGGACACCCAGCCATTTCTTCACGTATGAGGTAATGGTTCGCTCCATCTTCTCCACTGTTGTTATTGGGACCTCATAGACGGTGAGTGGCCACATTACCCGGGGGAGAAGTCCAAACTGTAGGCACCAAAGCTTGAGCCTCCCAGGCAGTAGGGTCTTGTTGATGTTCTTAAGACCGTCGGCGATGTCCTGCCTTACTTGCTGCACTTGATCTTTATCCTGGAGGCTTTCGTTGTACCATCTACCCAGGCTCTTGATGGGTTGCTTAGACACCGTTGGTATCGGGTCATCTCCAATGCAGAACCTCACATCTTTAAGCTGTCCCTTGACTATGGAGATGCTTCGAGATTTGCTTGGCTTGATTTTCATCCGGGCCCACTTGATGTTATCCTGCAGTTTTGCAAGTAACCGCCTGGTGCATGCTGCAGTGGTGGTCAGTGTAGTCATGTCATCCATGTATGCTCGGATAGGTGGGAGACGGAGCCCTTCCTTAGTTCTCTCACCGCCGACCACCCATCTCGATGCCCTGATGATGACTTCCATGGCCATAGTGAAGGTCAGAGGACAAATTGTACAGCCTGCCATTATGCCTACTTCCAAGCGCTGCCATGTTGTTGTGAAGTCAGGTGTTGTGAAACACAATTGCAGGTCTTGGAAATAGGCCTTTACCAGTGTAGTGATGGGTTCTGGTACGTGGAAAATGTTGAAGGATTCCCAGAGGAGTTCATGGGAAACTGAGCCAAAGGCTTTGGCCAGGTCGAGGAAGATGACATAGAGGTCTCTCTTGTCCTTCTTAGCTGTTTGGATCTGGTGCCAAATCATACTAGTATGTTCCAGGCAACCAGAGAAACCAGGAATGCCTGCTTTCTGTACAGATGTATCAATGTACTTGTTCCTTTCCAGATAAGTGGACAGCCTCTGTGCTATTATACTGAAAAAGATCTTCCCTTCGACGTTGAGAAGGGAGATTGGTCGGAATTGACTGATGTCTGTCGCATCCTTCTCTTTCGGGATTAGCACACCACCAGCCCTTCGCCATGCCTTTGGTATTATTTCCTTCTGCCACACTATCCTCATGAGCCTCCAAAGAAAGCGTAGAACATCTGGGGCGTTCTTGTAGAGCTTGTATGGTACTCCATTAGGCCCAGGAGCCGATGCCGCTCTTGCTCTTCGGACAACATTCTTTACTGTATTTGACATTGTGTTATTTTGCTGAACACGAGATGGTTTAATTTTATTTTTGACAGTGAAACGAGGCAACTCAGGCAAGAAAAAAAACTCACCCAAATGTATAGCCCAGTTGGAAAATATAAATGGGCTGTTTGAAAATGTGAATAATAAATTTTTTAGAATTACTTTTATTTATATATTTTTAAAATGTGAATCACATTTTTATTTGGCGATGGCATTGGCCATTTTGGAAATGCCTGCTGTAGCGTAGACTTTTTGTATTATTTTTATCTTCTACCAAACCGATCTTTGGATGTCATTGCTCACTTGCTTCTGATAAAGTGATAAAGGCATTGGCTTACTGCCTAGAGAAAATGGAGTGGGTAATGAGCGTCAAATTAGTCCGCTGGCTGCTGAGAAATGGAAAAATCCCTGCAGTTTGTTTTGCCGGAGCATACTGTCTTGTAGGTGTCGTCTTGGAGAGGTTATGTCAATTCTGGTGACCTATAAAATGTAGGCCAATCAAACACAGTGCACTGATATTCAAAGGCTGCATGTTGAAATCAATTATAAACATTCCCATGTAAATGTTTCAGGCTGAAGTAGCTCAGAAACGTTGTGCAATACGTGGGAATGTGGAACATAATCTATTATAATTTGACTGCTATAAATTATTTTGACCTACAGGGGTCACAAGTGTACACTGTTGAGCAAAGCCATGAGCAATGAACCTATTTTCAACACAATTGACTGGAAAACCTAAATACCTCAGGAACCTGTGTTTCCCCATCACTAGTATAATTTTAAATGACAACATTTGCCTATGAACTAACGTGGTGAAGGCCACAGGACTGAAAACGAAGGAATTCAACAACCATTTCTCTATCACTTACAAACAGTCATTGGTGGTAACTACAATTCACGCGTGAAGGGAAATTAGATAGCGCCCATTTTACAGTTCCTACGACTTCCACAGGATGTCACCAGTCTTTGGAATTGGGTTGAAGTTAATCATTGGTGAAACAAAGAAGAGGCACATCCTGGAACAACGTTACACTTTTGATAGTTACGCAAGAGGGAAAATGGTGCATGTTTTGTTTACTTGCTCTATCAATACAGATTCCCCCGTCTACAATTTGATCGATTATTAAGTTTAAAAATAGTTTAAAAATACCTAAAGTTGTATTACAAAAGTAGTTTGAAATATTTTGGCAAAGTTTATAGGCAACTTTTGAAACGTTTTGTAATGACGTTATGTTTTGGAAAGCTGTTTTTTTCCGGATCAAACCTTCTTTATAAATGAACATTTTGGGTATAAATGGACGAAATTAATCGAAAAAAAGGACCAATTGTGATGTTTATGGGACATTTTGGAGTGCCAACAAAGAAGCTCGTCAAAGGTAATGCATGTTTTATATTTTATTTCAGCGTTTTGTGTAGCGCCGGCTACGCTAATTATTTTGTTTACAACATGTATACCTTTTGAATAAACATCACCCTCCACAGTTTAGAAATAAATGTTGTTTATCTTTAACATACAACAGCAAACATAATGAGAGGACCTATGACATGAAAAGCAAGCTTATCTCCCAACTTAAAATGATTGTCCCTCTGGCGATCCTTATATAATTTGAGCTTTTCCTCTCAGATGGCGAATGGGAAGATTTCATCAGCATCCACAAAATGTGACCATAGAGGATCACATATTGGAACTGAGGAGAAAGAGAGAGAGAGAGAGAGAGATGAAGCAACAGATGGGTGTATTTGACAGAAATACGGCTCAGAAATTGTGAAATATGAACATGTCAAACATGTTTCTTGGCAGATTGTGATTGAAGTAACCTTTAACAGCATAGAGGAGCCATTTCTGTGCGGAAATGGCATATTCCGTCAATTCTTGAATAATTGGAGTCTGTGTTAACCTGGGAGGGTCCTCTTCACACAGACAATTCTCCCAACAAATTACAAATTTGGGTAGGCAGGGCTTAAAATGTGGGCAGGAATTGTGCTCTTTGAAAAATAACAGAGACGGACCCAATAACAGACGTGGACCCGATGCGGACGCAAATAGCTAGGCTATTTATAGCCACAGCCAGTCAGTGGTAGAATGTTAGCTGTCATGGTGCAAACAAACTACTCACTTGCGAAATAGAAACTCATTGAAAATATCCATCTGGCTAGTTTCCAATTTTGTGTTTGGTGGGGATGTTTATCCCATGGCACAAATGGATAAGGCTCTGGTCGGACTTCCTATGTGTCCATTTCTGACCTGTTTCCTACTATACCAAACGGATGTTTGTATCTGTGCAGACGTGTATGCTGGAACATTATTAATGTGGGAGACAACCAGTCTGCCAAGGGAGACTACCTAGTGAGAGCTAATGGTGTGTCCCCCTTTCAGGCCCTTCCTTTTACTGCCACCGCTGATGGAGTGGATTCGGGTGGCGGTGGCCCACACAGAACACAGGCGCAGCTTCTCTGTGGACAGCGATGACGTGAGACAAGCTGCCAGGTTGCTCCTGCCAGGGGTGGACTGTGAGCCACGGCAGCTAAAGTAAGACATGACATGGATGAACATACACAAGTACACACACACACATAAAAATCTCTTTCAGACAGGCACACACAATTACTGAACACAGGATTGTGCATTTATTCAGACATACAGTGGCAAGAAAAAGTATGTGAACCCTTTGGAATTCTGGTTTTCTGTATAAATTGGTCATACAATTTGATCTGCTCTTCATCTAAGTCACAACAGACAAACACAGTCTGCTTAAACTAATAACACACAAATTTTTGTATTTTTCTAGTCTATATTGAATACGTAATTTAAACACTCAGTGTAGGTTGGAAAAACTATGTGAACCCCTAGGTTAATGACATCTCCAAAAGCTAATTGGAGTCAGGTGTCAGCTAACCTGGAGTACAATCAATGAGATGAGATTGGAGATGTTGGTTAGAGATGCCCTGCCCTATAAAAAACACTCACAAAATGTGAGTTTGCTATTCCCAAGAAGCATTGCCTGATGTGAACCATTCCCCGAACAAAAGAGATCTCAGAAAACCCAAGATTAAGAATAGTTGACTTGCATACAGCTTGAAAGGGTTTACAAAAGTATGTCTAAAGGACTTGATGTTCATCAGTAAGACATTTTCTTTTATAAATGGAGAAAGTTAAGCACTGTTGCTACTCTCCCTTTGAGTGGCCATCCTGCAAAGATGACTGCGACTGCACAGTGTAGAATGCTCAATGAGGTTAAGAAGAATCTTAGTGTCAGCTAAAGACTTACAGAAATCCCTGGAACATGCCAACATCTCTGTTGACAAGTCTATGATACGTAAAACACTAAACAAGAATGATGTTCATGGGAGTACACCACAGAAGAAGCCACTGCTGTCCAAAAAAACATTGCTGCACGTCTGAAGTTCGTAGAAGAGTATCTGGATGTTCCACAGTGCTACTGGCAAAATATTCTGTGGACAGATTAAACTAAAGTTGAGTTGTTTGGAAGGAACACACAACACTATGTGTGGAGTAATAAGGCACAGCACAGCGACATCAACACCTCATCCCAACTGTAAAGGATGTTGAAGGGAGTATCATGGTTTGGAGCTGCTTTCCTGCCTCAGGGCCTGGACAGCTTGCTATCATTGATGGAAAAAATGAGTTCCCATGTCTATCAAGACATTTTTCAGGAGATTGTAAGGCTATCTGTCCACCAATTGAAGCTCAACAGAAGTTGGGTGATGTAACAGCACAACCCAAAACACAGAGGTAAATCAACAACAGAATGTCTTCAACAGAAGAAAATACACCTTCTGGAGTGGCCCAGTCACTGAGTCCTGACCTCAACCTGATTGAGATGCTGTGGCATGACCTCAAGGGAGCGATTCACACCAAACATCCCAAGAATATTGCTGAACTGAAACAGTTTTGTAAAGAGGAATGGTCCAAATTCCTCCTGACCGTTGTGCAGGACTGATCCACAACTACAAAGGTTGAGGTTATTTCTGCCAAAGTAGGGTCAACCAGTTATTAAGACCAAGGGTTTACATACTTTTCCCACCCTGCACTGTGAATGTTTACACGATGTATGCAATAAAGACATGAAAACAAATAATTGCTTCTGTAGTTTAGTTTAACCTGTCTAGGACACAGGTTCTGCTAACGGAACCCCTCCCCCCAACATTCCGCTGAAAAGGCAGCGCAGGAAATTCAAAAATATTTTTTTGAAATATTTCACTTTCACACATTAACCTCTTGAAAGCTAGGGGGCACTATTTTTATGTTTGAAAAAATTACGGGAACGTCTCAGGACAAGATGCTAGAATATGCATATATTTGACAGATTAGGATAGAAAACACTCTAAAGTCTCCAAAACTGTCAAAATATTGTCTGTGAGTATAACAGAACTGATATTGCAGGCAAAACCCTGAGGAAAATCCAATCAGGAAGTGCCTATTATTTTGAAACCCTTCTGTTCCTATGCATGCCTATCCTCCATTTAAAGGGATATCAACCAGATTCCTTTTTTCTCTGGCTTCCCTAAGGTGTCAACAGTCTTTAGATATAGTTTCAGGCTTTTATTTTGAAAAATGAGCGTGAAAGACTACATTGCGTAAGTGGATAGGTGGGGGCTCTCAGAGTGAGTTTTTGCGCTACAGAGTAAAGCCGCCATTGTTCCTCCCGCTGTTATTGAAAAACCTACACACTCGGTTGATATATTATCGAATATATATTTTAAAAACTACCTGAGGAATGATTATTAAAAACGTTTGACATGATTCTGTGGACATTATGAAGACTATTTGGATTTTCCGTCTGCGTTGTCTTGACTGCTCTTTCCTGTGGATTTCTGAACATAACACGACAAACAAACGTCTGTATTTTGGATATAAAATTATCTTCATGGAACAAAAGGAACATTTGTTGTATATCTGAGAGTCTCGTGAGTGAAAACATCCGAAGATCATCAGAGGTATACGGTTAATTTGATTGCTTTTCTGATTTTCGTGACCAAGCTTCCTGATGCTATGTGTACATAATGCTATGCTAGGCTATCGAGAAACTTACACAAACGCTTGGATTGCTTTCGCTGTAAAGCATAATTTCAAAATCTGAGACGACAATAATGCAATATTGCACTTGTGATTCAATAATATGATTTAATAATATTATTTGACTGTTGCGCTATGCTATTCGGCGGTTGCTGATGAAAATGATCCCGCGACAGGGATGGGTAGCGTCAAGAAGTTTTAACAAGTCCAATACAGCAAATGAAAGATAAACATCTTGTTAATCTACCCATCGTGTCTGATTTTAAAATGTTTTACAGCGAAAACACAACATATATTTGTTAGATCACCACCAAATCCAAAAAAATACACAGCCATTTTTCCCAGCCAAAGATAGAGTCACAAAAGCAGAATTAGAGATCAAATGAATCACTAACCTTTGATAATCTTCATTAGATGACACTCATATGATATCATGTTACACAATACATTTATGTTTTGTTCGATAATATGCATATTTATATCAACAAATCTCGGTTTACATTGACACCATGTTCAGAAATGCCTCCAAAATATCCGGAGTAATTACATGAGTATTTCAGATAACAGAAATACTCATCATAAACTTTGACGAAAGATACATGTTTTACATATAATTAAAAGATACACTTGTTCTTAATGCAACCGCTGTGTCAGATTTTTTTTAAACGTTACAAAAAAGCATACCATGCAATAATCTGAGACGGCGCTCAGAAGTAAATATATTTCTCCGCCATGTTGGAGTCAGAAATAAAAATACGAAATTACATCATAAATATTCCTTTACCTTTGATGATCTTTCATCAGAATGCAGTGCAAGGAATCCAATTCCGCAATAAATCGTTGTTTTGTTCCATAATGTCCATTACTAGTGCCCAATTAGCTACTATTGCTAGCAAGTTTAGTTCACATGTCCAAAAGCTGCCGCTGGTCCGCGAACTCGGACGAAGACTTCAAAAAATTATATTCCAGGTCGAATAAACTGGTCAAACTAAGTAGAGAAACAATCTTCAGGATGGAACGCGAAGCATTTCGCTACACTCGCATTAACATCTGCTAACCATGTGTATGTGACAAATCAAATTTGATTTGATTTGATCTTCAGGATGTTATTATCATGTATATCCAATAACGTTCCAACCAGGCATATAATGACTCCTGCACGTAACCAGGAACTGGCATTCTGCCAGACCAGTGACTCAAATAGCTACAATCCAGTCCCACTTCACACTAGAGGCTTCATTCCACGTTCTACTGACTGTTGACATCTAGTGGATGGCATAGGAAGTGCGAACAGATCCATATCTTATTTTGATGTGAATAGGCGATGAGTTGAAAATAAACCAGCCCCAGAATTTCCACTTCCTATTTGGAAGTTTGCCTGCCCTATGAGTTCTGTTATACTCAGACATAATTCAAACAGTTTTAGAAACATCAGAGTGTTTTCTATCCAATAGTAATAATAATATGCATATATTAGCATCTAGAAAAGAGTAGGAGGCAGTTCACTATGGGCACGCAATTCATCCAAAGTGAAAATGCTGCTCCCTATCCCTAAAAGGTTTTAATGAACCTCTCTGAACTACCCATCCCGGATCCCGTATAATTGTCATCTGCAACACTGAATAGCATAGCGCCACAGTCAAATAATATTACTAGAAAATATTCATATTCATGAAATCACAAGTGCAATATTGCAAAACACAGCATAGCCTTTTGTTAATCCACCTGTCATCTCAGATTTCGAAATTATGCTTTACAGTGAAAGCAATACAGGCGTTTGTGTAAATTTATCGATGGATCGACAAAACAATAAGTACACTTAGCATCAGGTAACTTGGTCACGAAAATCAGAAAAGCAATCAAATGAATCGTTTACCTTTGATGATCTTCGGATGTTTTCACTCACAAGACTCCCAGTTAGACAACAAATGTTCCTTTTGTTCCATAAAGATATTTTTTATATCCAAATACCTCCGTTAGTTTGGTGCGTTATGCCCAGGAATCCACCGGAAAGAGCAGTTATATCCATAATGTCAACAGAAACATGTCAAAAGTTTTTTATAGTCAATCCTATCTACTCGATAATATATCAACCGGGACATTTCAATAGGACCCGGGAGTAACAATGGCCGCCTTTCTCTTTTGCGCACAACTCACTCTGAGAGCCCCCACCTATCCACTTACGCAATGTGGTCGTTCATGCTCATTCTTCAAAATAAAAGCCTGAAACTATGTCTAAAGGCTGTTGACACCTTAGGGAAGCCATAGAAAAATGAATCGTTGATATCCCTTTAAATGGGCAATAGGGATGCATAAGAACAGAAGGGTTTCAAAATAAGAGGCACTTCCTGATTGGATTTTCCGCAGGGTTCACCTGCAATATCAGTTCTGTTAAACACACATACAATATTTTAACCGTTTTGGAAACTTTAGAGTTTTCTATCCTAATCTGTCAATTATATTCATATTCTAGCATCTGGTCCTGAGAAATAGGCTGTTTACTTTGGGAACGTTATTTTTCCAAACATAAAAATAGTGCCCCCTAGCTTCAAGAGGTTAAGGTGCAGCGGGCCCAGAACAGAGCGGCACATCTTGCTCTTCACTGTAATCAGGGGGCTAATATTAATACCATGCATGCCAGTCTCTATTGGCTAAGAGTTGATTAAAGACTGACTGTGTCACTTGTTTTTATAAGAAATATTAAGGTGTTGGAAATTCCAAATTGTTTGCATGGTCAACTTACACACAGCACTGACACCCACACTTACACCACCAGACATGCCACAATGGGTCTTTTCACAGTCCCCAGACCCAGAACAAATTCAAGTAAACATACAGTTCAATACAGAGCCATGAGTGCATAGAACGTCCTTCCATCTCATATAGCGCAAGCAAACCTGGTTTAAAAAAGCAAATAAAGCAATACCTCACGGCACAACGCCTCTCACCCCTTTGTTGAGTGTATGTACTGACATGTATGTGTAACTGATAGATACACAAACACACTACAAGTTAATGTTTTTAAATGTATGTCAATTGTAAAGTCCTTTGTCTAATGTATTGTTTTGTTATGTGTCGGAACCCAGTAAGACTAGTTGTCGCCATTGATATTGACTAATGGGGATCCTAATAAATAAAAAATAAATATCTGGACTTGAGCTCCATTGAAAACCTGTTGTTTGAATTGAAGAGGGCATTCAATAAACTCAGACTGAAGGATATAAAGGATCTGGAAAAAAATATGTACAGAGGAATGGTTTAAGATCCCTCCTAATGCGTTCTCCAATCTCATAAAACATTAGAAAAAGGCTATACGTGCCGTTAATTTTGCAAGGGGAGGGTGCACCAAGTATTGCCTTCTGACACCTATTTATTTTTAGATTACTTGTTAAACTAAATATTTGTCTCTGAGGAATTGTATTAGTATAAAATAATATAATTTCCTTTTTTTAGCATATACTCTAGCTCAGTATTTGTATTATAAATTGTATTTTCTTTTTCCCCCTTCCGAGCTTGTGCGAGGTTTGTGCAGGTCAGGAGACTGGACTTCACTGCAGCTTCATTGAAATCAACTTACTTGGTTGTGTCCTATTCTTGGTTGTGTCCTATTTTACCTTCATTTAGCTAGGCAAGTCTTATTCTTATTTACAATGATGGCCTACCAAAAGACAAAAGGCCTCCTGTGGGGACGGGGGCTGGGATTAAATAGAACACATAGCATGGCATCAACACCACATGATAAACATGGTAACAGCACAACACAGAATTCCTGACCTAGAATTCCCCACAATCAAATGCCGACCATATTATCTCCCAAGAGAATTCTCATCGGTTATTGTCACAGCTGTATATATCCCCCTTCAAGCCAATACCATGACGGCCCTCAAGGAACCTTGCTGGACTCTATGCAAACTGGAAACCAAATATCCTGAGGATGCATTTATTGTGGCTGGGGATTTTAACTTCTCTAGGGTAGGGGGCAGCATTTTGAATTTTGGATGCCCAAATTAAACGGCCTGCTACTCGGGCTCAGAAGGTATGATATCCATATAACTGGTAGATGTGGATAGAAAACACTCAAGTTTCCAAAACTGTTAAAATAGTGTGTGTGAGTATAACAGAACTGATTTGGCAGGCAAAAACCTGGGAGAAATCCATTCAGGAAAAAAAAAATTGTTTGTTTGTTGGTTTTGTCGTTTTCTATTCAATGCCATTACAGTATCCATTGATTTAGGACTCAACTTGCAATTCCTATGCCTTCCACTAGATGTCAACAGTCTCGAAATTGTTTCAGGCTTGTATTCTTATAAATGAGGGAGTAAGACCAGTCTGAATGAGTAGACACTGACGTATCACATAGCTTTTTCATGCGCAATCCCGAGAGAGAGTATTTCTTGTTTACCTTTTATATTGACAACGTTATTGTCCGGTTGAAATATTATAGATCATTTAGGCTAAAAACAACATGAATATAAACATAATTTGACATGTTTCTATGAACTTTACGGATACAATTTGGATTTTTTGTCTGCCTGTTTTGACTGCTTTTGAGCCTGTGGATTACTGAAGAAAACGCACAAACAAAACAGAGGTTTTTGGATATAAAGAGAATTTATCGGGGCGGAGCTAGCATGTTGGAGTGAACGGCTGTGCGTGAGAGGCTCCTGCAACTTTTTTGCGAAATAATCTAATTTAACCTACTTTATGGCACTTTTTACAACAAACGTTTCTTTCTAATACAAGATTGTAACTTTTTATATGAAAATGCCGAGTAATAAGCGGCCAAAGGACAATAAATCCACAGCGGAGGCCTACTCCCCACTAAACAACGAGACAGACATGGCGGGAGGCACATGCAACAACGTGACACTTACAGAACTTACCCGGGCTCTGGGGGAGCTACGTGTTGCTATAGCTGAGGATCTTAAGGCCACTATTGCTGAGCTGGACACCAAAATTGAGACCGTCATTCGAACGGTCGCTTCGCATGGCCAGAGTATTGTGGACCTTGAGAAAGCTTCTGAATTCAACGCTGGTAGGATCGACGAGTTAGAGAAGCTATGCACGTTATTGCAGGATACTGTGCAGAGGCTTTCTGTGAAAGTGGTGGACCTGGAGGGCCGATCCAGACGTAATAACCTTCGCGTTGTTGGTCTGGCAGAGGGGATAGAGGTGGGCTCTCGCCCTACCGACTTCTTCGCCAAGCTATTGAAGGATGCAATGGGATCGGATGTTTTGGATTCGGATCCTCAGCTGGACCGCGCACATCGCTCCCTTGTCCCAGTGCCTGGACCGGGCCAACGTCCTCGCCCAGTAATAATCTGTTGTCACAGTTTCAAGACCAAGGATCTTATCCTGCGTGAAGCTCGAATGAGGGGCAACCTGTCACATAAAGGGCATCCATTCCGTGTCTATGAGGATTATGCGCCCGATGTGGCATCGCGCCGACTACAGAGATGTCATGACCAAACTCTACAAACTCCATCTTCGCCCAGCCTTACTCTTCCCTGCAAGACTAAGAATTACCCCGCCTTCCGGTGAGAAGATTTGGCTCTCCTCGGTTTTGGACGCAGAGAAGTTTATCCGGGGATATACACCAATCCCCTGTACAGATTAGAGTGCCTTGTTATTGCGTGTTAGGGTCTGCTCATGGACTCGAATCCATACTATACACTATACCATATTGGGTGAAAACGTATTAAACGGGCTCAACAAGGGCTACCGAGCATATAAGACGCTGAGCAGACAATGGATGGCGGTCAGAACTCTCATTTAACGTTAAATTCACTTTCATCCCGGCTGTATGCATATTTTTTACTTCCAGGTTTGATCACTGACACCTTCGGACGGATATACTTATATTCCCCCACTTTTGTTTTGTTTCGTTATTTATTTTACAATCCTTACATCACTCTTACTACCATACCATTTATTTATTGCTTGCAGGGGACTGGGGGTGATGGTTGGGAGGGGGCAGACGCCTGGTTAGCAAGTTGATGTTTTGTGCCGTTCTGCCTTTGTCTGGCCGTGGGCCTCCCTCCCGACTAGATTCCCACCAGCCCTCTGTAAGTGCTTATGTATGTGTAGGTGTGCGTAAATATAATGACTATTTGTACTTTATTACTATTTTCTCTTAGCATTTTAGTATTATGTATGTGTATATTTTAAATCAGTGTAGATTGTTATTCTGGGGTATGAATGTTTGTATGTGTATGTGTGCATATGGATGTACATACATATTCTTTAAATATATATTTTTATATATGATTTTTTTGTGTGGGTATGTATACATACATGTATATCTATGGATGTGTGTGTGTGTGTGTGTGTATGTATGTATATATATATGTGTGTGTGTGTGTGTATATGTGTGTATGTATGTATATATATGTATGTATGTATGTATGTATGTATGTATGTGTATATATATATATATATATAAGGTATATATTTTTACTTATTTTTTATTAAACATATTTTTTTATGGGGGGAACGTTTAATTTAACAAATCCTTGTTCCGATCTCCTGACCCACAGTATGTAAAGGTACGGCTGACTAGGTCGGTTGCGGATGGTTTATTTTTTGACCGGCAGTGCTTAGCAATATTATCTTGAGGCTATATCTTGCTTATCTCTGGGATTGACCCAGGATGACGCTTAAATGCGCAATATGTTTAAGTTGCAACTTATTCGGTTTAGGTTTATTAGATACTAACTGAACACTTAACTCGCGGGAGCCTCCTCAGTTCATATGTTAGTAGAAGTTCTAGGATAGTGAGAGGTGAACGTATAGTTGGGATTTTATTTTTGTTTTACCTCTTGTTCAAGGTCGCGCCGTGCTTTTTTGGCATCGGCCAGACAATGTGTTTATTATTTTTTTTATTTTTATTTTTTTCTCTCCTGTTTGTACATGCCTGTTAAATGTGGGTTGATGGGGGGTAAGTGTTGGGGAAATTAGGGGAACAGGGTGGGAAGTAAAGGTGCTTGCAGGGGGGGAGGGGTGGGTTGGATACTGCTCGGGTGTAGGTGCTACATATGCAGATCGTGATGGTTTGGTGTGCTTTCTTACCTTTTTATCAAGTTACATGGTATGCAGGCCACCATAGGAACTACAAACGAGAGGAGGGCGGGGCTTACATTCACTTCCTGGAATGTCAAGGGTTTAAACGAACCAATTAAGAGGGGCAAGGTCCTAGCCCACTTGAAAGCACTCTCGTCTGATGTTATATTTTTGCAAGAAACCCATCTGAAGAATAACTCTCATAGCAGACTTAAGTGTAGGTGGGTGGGGCAAGTGTATCACTCTAACTTCTCTGCCAAAACGAGAGGCACAGCGATTCTGGTACGGAAAGGAATTCCCTTTCTACATAAAACCACTATTGCGGATAAAGAGGGTCGGTATGTGATCGCAATAGGAGAAATCCACTCTACCTCAGTAACTCTACTAAATATCTATGGGCCAAACATTGACAACCCCTCTTTTTTCAAAAGAGTCCTTGCCCTGATTCCAGATATCTCCCATACTAACCTGGTCATTGGAGGGGACCTTAACTGTGTGCTAGACCAATATTTGGATAGATCCTCTACCCGGCGAACCCCTACCTCCTATTCAAGCGAATTCTTGAATACCTACATAAAAATTCAAACTTATTTGATATATGGAGGATCGCTAACCCTACGGGTAGGGAATACTCCTTTACTCTCATGTTCACAAGGTTTACACTCGAATTGACTACTTTTTGTTGGATGCTAGACTACTCACCTATACCTGTAATGTGAGGTATCATGATATTATAATCTCGGACCACAGTCCACTCACCTTCTCCCTGAGATTGGGTGACATTATACCAAACGAGAAGGTCTGGAGGTTGAATCCTCAGCTCCTCACAGAACCAACATTCTGTGAATATCTTAAAGACCAAATTAAATTTTTCTTTGATACCAACGACAACACAGAGACCTCCCCAGCATTATTGTGGGAAACACTGAAGGCTTATCTGAGAGGCTGTATCATCTCCTTTCAGGCTGCCAGGAGTAGGCAAAACAGAGGAAAACTGGAAGAACTAGAGGGACAAATTCACTTACTGGATAGGGAGAATGCTAGCCACCCATCTATGGAGAAACATCTGGGGAATTACTCTCTTCCCCCAAAGACATCAATGACAGATTCCGGCAGTTTTATGAGACTCTATATACATCTAAAGCGTATCCTAACCCCTTAATTATGCAAACATTTTTGGAGGACTGTAATCTTCCTGCCCTTAACCAGGAAGATTCTAACTTCCTGAATAAGGAAATATCTCTTGATGAAATCCGAGAAACAATTAAATCTCTAAAGAGTGGCAAGACCCCGGGCCCAGATGGATACCCTGGTGAATTCTATAAAACATTCAGCAACATGCTCTCCCCCTATCTGCACAAAATGTTGATTCAGGCCAATGAGGATGGAGCTCTCCTTTCTACTTTGGACGAAGCGTTCATTACAGTTATACATAAGAAGGGTAAAGATCCAGAAGAGGTAGGGTCATACAGACCAATATCTCTCCTTAATACAGACCAAAAGATTTTTGCAAAAACTCTGGCTAACAGGCTTAGCACTTTAATTGGCAAATTGGTCCATTCGGATCAGACCGGCTTTATCCCTAACAGAAACTCATTCTTCAATCTCAGGCGCCTCTTCAATATTATGTATTCTCAGAGGTTACCCAACGTGGACCTTGCCGTCATATCTCTTGACGCCGAAAAGGCCTTTGACCAAGTTGAGTGGCCCTATCTATTCAAGGTCCTACAGAAATTTAATATTGGAGATATTGGATCCATAAATTGGATCCAGCTTTTATATAGGAACCCCTGTGCCAGAATACTCACTAACCAATCATTGTCGCCCCGATTTAACCTCAACAGGGGGACAAGGCAGGGTTGTGCGCTGTCGCCTATGCTCTTCGCCCTAATTATCGAACCGCTCGCTCAGACGATTAGATCTCATGCAGCAATACACGGCTATAATACTAAAGATACTCTAAATAAGATCTCCCTATACGCAGATGACATCCTCCTCTATGTAACAGAACCCCAGGCTAGTATCCCAGCTATTCTTGATGTGATCAATTTGTTTGGTACCTTCTCGGGATACAGAATAAATTGGAACAAGAGTGAATTAATGCCCATACGGTCGCAAAATACCTCCTGGCTAGAACATCTCTCATTTAAGTTATCTTCAGAAAAATGTACCTACCTAGGAATTGTAGTTACCAAACAATACTCCTTACTATTTAAAGAGAATTTCCCCTCTCTGATACAAAAACTCAAAGCAAACATACTATTTTGGAGAACTCTCCCAATTTCTCTGCTCGGAAGAATTAATGCCATTAAAATGGTCTTCCTCCCACAACTGCTCTACCTATATCAGAACATCCCAGTATTCATACCTAAATCATTTCATAAACAACTGGACTCAATTATCAATCCTTTCATCTGGGATTATAAAACACACAGGATAGGTAAAAAACACCTCTGTAAATCCAAGATGGAAGGAGGATTGTCTCTCCCAAATTTTATATTTTATTACTGGGCCGCTAACCTCCGCATTGTTACGTTTCTGTTGGATGATGTACTCCCGGCATCCAGCTGGCTTAGTATGGAGCGTGAGGAGTGTCACCCCTTCTCTATTGGCGCTGTGATTTTGTCGCCTGTCAATCTGGAGATGTCACTTTATTGTAACAATCCTATAATACATAGCACAGTCCGAATCTGGAAGCAAATTAAAGTCCACTTTGAGCTCAGACCAATGTCATTCATGCTCCCTGTCGCCAGGAATCCCTCCTTTGCCCCTTCTAACCTTGATAACACCTTTGAGCGATGGGGAGAGTTGGGGATAAGTACCATAGGGGATTTATACATAGAAGGGACCTTTGCTTCCTTTGAGCTGCTGAGGGAAACTTATAATCTTCCCAGAAGTAATTTTTTCAGATACCTACAAATTAGAGACTACGTTAGAAAACACCTCCCAACATTTGGGAATGCTAAACCTTCCATGTTTGACGGATGCATAAAGATATGCCCCACCTCAGATAAACTGATATTGCGTCTATATGATGCTTTTCAATCTGTTAGCACACCTTCTACTGATGCCATCAAGGCAAAATGGGAGGAAGAACTAGGGACTGACATCTCAGTGTCAGACTGGGAAGAGAGCTTGGAGTATATCCACACATGCTCCATTAATTCCAGACATCGTCTCATACAATTCAAGGTATTACACAGATTACACTATTCCAAAACTAAACTGCATAGGATATTTCCTGACACATCCCCTACATGTGATAAATGTCAGGCTACGCAGGGCAGGGTACACTACTCCACTGCTTTGCCCTATGCTCTAGCTTGCATGGTTATTGGTGTGGAATTTTTAGGATCCTCTCTGAAGTTTTGGAGACTTCAATAGATCCAGACCCGCTTCTGATAATCCTGGGAGTATCTGAGTCCCTAAACGGATTAACCAACCCCCAAAAACAACTAATCTCGTATGGTCTCATCTCGGCAAAAAAACGAATCTTGTTGTTTTGGATAAGGAGGGAAGCGCCCTCTACCAAATTATGGCTCAGTGAATTGGCAAACACTGAATTAGATATATTCTGAACAATAAATTATGAACATTTGATCAAATCTGGCAGCCTTTCCTCTCCTACTTGGACGAGTCGGCGCTGTGAATTTGTACTTATTAACGCACTCTCAATTGTAATATTTTAATCTACCTTTGGGCAGCGTGTGCTGGCCCTACCACCCGAGCAGTTGGGAGGGGGTGGGGAATAGGGGATGGGGGGGGGGGGTAGGGGGGACATCTTCCCTCTTTCTTTCTACGTGTCCTTGTTTTGTATGTCGTGTTTTGTAATATTTGTTCTGCACCCAGAACTCTGGGTCTTGTTGTTCCTGTATGCTCTTTTATGTTTAAATAAGAATTGTATACCTGTCATGTATACCTATACACCATTCTTGTGTGTGTTTAATAAAAATATTTGAAACAAAAGAGAATTTATCGAACAAAAGGAACATTCATTGAGTAAATGAATGTCTTCTGAGTGCCACCATATCAAGATCATCAAAGGTAAGGGATTCATTTTATCTCTATTTCTGAGTTTTGAAACGCTTCTGCTTGGCTGGTTACTGTTTGTAATAATTTGTCAACTGGGCTGTGTTCTCAAATAATCGTAAGGTATGCTTTCGCCGTAAAGCATTTTTAAATAATAATCACGGACAACAAACCAGAGACTGAAAAACAGCATCTGTCACAAGGCCATCAGACGTAGTTTCACGCCTTTATGTTGAAGAATGAGCGTAAACGACCACATTGCGTAAGTGGCCAGCTGATGGCTCTCAGAGTGATTCTTGCATAAAA
The DNA here is from genome assembly GCF_034236695.1 of Oncorhynchus nerka. NCBI lineage: Eukaryota > Metazoa > Chordata > Actinopteri > Salmoniformes > Salmonidae > Oncorhynchus > Oncorhynchus nerka. Next base: position 38,947,731 of record NC_088403.1, read on the forward strand.
GAGAGAGGTAGACATTTTTCCTCCCGGTCCTACTGAATAGCCAACTCTCCCTGTTGATACATTATCGAATAGATATTTGAAAAACACCTTGAGGATTGATTCTAAAAAAACGTTTGCCATGTTTCTGCCGATATTATGGATATAATTTTGATTTTTTTTTCGGCGTTGTCGTGACCGCTATTTCCGGTGGATTTCTGAACATAACTTTGACAAACAAACGGAGGTATTTTGGGTATAAAAATAATCTTTATGGAACAAAAGGAACATTTGCTGTCTAACTGGGAGTCTCGTGAGTGAAAACATCCGAAGATCTTCAAAGGTAAACGATTCATTTGATTGCTTTTCTGATTTTCATGACCAAGCTTTCTGCTGCTAGCTGGACATAATGCTATGCTAAGCTAAATCTGAGACGACAGTGTGAATAACAAAAGGCTAAGCTGTGTTTCGCTATATTTCACTTGTGATTTCAAGAATATGGATATTTTTTAGTAAGATTATTTGACCGTTGCGTTATGCTAATTAGTGTAGTTGATGACATTTATCCCGGATCCGGGATGGGTAGTTCCAAGAGCATTGATTTGAATGACAGTGTTTACACCAGTATCAGTCTAATACGACACCTCATGGTTAATCATTTGATGGACATCAGTTGCTTGACAACCACCTAACAACATGTATGATCTGTGCAAGTGTTCTAAATAATCAACCACCTCTAAATGACGAATTGTTGGTTAAAAATGTCTGCGTGCTGTTTTCATAAAGTGATTACAGGTGACAATATCATCGATTTTGTTTTTCGATTACAAAAAGGAGTTATTCGATTAAAACATTTTTATTGTCAATCATCCAAATTCGGCCATTGGAAACTTTCGTAGCTGCCGCCATCAGGGAACTGTCGGCAGATAGCAGACAACATAGAATGGCAAAGGTTTCCTGATGTGCTGTCCCAGAACTCCTAGGCCCAGTGGACTATCTGCCAATAGCCTGTGTAGCAGAAACACCTAGAGACAGGGGACGTGGGGTATTATTAGTAGTTACAAAAGTCTTGGAGACATGACTCAAAGTAGTAGCTATACCAAAATGAAAAGTAATATTCATGACTTACTCATGAGTAATGTCATGGTGCCCATGTTCCTGTCTATGGTTTGAGGGAAGATGACTCGAAACCTGGATGCAGGGTCAGACAAGATGTTCTGGCTTGGAGAAAAATCCTCCACCAAACCCAAGTACTGTAGGCATCAATCTCCCTGCAGCAGATGCTCTTTATTGTTGGGGTCATTGGATGGCAGTGTCCACACTTGCACCTGAAAAATCAAACCAACTTTTGACGACAAAGACTATCATTGATATTTAGTGACAAGATGCCAATAGAAAATGCGCACGTCATTTTGCAGCATCACTAGCCAAAGGGACTAGTAGCACAGGTTTAGTTCTGGCTACATTAATCTCCCCACCACCTGTCACCATGAATTGTAACTTTTCTGGACTGTAATGTTAGCTTGCTAGATAGCTAGCTAATTTTCTATATGGAGACTCATTTTCAACCTTCAAACAACGGGGATGCCGAGAACAAGGTCAAATGACACTCGACTAAATGTAAGACTTAGCTAGCTAAAGTGAGCTACTGTAGCTAGTTACAATAGCTAGCAAGATAGATCACTTACATACAGTGCCTTGCGAAAGTATTCGGCCCCTTGAACTTTGCGACCTTTTGCAACATTTCAGGCTTCAAACATAAAGATATAAAACTGTATTTTTTTGTGAAGAATCAACAACAAGTGGGACACGATCATGAAGTGGAACGACATTTATTGGATATTTCAAACTTTTTTAACAAATCAAAAACTGAAAAATTGGGCGTGCAAAATTATTCAGCCCCTTTACTTTCAGTGCAGCAACCTCTCTCCAGAAGTTCAGTGAGGATCTCTGAATTATCCAATGTTGACCTAAATGACTAATGATGATAAATACAATCCACCTGTGTGTAATCAAGTCTCCGTATAAATGCACCTGCACTGTGATAGTCTCAGAGGTCCGTTAAAAGCGCAGAGAGCATCATGAAGAACAAGGAACACACCAGGCAGGTCCGAGATACGGTTGTGAAGAAGTTTAAAGCCGGATTTGGATACAAAAAGATTTCCCAAGCTTTAAACATCCCAAGGAGCACTGTGCAAGCGATAATATTGAAATGGAAGGAGTATCAGACCACTGCAAATCTACCAAGACCTGGCCGTCCCTCTAAACTTTCAGCTCATACAAGGAGAAGACTGATCAGAGATGCAGCCAAGAGGCCCATGATCACTCGGGATGAACTGCAGAGATCTACAGCTGAGGTGGGAGACTCTGTCCATAGGACAACAATCAGTCGTATATTGCACAAATCTGGCCTTTATGGAAGAGTGGCAAGAAGAAAGCCATTTCTTAAAGATATCCATAAAAAGTGTTGTTTAAAGTTTGCCACAAGCCACCTGGGAGACACACCAAACATGTGGAAGAAGGTGCTCTGGTCAGATGAAACCAAAATTGAACTTTTTGGCAACAATGCAAAATGTTATGTTTGGCGTAAAAGCAACACAGCTCATCACCCTGAACACACCATCTCCACTGTCAAACATGGTGGTGGCAGCATCATGGTTTGGGCCTGCTTTTCTTCAGCAGGGACAGGGAAGATGGTTAAAATTGATGGGAAGATGGATGGAGCCAAATACAGGACCATTCTGGAAGAAAACCTGATGGAGTCTGCAAAAGACCTGAGACTGGGACGGAGATTTGTCTTCCAACAAGACAATGATCCAAAACATAAAGCAAAATCTACAATGGAATGGTTCAAAAATAAACATATCCAGGTGTTAGAATGGCCAAGTCAAAGTCCAGACCTGAATCCAATCGAGAATCTGTGGAAAGAACTGAAAACTGCTGTTCACAAATGCTCTCCATCCAACCTCACTGAGCTCGAGCTGTTTTGCAAGGAGGAATGGGAAAAAATGTCAGTCTCTCGATGTGCAAAACTGATAGAGACATACCCCAAGCGACTTACAGCTGTAATCGCAGCAAAAGGTGGCGCTGCAAAGTATTAACTTAAGGGGGCTGAATAATTTTGCATGCCCAATTTTTCAGTTTTTGATTTGTTAAAAAAGTTTGAAATATCCAATAAATGTCGTTCCACTTCATGATTGTGTCCCACTTGTTGTTGATTCTTCACAAAAAAATACAGTTTTATATCTTTATGTTTGAAGCCTGAAATGTGGCAAAAGGTCGCAAAGTTCAAGGGGGCCGAATACTTTCGCAAGGCACTGTACACAATTCCTTCCTCTTTACTCTGACGTAGCTTTTATAAGCTAGCCAGCCACAATTCAGCTTTTGATTGTCAGATATTTAGCTTGGCCTACTAGATCATAATAATTTTTATAATGGCAGCTAGCTACTTCAGTTCAGCTTACTTACCATGATTTCTGACCAACACGCCTGCTCCTCTCTGGTCTCTCGGTCTCCATTAAGGCTCACATTTATAAGGCTGTATAAAATGTAAGATGAAACTATTATGTCATGTAGCTAGATATCATTGATCACCGCTCCCAGTGGTATAGACAGACAATCAATGGGCTCCTAACCAATTGTGCCATTTTGTCATTTATTTTTCTGCCACCATAAATTATGACCGAAAAGAGCTTCTGGATATCAGAACAGCGATTACTCACCTCAAACTGGATGAAGACTTTTTCTTTAACGAATCGGACGCTAAGGATTTACTGCTGATACCGGATCAGAACCAAACCCCTGTAATTCGCATGAACAAGACGGGACGCAGGTCCAGGTGCCTTGTGCGAATTAGTTGTCGAGTGGGTAACCCGCCTCTACCATCCGTCCTATTGGCCAACTTGCAGTCATTGGAGAATAAGCTGGAAGAGCTTTGTTCAAGACTATCCTACCAACGGGACATTAAAAACTAATATCTTATGTTGTTTCACTGAGTTATAGCTAAAGTCCATGGAGAATAAGAGCACCTTCTCCTAGCTGCCCACTGCACTGAGGCTAGGTAACACTGTCACCACCAATTAATCTACAATAATCGAGAATTTCAATAAGCATTTTTCTACGGCTGGCCATGCTTTCCACCTGGCTACCCCTACACCTGTCAACAGCTCTGCATCCCCCATAGAAACGTGTCTAATTCTCCCCATTTCTTGTGCACCCAAATCCAGACAGCTGATGTATTTAAACCTGTAGAGACACCCCATCCCGTGAACGGGACCGTTGTCATCATCTGACACTAATTAGCATTATGCAACGGACATAAATCTTCCTAGAAAATCTTCCTATTCATGAAAATCACAAGTGAAATATATTGGAACACAGCTTAGCCTTTTGTTAATCACCCTGTCATCTCAGATTTTCAAAATATGCTTTACAGCCAACGCTAGAGAAGCATTTGTGTAAGTTTATCATAGCCTAGCATAGCATTATGCCTTGCTAGCAGCATGCAACCTTGTCACGGAAATCAGAAAAGCAATCCAATTAAATAGTTTACCTTTCATGAACTTCGGATGTTTTCACTCACGAGTCTCCCAGGTAGACAGCCAAAGTTCTTTTTTTCCCAAAATATTATTTTTGTAGGCGAAATAGCTCCGTTTGTTCTTCACGTTTGGTTGAGAAATCACCCGGAAATTGCGGTCACCACAACACCGAAAAAAATTCCAAATTAGCTCCATAATATCGACAGAAACATGGCAAACGTTGTTTATAATCCATCCTCAAGGTGTTTTTCTAATATCTATTCGATAATATATCCGTCGGGACAATTCGTTTTTCACTAGGACCGATTGGAGTAATGGCTACCTCTGTATTTTACGCGAGAATCTCTCTCGGAGCCACCATGTGACCACTTACGCAATGTGGCCGCCAACGGCTATTCTTCAACAGAAATGCGTTAAACTACGTCACAATGCTGTAGACACCTTGGGGTATACGAAGAAAGCGTAAGCTCGTTGATGGTACATTCACAGCTGAATAGGGAGTCATTGGAACGCAGCGCTTTCAAAACCTGGGGCACTTCCTGGTTGGATTTTTATCTGGGTTTCGCCTGTAACATCAGTTCTGTTGCACTCACAGACAATATCCTTGCAGTTTTGGAAACGTCAGAGTGTTTTCTATCCGTAGCTGTCAATTATATGCATAGTCGAGCATCTTTTCGTGAAAAAATTTCTTGTTTAAAACGCCAGCCTACCAGATGAGCTAAATTACTTCTATGCGCGCTTTGAGGCAAGCAACACTGAAGCATGCAAGACAGCACCAGCTGTTCTGGAAGACTGTGATCAGGTCAACATTCACAAGACAGATTACCAGAACGTGTACTCAGAGCATGTGATGACCAACTGGCATGTCTTCACTGACATGTTCAACCTGTCCCTGACCGAGTCTGTAATACTTACGTTTCAAACAGACCCCCATAGTCCCTGTGCCCAAGAACATCAAGGTAACCTTCCTAAATGACTACCGACCCATAGCACTCACATCTGTAGCCATGAAGCGCTTTGAAAGGCTGGTCATGGCTCACAATACCGTTATCCCAGAAACCCCACCCCAAATCACATACCGACCCAAAAGATCCACAGACGATGAAATCTCTATTGTGCTCCACCATGCCCTTTCTCACCTGGACAAAAGGAATACTTACGTGAGAATTCTGTTCATTGACTACAGCTCAATGTTCAACACCATAGTACCCTCAAAGCTCATCACTAAGCTAAGGACCCTGGGACTAAACACCTTCCTCTGCAACTGAATCTTGGACTTCCTGACATGCAACCTCCAGGTGTTAAGGGTAGGCCACAACACATCTGCTATGCTGATCTTCAACACCGGGACCCTTTAGGGGTGCATGCTTAGTCCCCTCTTCTACTCCCTGTTCACCCATGACTGCATGGCCAAGCGCTACTCTAACACCATCATCAAGTTTGGCGACGACAAAACGATGGTAGGCCTGATCACCGACAACGATGAGACAGCCTATAGGGAGGAGGTCAGAGACTGGCAGTGTGGTGCCAGGACACCAACCTCTCCCTCAATGTGATCAAGATCATAGTCACTTTACCCCTACCTATATGTAAATATTACCTCAATTCCCTCGGCTAACCAGTACCCCTCTTATATAGCCTCGTTATACTCTTATTATTTTACTCTAAGGTTGTATTTGTTGTATTTGGCACATGTGGCAAATGCAATTTGATTTGATCAATGTGGCTCAGCATTCACCCGACTCTACGTCAAGTCTGGTCAATATTCCATTTCATATTTTTATGGTGCATGTGCAGGCCAGCAGTATATAATCGATTACATATAGACAACCGTTTCAAAAGTTTGGGGTCACTTAGAAATTCTTGTTTTTGAAAGAAAAGTAATTTGTCCATTAAAATAACATCAAATTGATCAGAAAAAAATCTCACAAGTCCTCAACTGACAGCTTCATTAAATGTTTCCCGCAAAACACCAGCCTCAACGTCAACAGTGAAGAGGCTGCTCTGGGATGCTGGCCTTCTAGGCAGCATGAGTGAGTATAACAGAACTGAAATGGCAGGCGAATCCCAGAGAACAAACCCCCCCAAAAAACATTCATCCTACCACTGATTTCAATGGCTGGCACTTTTATAATAGGGCGAAATCGTGCCCGATTGCAGTTCCTAGGGCTTCCACTAGATGTCAACAGTCTTTAGAAAGAGTTCCAGGCTGGTTTTTGGAAAAAATCTGCCAGAAATGGTAGTTTTTCTAGGTGGCTCCCATTTTGGCAGTAGTGTTTCCAAGCACATGACTGAGAGCGCATACTTTGGTATTTTTCTCTGGTAAAGACAATAACGATTCTCCTTCTTAAAACCTCTTAGGGATAGTGAGACGCTAGCGTTGTTCCAGGATGTGCCTCTTCTTCGTTTCACCAATGATTAACTTCAACCCAATTCCAAAGACTGGTGACATCCTGTGGAAGTCGTAGGAACTGTAAAATGGGCGCTATCTAATTTCCCTTGCCAAAGACACTTGAGGGAACTGTCAGAGGGAGAATTTAAAAAATTCTGAACAGTTTTTCCTTGGGGTTTTGCCTGCTACATAAGTTCTGTTATAGTCACAGACATGATTGAACCAGTTTTAGAATCTTCAGAGTGTTTTCTATCCACACCTACTAATCATATGCATATAATATATGTAACGACGTTCGTTTGTTGAAGGAGAGTCGGACCGAAATGCAGCGTGGTGGTTACTCATGTTCTTTAATGAAGAAAACGTGATACATGAAATAACTATACAATACAAAACAACAAACGGAACGTGAAACTATTACAGCCTATCTGGTGATTACACAAAGACAGGAACAAACACCCACGAAATACAACGTGAACACAGGCTACCTAAATACGGTTCCCAATCCGAGACAACGAGAAGCACCTGACGCTAATTGAGAACCGCCTCAGGCAGCCAAGCCTAACTAGACACACCCATACACAATCCCAATGCTAATAAAACCCCAATACGAACCCAACACAATATAAACCCATGTCACACCCTGGCCTACCCAAACATATAACAAAAACCCAAGATACAATGATCAAGGCGTGATAATATTATATACCTGGCATGAGTAGCAGGAAGTTGAAATTGTGCACGCTATTTATCAAAAAGTAGAAATGCTGCACCCTATCTCTAAGAAATTAAATTGTATCATTTATTTGCGTATTAGGTTACCTAAGGATTGATCATAATCGTTGATTGACTTGTTGGATAAGTATATTGGTAATGTTTGGGATTAATTTTGTATGCATTTTGGAGGGAAACCGAGTCGATTATTGACTGATGCGCGCCAGCTAAACTGAGTTTTTAAGGATATAAAGAAGGACATTATCGAACCAAAGAACAATTTGTAATGTAACTGAGACCTTTTGGAGTGCAAACAGAGAAAGATCTTCAAAGGTAAGGCATTTTTTATATCGCTATTTCTGACTTTCGTGTCGCAACTCCCTGGATGAAAATAATTTGTTATGCATTTGTGTGCTGGGCGCTGTCCTCAAATAATCGCATGGTTTGCTTTCGCTGTAAAGAACCAGATTTATTTTTATGTATTGCACTTGTGATTTCAATTTCACCGGAAATTGTTGAAAATGGACGGTAGCGTCCCACTAATCCACAAGAGGTTATTAACAAACTATAGTTTTGGCAAGTCAGTTAGGACATCTACTTTGTGCATGACACAAGTCAGTTTTTCCAACAATTGTTTACAGACAGATTATTTCACTATCACAATTCCAGTGGGTCAGAAGTTTACATACACTAAGATGACTGTGCCTTTAAACAGCTTGGAAAATTCCAGAAAATTATGTCATGGCTTTAGAAGCTTCTGATGGGCTAATTGACATGTGTACCTGTGGATGTATTTCAAGGCCTACCTTCAAACTCAATGGCTCTTTGCTTGACATCATGGTAGAATCACAAGAAATTAGCCAAGACCTCAGAAAACAATGGTAGACCTCCACAAGTTTGGGAGTAATTTCCAAATGCCTGAAGGTACCACGTTTATCTGTACAAACAATAGTACACAAGTATAAACACAATTGGGCAACGCAGCCGTCATACCACTCAGGAAGGAGACGCATTCTGTCTCATAGAGATGAACGTACTTTGGTGCAAAAACTGCAAATCAATCCCAGAACAACAGCAAAGGACCCTGTGAAGATGCTGGAGGAAACATGTACAAATGTGTCTATATCCACAGTAATACGAGTCCTATATCGACATAACCTGAAAGGCCGCTCGGCAAGGAAGAAGCCACTGCTCCAAAACCACCATAAAAAAAGCCGGACTACGGTTTGCAACTGCACTTAGGGACAAAGATCGAACTATTTTGAGAAATTTTCTCTGATCTGATGAAACAAATATAGTACTGTTTGGCCATAATGACCATCGTTTTGTTTGGTGGAAAAGGGGGAGGCTTGCAAGCTGAAGAACACCATCCCAACCTTGAAGCACAGGAGTGGTAGCATCATGTTGTGAGGGTGCTTTGCTGCAGGAGGGGCTCATGCACTTCACAAAATAGATGGCTTCATGAGGTGGGAAAATTACGTGGATATATTGAAGCAACATCTCAAGACATCAGTCAGGTAGTTAAAGCTTGGTCGCAAATGGTTCTTCCAAATGGACAATGACCCCAAGCATGCTTCCAAAGTTGTGGCAAAATGTCTTAATTAACCTTTCTGGACGCAGGCGTTCTGCTAGCGACCCACCTCGACAACATCCAGTGAAATTGCAGAGCGCCAAATTCAAAATACAGAAATAGTCATAATTAACATTCATAAAAAATACAATTTTTATACATCGGTTTGAAGATTAATTTCTTGTTAATCCAGCCACTTTGTCAGATTTCAAAAAGGCTTTACGGTGAAAACAGTCCATGCAATTATCTGAAGACAGCGCCTCGCTTACAAAAGCGTACAAACATTTACATCCAAGTAAAGGAATTAGAATAGTTAGAAATAGCGATAAAATGAATCACTGACCTTTGAAGATCTTCATATGGTTGCAGTCACAAGAGTCCAGCTACACAATAAATGTTCCTTTTGTTCGATAGTCCCTCTTTATATCCCAAAAGCTCTGTTTTGTTGGCGCGTTTTGTTCAGTAATCCACTGGCTCAAAGGCGGTCAAAACATGCAGACGAATACATCCTAATAGCACCAGTAAAGTTTGTCGAAACATGTCAAATGATGTTTATAATTAATCATCAGGTTGTCAATTGCCTAAATAATCAATAACATTTCAACCGGACAATACCGTATTCAATAGAAAAGGAAAACAACGAAGCACTCGGTCATGCGCACCGCATGATTCTACAGTCCACTGAGAAAAAGGTCTCATACATTCAGAAAACAAGTCTGAAACAATGTCTAAAGACTGTTGACATCTAGTGGAAGCCATAGGAAATGCAATCTGGGTCCTAACCCATTCAATACTCTATAAGCATTCAATTGAAAATACCCACATCAAAAAAATCCCACTTCCTGGATGGATTTTCCTCAGGTTTTCGCCAGCCATGTCAGTTCTGTTATACTAACAGACATCATTTTAACAGTTTCGGAAACTTTAGAGTGTTTTCTATCCAAATCTTATATGCGTATCCCAGCTTCTGGGCCTGAGTAACAGGCAGTTTACTTTGGGCATGCTTCTCATCCAGATGTCGAAATACTGCCCCTAAACCATAAGAAGTTAAGGACAAGAAAGTCAAGATATTGGAGTGGCCATCACAAAGTCCTGACCTCAATCCTATAGAACATTTGTGGGCAGAACTGAAAAAGCATGTGCGAGCAAGGCGGCCAACAAACCTAACTCAATTACACAGGAGCAATGGGCCAAAATTCATGTTGTGGAAGGCTACCCGAAACATTTGACCCAAGATACACATTTTAAAGGCAATGCTTACAAATAATAATTGAATATGTAAGCTTCTAACCCACTAGGTATGTGTTGAAAGAAATAAAAGCTGAAAAAAAATATTCTCTATTATTCTGACATTTCGCATTCTTAAAATAAAGTGGTGATCCTCACTGACCTAAGATAGGAATTTTTACTAGGATTGAATGTCTTGAATTGTGAAAACTGAGTTTAAATATATTTGGCTAAGGTGTATGTAAACTTCCGACTTCAACTGTGACATATTTTGATTTGAACACTTTCTTGGTTACTACATGATTCCATATGTGTTATTTCATAGTTTCAAGTCTTCACTATTATTCTCAATGTTGAAAATAGTAACAATAAAGAAAAACCCTTGAATGAGTAGGTGTCCAAACTTTTGATTGGTACTGGACATGCACTAATCATTATTGTTTGGGTTGTTTTAATGTAAAGCATGGCCATTTTAAAACACAGCTTGAATGGATACAAAAAAAATATTGAATATCTATCACTGTCATGTGTTAAAACTGCCTTGGGAAATGCACAAAGCAAGTGTAGCGTTATATACCAGATCACCACATGAGATCTTTAGAATCCATCATAATTTGTGGCAGATTCCCTCTTTTGATGATGTCGTAGTTTGCAATTTGATATTTATGGTAGCATTCAACATGCTATATGGATGTGTAAAATGTCAATTTGTTGAAGGAATCATGAGTATTAATCATCCTTATCCCTCCCTCAGGGCAGACGATTGCATCTTTGCCAACCGGAAGCTTGATGCGGCGTCCACAGAGGCTAAGTTTCTGCAGGACCTGGGTTTCCGCATGCTCAACTGTGGCCGGACAGACCTCGTGAAACAGGCGGCCAACCTACTGGGGCCTGATGGTATCAACAGCATGAGCGAGCAGGTCCGAGAGATACACACTTACACATATTAGACACACAAGCTCGACATGCACTTACAGTACAGTAAATACAGTAAAAACCTTCATACACGTGACCAGATTTCTCTGTGAGCTTTTAAAACCTCTTTAGGAAAGGGGACGGTTGCGTCCCACTTGGGCAAAAAGCAGGGAAAATGCAGCGCGGCAAATTAAAACAAATGATATAAAAATCAAACTTTCATTAAATCACACATGTAAGATACTCAATTAAAGCTACACTCGTGAGCCAACATGTCAGATTTTAAAAAGGCTTTTTGGCGAAAGCATAAGAAGCTATTATCTGATTATAGTAAACAAAGAGGGTAGCATATTTCAACCCTGCAGGCGCTACACAAAATGCAGAAATAAAATATAAAACGTGCATTACCTTTGACGAGCTTCTTTTGTTGGCACTCCAATATGTCCCATAAAAATCACAATTGGTCCTTTTGTTTGATTAATTCCGTCCATATATATCCAAATGTCCATTTATTTGACCCATTTGATCCAGAAAAAAACAGCTTCCAAAAAACGCAACGTCACTACAAAATAGTTCAAAAGTTGCCTATAAACTTTGCCAAAACTACTTTTGTAACACAACTTTAGGTATTTTTAAACGTTAATAATCGATCAAATTGTAGACGGGTCTATCTGTGTTCAATACAGGAAGACAACAAATCATGCTACTTTTCACATCTTGCGCACTCTCAACAGTGTTACCCAGTTCCTAGATGGCCTACTTCTTCATTGCACAAATGAATAACCTCGACCAAATTCCAAAGACTGGTGACATCCAGTGGAAGCGGTAGGAACTGAAAACATCTGCCAATGAGGACTCAGTGAACGGTTAGTCCTCTGGGTTTTGCCTGCTACATAAGTTCTGTTATACTCACAGACATGATTCAAACAGTTTTAGAAACTTCAGAATGTTTTCTATTCAAATCTACTAATATGCATATCTTATACTCCCGGCATGAGTAGCAGGAAGTTGAAATTGGGCACGCTATTTATCCAAAAGTGAAAATGCTGCCCCCTATACCTTAAGAAGTTAAGTCAAATGTTCATCTTTTTATAGAAGTACCGACTCAGATTCAAAATGGTCTATCATACACTGTAGTTGGAGTAATCATGGGAATGTCATGCTGCTTCGACAGTTTATACACTTCAAATCAAATCAAATCAAATTGTATTTGTCACATACACATGGTTAGCAGATGTTAATGTGAGTGTAGCGAAATGCTTGTGCTTCTAGTTCCGACAATGCAGTGATAACCAACAAGTAATCTAACTAACAATTCCAAAACTACTGTCTTATACACAGTGTAAGGGGATAAGGAATATGTACATAAGGATATATGAATGAGTGATGGTACAGAGCAGCATACAGTAGATGGTAACGAGTACAGTATATACATATGAGATGAGTATGTAGACAAAGTAAACAAAGTGGCATAGTTAAAGTGGCTAGTGATACATGTATTACATAAGGATGCAGTCGATGATGTAGAGTATAGTATATACGTATGCATATGAGATGAATAATGTAGGGTAAGTAACATTATATAAGGTAGCATTGTTTAAAGTGGCTAGTGATATATTTACATCATTTCCCATCAATTCCCATTATTAAAGTGGCTGGAGTTGGGTCAGTGTCAATGACAGTGTGTTGGCAGCAGCCACTCAATGTTAGTGGTGGCTGTTTAACAGTCTGATGGCCTTGAGATAGAAGCTGTTTTTCAGTCTCTCGGTCCCAGCTTTGATGCACCTGTACTGACCTCGCCTTCTGGATGATAGCGGGGTGAACAGGCAGTGGTTCGGTGGTTGATGTCCTTGATGATCTTTATGGCCTTCCTGTAACATCGGGTGGTGTAGGTGTCCTGGAGGGCAGGTAGTTTGCCCCCGGTGATGCGTTGTGCAGACCTCACTACCCTCTGGAGAGCCTTACGGTTGAGGGCGGAGCAGTTGCCGTACCAGGCGGTGATACAGCCCGCCAGGATGCTCTCGATTGTGCATCTGTAGAAGTTTGTGAGTGCTTTTGGTGACAAGCCAAATTTCTTCAGCCTCCTGAGGTTGAAGAGGCGCTGCTGCGCCTTCTTCACGACGCCGTCAGTGTGAGTGGACCAATTCAGTTTGTCTGTGATGTGTATGCCGAGGAACTTAAAACTTGCTACCCTCTCCACTACTGTTCCATCGATGTGGATAGGGGGGTGTTCCCTCTGCTGTTTCCTGAAGTCCACAATCATCTCCTTAGTTTTGTTGACGTTGAGTGTGAGGTTATTTTCCTGACACCACACTCCGAGGGCCCTCACCTCCTCCCTGTAGGCCGTCTTGTCGTTGTTGGTAATCAAGCCTACCACTGTTGTGTCGTCCGCAAACTTGATGATTGAGTTGGAGGCGTGCGTGGCCACGCAGTCGTGGGTGAACAGGGAGTACAGGAGAGGGCTCAGAACGCACCCTTGTGGGGCCCCGTGTTGAGGATCAGCGGGAGGAGATGTTGTTGCCTACCCTCACCACCTGGGGGCGGCCCGTCAGGAAGTCCAGTACCCAGTTGCACAGGGCGGGGTCGAGACCCAGGGTCTCGAGCTTGATGACGAGCTTGGAGGGTACTATGGTGTTGAATGCCGAGCTGTAGTCGATGAACAGCATTCTCACATAGGTATTCCTCTTGTCCAGGTGGGTTAGGGCAGTGTGCAGTGTGGTTGAGATTGCATCGTCTGTGGACCTATTTGGGCGGTAAGCAAATTGGAGTGGGTCTAGGGTGTCAGGTAGGGTGGAGGTGATATGGTCCTTGACTAGTCTCTCAAAGCACTTCATGATGACGGAAGTGAGTGCTAAGTGAGTGGTAGTCGTTTAGCTCAGTTACCTTAGCTTTCTTGGGAACAGGAACAATGGTGGACCTCTTGAAGCATGTGGGAACAGCAGACTGGTATAGGGATTGATTGAATATGTCCGTAAACACACCGGCCAGCTGGTCTGCGCATGCTCTGAGGGCGCGGCTGGGGATGCCGCATGTTTTTGTTGCAGGCCGTGTCAGTGGCACTGTATTGTCCTCAAAGCGGGAAAAAAAGTTATTTAGTCTGCCTGGGAGCAAGACATCCTGGTCCGTGACTGGGCTGGGTTTCTTCTTGTAGTCCGTGATTGACTGTAGACCCTGCCACATGCCTCTTGTGTCTGAGCCATTGAATTGAGATTCCACTTTGTCTCTGTACTGACGCTTAGCTTGTTTAATAGCCATGCGGAGGGAATAGCTGCATTGTTTATATTCGGACATGTTACCAGACACCTTGCCCTGATTAAAAGCAGTGGTTCGCGCTTTCAGTTTCACGCGAATGCTGCCATCAATCCACGGTTTCTGGTTTGGGAATGTTTTTATCGTTGCTATGGGAACGACATCTTCGACGCACGTTCTAATGAACTCGCACACCGAATCAGCGTATTCGTCAATATTTTCATCTGACGCAATACGAAACATGTCCCAGTCCACGTGATGGAAGCAGTCTTGGAGTGTGGAGTCAGCTTGGTCTGACCAGCGTTGGACAGACCTCAGCGTGGGAGCCTCTTGTTTTAGTTTCTGCCTGTAGGCAGGGATCAGCAAAATGGAGTCGTGGTCAGCTTTTCCGAAAGGGGGGCGGGGCAGGGCCTTATATGCGTCGCGGAAGTTAGAGTAACAATGATCCAAGGTTTTACCACCCCTGGTTGCTCAATCGATATGCTGATAAAATTTAGGGAGTCTTGTTTTCAGATTAGCTTTGTTAAAATCCCCAGCTACAATGAATGCAGCCTCCGGATAAATGGTTTCCAGTTTGCAAAGAGTTAAATAAAGTTCGTTCAGAGCCATCGATGTGTCTGCTTGGGGGGGATATATACGGCTGTGATTATAATCGAAGAGAATTCTCTTGGAAGATAATGCGGTCTACATTTGATTGTGAGGAATTCTAAATCAGGTGAACAGAAGGATTTGAGTTCCTGTATGTTTCCTTCATCACACCATGTCTCGTTAGTCATGAGGCATACACCCCCACCACTCTTCTTACCAGAAAGATGTTTGTTTCTGTCGGCGCGATGCGTGGAGAAACCCGTTGGCTGCACCGCAGTAAGCCATGTTTCCGTGAAGCAGAGAACGTTGTAGTCTCTGATGTCCCTCTGGAATGCTACCCTTGCTCGGATTTTGTCAACCTTGTTGTCAAGAGACTGGACATTGGCAAGAAGAATGCTGGGGAGTGGTGCGCGATGTGCCCTTTTTCGGAGTCTGACCAGAACACCGCCTCGTTTCCCTCTTTTTCCGAGTCGTTTCCTTGGGTCGCTGCATGCGATCCATTCCGTTGTCCTGTTTGTAAGGCAGAACACAGGATCCGCGTCGCGGAAAACATATTCTTGGTCGTACTGATGGTGAGTTGACGCTGATCTTATATTCAGTAGTTCTTCTCGACTGTATGTAATGAAACCTAAGATGACCTGGGGTACTAATGTAAGAAAAAACACGTAAAAAAAACAAAAAACTGCATAGTTTCCTAGGAACGCGAAGCGAGGCGGCCATCTCAGTCGGCGCCGGAAGACAACAGGATACTGCAAGTGGGTGTATGGAAAACTAACAGCTAACTGGACATCTTTTGCATGGCTGCTTCCTTGTAAAGTAGCTTAGAGGCACATTAGGCCAATAACTGAAAGGTTGCTGGTTTGAATACCCGAGCAGACTAGTTGAAAAATCTGTCAATATGCCCTTTAGCAAGGCACTAAACCCTAATTGCCCCTGTAAGTCGCTCTGTATACTATGAAAGTGTCTGCTAAATGATTCAAGTTAATTTCGTTTTAAAAATTATCCCAAGTAGGAGTAAATGCCCTTGAAATATTTTGCTTAGATTTTCACACTTGCTTAGTGAGCTCTTTGTTAATGCCCACTCACCGAATGACTATCACTGGAATTGTACACACACACACACACACGCTCGCGCGCTATAACATATTCGTTTAGGGTCTTACTTGGTGAACTCCATAAGATCGAAAATGGATGAATGCAACAACAATGTTTCTACCATTAACATATACAGTCATTGCTCTTTAGCAGGCAAGGCACTCTGAATAAAGCTTTACACTAAAATCTAACACTGTTCCCGTGTTTACAGTGGTTCCTCCTTTAAAAGTTGTGAGCTTGCACAGCGGAATTTAGAGGTACCCAGCATCACGGCTTCATTGCTCCAGACCACCACAAGGGAGAGTTAGAGCACTCATTATGCATTTGGGTCCCAAGGTTTTTATATGACCAATCATATCGAGTGGTCCCAATGACGAATTTTGATGCCAGCCACCTTTGCCTTGTGGCGTTCTTCAACAAAGATGGCTGACAAAACATTACGGTGGAACCAGATGTAAGTTGTTATAACGTAATATTCATACCAATCTATGAACCTCAGCTGTCATAGTTGTTGTATCAACTTCAAGTCTGAATGGCATTAATGAAGCCTACGAATAGAGTAGATTATAATAACTTTCTTGTGCCAAGGATGCAAGTCCTATATACACATGCACTGTAGTTATTACCATGCATGATATTCCCACATTGTAGCCTGTACATTGAATATATTCACTGATCATGTACTCTTCATTGGAAAAAAAGGTGCAATTCAGGTATGAATCTCTGAGGCATTCTTTTTCAGTCATATCAATCTCCATTATTTGAATGATGCCGTGTCTGCATGTATGTATTACAATTATACACTTCAACAGTGTTTACCACTTCTGCTCCTGGGACATCAATGATTACACATTGTAACTATGTAATAAACTAGAAACATTATTGATTTGTAATTCATATATACAGAAAATAAATATGCATATCTAACTCTCTTCATCTGCATTAATCTGAGGACACAGAATAGTATTTCAGTGGAGAATGTGAAACGCTTTATTGAAAGAAGTTCATTATCCAGGTGTTATAAATACATAATACATGCATTATAATTATTATAATTGTAATATTATAAACACAAGTTCAATCTGTACTTCAATGCACATAAAAGTATTTAAAACAAGGAAGAAAAATGAGGTGGGAAGAGAGGTGTAGAAGACAGAAAGGGAAAGAGGTAAGAACAGTGGCAGACAGCATATGATTAATGAATTACAGTGCTACCCCAATATTCACTCAGTTCCTCACAATTGCGGTGTCTCCTAACCAGCCTTGGAGTCCCAGTTGACCCGAAGGTTATCTTAAGAGCGGGTCAGGTGGCGATGACGGCACTGACTTCCTCTCTCACATCAAAACATACCTGCAGACGAGTGACAAATGGATAAAGAGAGCATGAATTACACAGATATGACCGTTCAATCTAAAGCAGCAGCCGTTATTTTTAGGATACGGCAATACAGCCCAGTGCTGCTTCCCTGAGATGTCATTAGGTGTCCTTTTTGACTTACTTTGTGTCGGAAAAAAGTTGCTATAAGTACAATTATTTTTGATTGAAAATAAAAAGGTGTTGCTCTCGACAAAAAGACACATGTACCTCCATAGCAATTTGTCTGTGAATATAACCACACCTTCCTACAAACGTGGTACTGTATGCAGAATTCTTGACGGACAACCGCAGATGCTGCCATATCCTGCCAGCACGTCCACAAGTGAGCGACTCAGGGGCAGAATGATGACGCGTGGAACAGGGATCATGAGATCGGAACAACAATTTGTTGCAAGTTGGGGAGGAGGGCTAATAGCCGAACAATAGACTATTCAACCTTAACTAAAGAATAGTCTGATAACCGAGCTAGGTGTAAAAAAAAAAAACAGACCAGATTTGCCCTAACGACCAAGGGGTAGCTTGCTACTCAATGTAATAAAGTAATTACTTTTCAAATAAGTTACCTTAAACAATATGTTGGCTGACAATTTGTTAGCTATGCTGTCCTTACGAACCACATAGCATATCATTACAGCAGTATGTATCGGTATGTTAGCTAGCTACCTAACGCTAGTTGATATACATCAAATTTGCCAGTATATTAACTATAGGCTATCTAACTATCCAACATTTATTGAATTGATTATTCTGGTCCTTCTTAGCTTAGCTAAATGGTATACTCATTGTGCTTTCAAAATGGACATTCGGGTGCTTTCGTAAATTCGTTCTGGCTTTCTATAGGCTGGACAATACAACGAGACAAAATTCAACCAAGGCTGAATAAACAGCTGAATAAATGGGAACACTAGCACGAGCCCATAGCAAATTAATGGAGTTGAACATTCACAGAGCTTATTTTGACTGGAGTGATGCTTTCAATTACCTCTACAATTTGTTCATCGGACGAAACTGGAAAAAAACATATTGTGTAGAAAGTAAACATCCGCACCACGATGGTGTCAACTGCGCTTATGTCTGCATAATGAAAAAGTAGGGAAAAAATTCAAACTTAATGAAAAAGAGATTCTCCTGATTAAAATGATGCTCATGTAACAGTTTTGCTTCCGTCCCTCTCCTTGCCCCTACCTGGGCTCAAACCAGGGACCCTCTGCACACAGACAACAGCCACCCTCGAATGTCGGAAGACCTGCTGGAACAGTGCCTCAGCAACCTGGAGAGAAGTGGGGAGACAAAGAGAGAGGGATAAAAGACAGGATTTAGGGAATTTATCCATAACTACCAAAATGGTGGTAAACCCGTCAGAGGAGGGGGAGATTAGTGACAATATTAATGGTTAGATGAGACCAGGGATGCTGAGGAACAGGAAGGGGAGGGAGTTTCACTGCTGGACCGTGCCGGGGGGACTTAGTTTGGGCAAACACAGAACAGGAGTTGATGTAGCGAATAACGTCCTGCACAAAGGTGGGCCACCAATACTTTTCGGAGAGAGATCCAGCGACGACAGCTGTGTGCCCAGGTCAACAGCCGCACCCTTATCCCCATGGGAATGTAGATGCGCTCAGGAGGAATCAGGAGGAATCAGATATAGGACTGTTTGTCTAGAAATAAACACAGGGAGAGCACTCTTAATTAAATAGGGGAGACGCTAGCTTCTCAACTGGCCAATTGCCAGGGGAAATGCAGAGCGCGAGATTCAAATAAAATGCTATAAAATTCAAACTTTCATTAAATCACACATGTAAGATACTGAATTAAAGCTACACTCGTTGCAAATCCAGCCAACATGTCAGATTTTAAAAATGCTTTTCGGCGAAAGCATAAGAAGCTATTATCTGATAGCCTGCACCCATCTGCACCAGCAGTAAACAAATGAGCTAACGCAACGTCACTACAAAATATTTCAAAAGTTGTCTATAAACTTTGCCAAAATAGTTCGAACTACTTTTGTAATACAACGTTAGGTATTTTTAAACGTTAATAATCGATCAAATTGTAGACTGGGCAATCTATATTCAATACAGGAACAAAATCAAACAAGCACCGCTGTTCACGTCTTGCGCAACTCACAAAACTGTCCCCAGTTCCGAGTTGGCCTACTTCTTCATAGAACAAAGGAATAACCTCAACCATAATCCAAAGACTGGCGACATCGTATGGAAGCGGTAGAAACTGAAAATGGGTTCCTATTATATATCCAATGGCAAAGACAACATGGTGAACAGAGGGGGAAAAAAATCTGAACAGTTAGTCCTCGGGGTTTTGCCTGCTACATAAGTTCTGTTATACTCACAGACATGATTCAAACTGTTTTAGAAACTTCAGAGTGTTTTCTATCCAAATGTATGACTAATATGCATATCTTATATTCTTGGCAAGAGTAGCAGGAAGTTGAAATTGGGCACGCTATTTATCCAAAAGTGAAAATTCTGCCATATTGCTTTAAGAGGTTTTAAATAGCACCTGGGCCAGCATAGGTGAAACACTTTCCCACTAACGACATAGCAACCAGCACAGGTATAACACATACTGACTGAGGTGACACCAATTGGTGTGCCCTACGTGCTAACAAACTATATTTGCTAAGGTTCAACCTCAAAACATAATTTAAAAAAACAAACGAGTAAAAACTGAAGGCCATTTTATCTATATTGGTAGTGATAGAAGGAATATTGAGTTAGCCATCCCTGTGAGCCTGTAAGGTATACAGTATCATAGGTTACTAGCAATGAGGTAATACGGGAGTTTTTGTATAAGAGCTTTGAAAAATCAATAGGATACTATGTTTAGATCTTTTACTATGTTTCGATTTCTGCAAGAGGTGTCACTGCAGTACCTGGTTCAAATCCAGGCTGCATCACATCTGGCTGTGATTGGAGTCCCATAGCATGGCACACAATTGGCCCAGCGTTGCCAAGGTATTTTTTTTATTTTTTTATTTTACCTTTATTTAAGTCAGTTAAGAACAAATTCTTATTTTCAATGACGGCCTAGGAACAGTGAGTTAACTGCCTGTTCAGGGGCAGAATGACAGATTTTGTACCTTGTCATTTGAACTTGCAATCTTTTGGTTACTAGTCCAATGCTCTAACCACTTGGCTACCCTGCCGCCCCAGGGTAGGCTGTCATTGTAAATAAGAATTTGTTCTTAACTGACTTGCTTGGTTAAATAAAATAGAGTGCTTTCATCAGAAGTTTACAGTTTTTTACTGAGGAACCAATATGAAGTGGATATATAATGTGAATTGTGTAGACCCTAAAATGGACCCTTGATGTACATGTTTACTGACCTCAAGGAATTGTGAATTGATAGTCAGCAACAATACATCTGCCCATAAGGTAATTTCTGTTTGCTGTCATGTCCAACCGAGACAGTCTGTTCAATAACAATAAGTGCCTTTGACAGGTCAATAAACAAGGCAAAACAATGCTGCTTTTTATCTAGCGAGCATACAATATCATTGACGTCAATGGATGCAGCTGAGATGGTACTTTGACCTTAACAAAATCCTTTTGTTAATATGTATTTAGGATACATTTGCTGGTTAAGAAGGAGCGAAGTTGAGAGTTTATCAATGATTCGAAAAGGTTTAATATATGGCTGTAGTTATTTAGGTCCCTAGGGTTTCCGACCTTGTGATGAAGAAGTACAGTGTCCACACTTTAGGAATACTGAATCCCTGAAATTGGGACCATATGGTCCTGTAAGAGTCACCTCTGCAAGTGACTGTGAATCTGTCACCCCTTTTCTCTCCATCTCTCCCTCTAGGGGATGACACCACTCATGTATGCCTGTGTGCGGGGAGACGAGGCCATGGTTAAGATGCTGCTGGACACTGGGGCCGACATCAACAGTGAGGTCAGTGCTTCCAAACAATATGTCCCCCGGGAACACAGTGATAAATAAATAGGTGGGATATTGTTGGGATGGTGTGGAGAGAAGCAGACAACCCCTGTCTTGTGTTGTAACATGTTTCTTGTTTCCTTTTTCTTGCATTCTTTTACCTGCGTTTGAAATGCGTGTGTAGTGTTGATAGCATTTTACATTAAGTGCATACATCCTGCAAAGAAACATGTTTGTGTTATCGTACAATTGCCAACTCCTTGTCTCTCATTGTCATGCCAAATATCTTTGGCTTTTACAGTCAGAGATGAGCAAAGTACTATCTTGTTAAAATCACCAAATACTCTAAAGACCAATGTATCAAAATAAAATACTAAATACTTTAGCAAAGAATTGTTTTAATCCAAATAGTTATTGTATGAATTTTGTATTTTCAAAATACATAATCAATTTGCAAGTACACGCTTTCCCTACAACAACATGCTCGGTAATGGTAACACATTTTTGGCTTCACTTGCTACGACTGTGATATGTGTTTGCTTATCTGCCATAGTTGATTGAATCGACTGTAATTAAATCATATCAAGTGTTAACTGGATGCTCCGGTCAACTGTAAGTGCATTTATTGTGAAGTGGAAATGTCTAGGAGCAACAATGGCTCAGCCGTGAAGTGATACAAGCGCACAGAACGGGACAGCTAGAGCGCGTAGCGCGTAAAATTGAAAGCAATGTCACGAGGTAACTCTGACAGAGCTCCAGAGTTCCTCAGTGGAGATGGGATAACCTTCCAAAAGGGCAACCATCTCCTCAGCAGTCCACCAATCGGGCCTTTATGGTAGAGTGGCCAGACAGAAGCCACTCTTCAGTAAATCAAATCAAATCAAATCAAATGTTATTTGTCACATACACATGGTTAGCAGATGTTAATGCGAGTGTAGCGAAATGCTTGTGCTTCTAGTTCCGACAATGCAGTGATAACCAACAAGTAATCTAACTAACAATTCTAAAACTACTGTCTTATACACAGTGTAAGGGGATAAAGAATATGTACATAAGGATATATGAGTGAGTGATGGTACAGAGCAGCATACAGTAGATGGTATCGAGTACAGTATATACATATGAGATGAGTATGTAGACAAAGTAAACAAAGTGGCATAGTTAAAGTGGCTAGTGATACATGTATTACATAAGGATGCAGTCGATGATGTAGAGTACAGTATATACGTATGCATATGAGATGAATAATGTAGGGTAAGTAACATTATATAAGGTAGCATTGTTTAAAGTGGCTAGTGATATATTTACATCATTTCCCATCAATTCCCATTATTAAAGTGGCTGGAGTTGGGTCAGTGTCAATGACAGTGTGTTGGCAGCAGCCACTCAATGGTGGCTGTTTAACAGTCTGATAGCCTTGAGATAGAAGCTGTTTTTCAGTCTCTCAGTCCCAGCTTTGATGCACCTGTACTGACCTCGCCTTCTGGATGATAGCGGGGTGAACAGGCAGTGGTTCGGGTGGTTGATGTCCTTGATGATCTTTATGGCCTTCCTGTAACATCGGGTGGTGTAGGTGTCCTGGAGGGCAGGTAGTTTGCCCCCGGTGATGCGTTGTGCAGACCTCACTACCCTCTGGAGAGCCTTACGGTTGGAGAGCTTCAGTAAAAGGCGCATGACAGAAGAATTCACTCTTCACATGACAGACGAAGCCACTTTTCACATGACAGACAGAGGCCACTCTAAGGTAAAAGGAACATGACGACTCTTTTCTCTCTATATATCAATGCTGTCGCTTTTGTTGTTGGTGATTCTCTGATCCACCTCTATGCAGACAACACCATTCTGTATACTTCTTGCCCTTCTTTAGACACTGTAATAACAAACAAACAAATGAGCTTCAATGCCATACAACATTCCTTCCGAGGCCTCCTACTGTTTTTAAATGCAAGTTAAACTAGTTGCATGCTCTACAACCGATAGCTGCCTGCACACTCCCGCCCGACTAGCATCACTACTCTGGACTGTTCTGACTTAGACTATGTGGACAACTACAAATACCTAGGTGTCTGGTTAGACTGTAACTCTTCTTCCAGACTCAAATTAACCTCACTAGTGTAGGGGCACTATTTTCACCTCCGGATGAAAAGCGGGCCCAAAGTAAACTGCCTGTTACTCAGGCTCAGAAGCTAGGATATGCATATAATTGGTAGATTTGGATAGACAACACTCTAACGTTTCCAAAACTGTTCAAATAACGTGAGTATAACAGAACTGATATGGCAGGCGAAAACCTGAGAAATATCCATCCAGGAAGTGGGATGTTTTGATGTCTGTAATTTTCTATTGAATGCCATTACAGTATCCATTGACTTAGGACTCCAATTGCACTTCCTATGGCTTCCACTAGATGTCAACAGTCTTTAGAAATGGTTTCAGGCTTGTATTCTGAAAAATGAAGGAGTAAGACACTCTAAGCGGATAGTGGAAAGTCCCCAGACCTGTTTGCTGCTGGTGGCCAAGAGCGTGCCTTTCTTGTTTTTCTTTTATATTGACGAAGCTATTGTCCGGGTGAAATATTATTTATTATTTGGACCAAAAACAACCTGAGGATTGATTATGAACATCGTTTGACATGTTTCTACGAACTTTACGGATACTATTTGGATTTTTCGTCTGCCTGTTGTGACTGACTTTGAGCCATTGGATTACTGAAACAAAACGCGCCAACAGAACGGAGGTTTTTGGATATAAAGAGGGACTTTATTGAACAAAACAAACATTTATTGTGTGACTGGGAGTCTTGTGAGTGCAACCATACGAGGATCATCAAAGGTAACTGATTAATTTTATTGCTGTTTCTGACTTTTGTGACTAGTCTACTTGGCTGGTAACTGTATGTAATGATTTGTCTGCTGAGAGCTGTCCTCAGATAATCGCATGGTATGCTTTCGCCGTAAAGCCTTTTTGAAATCTGACACGGCGGCTGGATTAACAAGAAGTTAAGCTTTATTTTGATGGATAACACATATTTTCAAGTTAAATATTTGAATTGCGTATTTTTGTATTTCGCGCACTGTAATTTCACTGGATGTTGGCCAGGTGAAATGCTACCGTCCCAGGTACCCATAAGAATGAAGCATCTACAATCCAAAATTACATCTAGAATCGGCTTCCTATTTTGTAAAACAAAGGCTTCTTCATGCTTCCAAACATACCCTCTTAAACTGACTATCCTACCGATCCTTGACTTTGGCGATGTCATTTACAAACTAACCTCCAACACTCTACTCAACTGGATGTAGTCTATCACAGTGCCATCTGTTATGTCACCAAAGCCCCATATACTACCCACCACCGAAACCTGTATGCTCTTGTTGGCTAGACCTCACTACATATTCGTCTGCAAACACACTGGCTCCAGGTCATCTATTTTTTATTTATTTATTTCACCTTTATTTAAACAGGTAGACAAGTTGAGAACAAGTTCTCATTTACAATTGCGACCTGGCCAAGATAAAGCAAAGCAGTTCGACAGATACAACGACACAGAGTTACACATGGAGTAAAACAAATATACAGTCAATAATACAGTATAAACAAGTCTATATACAATGTGAGCAAATGAGGTGAGAAGGGAGGTAAAGGCAAAAAAGGCCATGGTGGCAAAGTAAATACAATATAGCAAGTAAAACACTGGAATGGTAGTTTTGCAATGGAAGAATGTGCAAAGTACAAATAAAAATAATGGGGTGCAAAGGAGCAAAATAAATAAATTAATTAAATACAGTTGGGAAAGAGGTAGTTGTTTGGGCTAAATTATAGGTGGGCTATGTACAGGTGCAGTAATCTGTGAGCTGCTCTGACAGTTGGTGCTTAAAGCTAGTGAGGGAGATAAGTATTTCCAGTTTCAGATATTTTTGTAGTTCGTTCCAGTCATTGGCAGCAGAGAACTGGAAGGAGAGGCGGCCAAAGAAAGAATTGGTTTTGGGGGTGACTAGAGAGATATACCTGCTGGAGCGTGTGCTACAGGTGGGAGATGCTATGGTGACCAGCGAGCTGAGATAAGGGGGGACTTTACCTAGCAGGGTCTTGTAGATGACATGGAGCCAGTGGGTTTGGCGACGAGTATGGTGGGTAGTATATGGGGCTTCAGTGTCAAAACAGATTGCACTGTGATAGACTGCATCCAATTTGTTGAGTAGGGCATTGGAGGCTATTTTATAAATGACATCGCCAAAGTCTAGGATTGGTAGGATGGTCAGTTTTACAAGGGTATGCTTGGCAGCATGAGTGAAGAATGCTTTGTTGCGAAATAGGAAGCCAATTCTAGATTTAACTTTGGATTGGAGATGTTTGATATGGGTCTGGAAGGAGAGTTTACAGTCTAACCAGACACCTAAGTATTTGTAGTTGTCCACGTATTCTAAGTCAGAGCCGTCCAGAGTAGTGATGTTGGACAGGCGGGTAGGTGCAGGTAGCGATCGGTTGAAGAGCATGCATTTAGTTTTACTTGTATTTAAGAGCAATTGGAGGCCACGGAAGGAGAGTTGTATGGCATTGAAGCTTGCCTGGAGGGTTGTTAACATAGTGTCCAAAGAAGGGCCAGAAGTATACAGAATGGTGTCGTCTCCGTAGAGGTGGATCAGAGACTCACCAGCAGCAAGAGCGACCTCATTGATGTATACAGAGAAGAGAGTCGGTCCAATAATTGAACCCTGTGGCACCCCCATAGAGACTGCCACAGGTCCGGACAGCAGACCCTCCGATTTGACACACTGAACTCTATCAGAGAAGTAGTTGGTGAACCAGGCGAGGCAATCATTTGAGAAACCAAGGCTGTCGAGTCTGCCGATGAGGATGTGGTGATTGACAGAGTCGAAAGCCTTGGCCAGATCAATGAATACGGCTGCACAGTAATGTTTCTTATCGATGGCGGTTAAGATATCGTTTAGGACCTTGAGCGTGGCTGAGGTGCACCCATGACCAGCTCTGAAACCAGATTGCATAGCAGAGAAGGTATGGTGAGATTCGAAATGGTCGGTAATCTGTTTGTTGACTTGGCTTTCGAAGACCTTAGAAAGGCATGGTAAGATAGATATAGGTCTGTAGCAGTTTGGGTCAAGAGTGTGTCCCCCTTTGAAGAGGGGGATGACCGCAGCTGCTTTCCAATCTTTGGGAATCTCAGACGACACGAAAGAGAGGTTGAACAGGCTAGTAATAGGGGTGGCAACAATTTCGGCAGATAATTTTAGAAAGAAAGGGTCCAGATTGTCTAGCCCGGCTGATTTGTTGTGGTCCAGATTTTGCAGCTCTATCAGAACATCAGCTTAACGGATTTGGGAGAAGGAGAAATGGGGAAGGCTTGGGCGAGTCTTTGCTAGGTAAAGCCCCGCCTTATCTCAGCTCACTGGTTACCATAGCAACACCCACCCATAGCACGCGCTCCAGCAGGTATATTGCACTGGTCATCTCCAAAGCCAACACTTCCTTTGGCCGCCTTTCTTTCCAATTCTCTGCTATCAATGACAGGAACGAATTCCAAAAATCAATGAATCTGGAGTTTTAGATCTCCCTCTCTAGCTTTAAGCATCAGCTGTCAGAGCAGCTTACCGATCACTGTACCTGTACACAGCCATCTGTATAAAGCACACCCAACTGCCTCAACTACCTCATTTTTAAATAATTTATTTGCAAAATATGGTGGAAAATAAGTATTTGGCTAGAAGGCCGGTGAAGTCGAACCGCCAAACGCCGCTCAAACAAGGAGAGGGATCGGCAAAAGTCGTGACACTACTGACTAAAGAGTCTGAATGCTTATGTAAAATGTGATATCATTTTTTATTTTTTATGAATGTGCAAACATTTCTAAAAATCTGTTTTTGCTTTGTCATTATGGGGTATTGTGTGTAGATTGATAAGGAAAAAGTAAAGTAACAATGTGGAAAAAGTCAAGGGGTCTGAATACTTTCTGAATCCAATGTATATACACAGCAAATTGTCCAGTGTTACCCACATTATAAAAACATTTTTACGGTAACTTACTGGTTACTGTAAATTCCAAAGACACTTTGCTTTAAAGAAGTGCTTTTTTTTTTACAAAATCTCACTTTTTATGGCTGCAGGTGCAGTATTGAGTAGCTTGGATGAAAAGGTGCCCATTGTAAACGGCCAGCTCCTCAGTCTCAATTGCTAATACATGCATATTATTATTAGTATTGGATAGAAAACACTATGACGTTTCTAAAACTGTTTGAATTATGTCTGTGAGTATAACAGAACTCATATAGCAGGCAAAAAGCTGAGAAATTCCACTTCCTGTTTTTTTTTCTGGGGGTGGCAGATCTTCAAACAAGGTCTCATTGAAATTACAGCGAGATATGGATGAATTTTCACTTCCTACGCCTTCCACTAGATGTCACAGGGGAAGCACCTGCGTTCCACCGCTCATTTGAAGTGCTTCTAATTCTCCGGTTGGACCGTTATTCAAGATATATGTAAACAACATTCTAGAGATTGATTCAGTACATCGTTTGACATGTTTCTACTGACTGTTTACGTATCTTTTGGACATTTCGTCACAGTGTAGTGGACGCGCTTTGTGACTTTGGAATTGTTTACCAAACGCGCTAACCAAGTAGCTAATTGGACACAAATAACGGACATTTTCAAACAAATCAAGTATTTATTGTGGGCCTGGGATTCCTAGGACTGCATTCTGATGAAGTTCATCAAAGGTAAGGAAACATTTATCATGTATTTTCTGGTTTCTGTTGACTACAATATGGCGGCTAATTTGGCTACTGTTCTGAGCTCCGTCGCAGATTATTGCATGGGATTGCTTTTTCCGTAAACTTTTTTTAAAATCTGACACAGCGGTTGCATTAAAGAGAGGTATATCTATAATTCCATGTGTATAACTTGTATTATCATCTACATGATGAGTATTTCTGTTGAAACGATGTGGCTATGCAAAATCAAGTGATGTTTTTGGAACTAGTGAATCTAAATAGCCAATGTAAACTCAGATTTTTTTTATATAAATAGGAACTTTGTCAAACAAAACATGCATGTATTGTGTAACATGAAGCCCTATGAGTGTCATCTGATGAAGATAATTCAAGGTTAGTGATTCATTTTATCTTTATTTCTGGTTTTTGTGAATGCTATATTTCGCTGGAAAATGGCTGTGCTTATTGTGGTTTGGTGGAGACTTAACATAATCGTTTGTAGTGCTTTCGCTGAAAAGTATATTTGAAATCGGACACTTTGGTGGGATTAACAACACGATTACCTTTAAAATGATTTGAGACACATGTATGTTTTAGGAATTGTAATTATGAGATTTCTTTGAATTTGGCGCCCTCTATTTTCACTGGTAGTTGTCATATCGAGCCCGGTATTGGGATTGCAGCCTTAACAAGTTAACCAAAGTTTCTTTGGAATTTACGGTAAATACTGTATTTTTTTAACACTGGACTCCAATAATAAATACACAACACTTTGCAAGCCAGTATAATGTGACTTGCAGACCTGATGTGGTCTGTAAACCATGAATTTCAGGTCACTGTATGAGGGTAAAACTACGCCCTCAAAATAACAAAATAAGGCCTCATGAAGAATGTATTGTATTAAATAATTTGAAAGATGCACAATGCAGAAACTGTTCCACCATTTCCACCATTGCTAAATTCTAATATTTTGCCTAATTTCAGTTTGTGACAAAACAAGCAATTTTTGTGAAGAGAATCATTGTACCATCTAAACCGCTGTGAAATATATTTTCCATTAACCAAAAGATTTAGATTTTCAGTTGTTTGAAGCTCGTGTACAAAAGTAAAAGACAAAGAAATTAAACTTAAGAACAGGAAGCATAGAAATAGCGCACATAGAACAAATATACCGCTTCTTAGACTTGCTTTCAATAAGAATGACAGATCTATAACACACATTTCTAAGTGAATTTGGTCAGGCCGAAATATCTAAGTAAATCTTTACATTATACCAAGGGTGCTGAATTTCTAAAAAAATTCCTCTACAGTTGTGATGTATTATATACTTAGCATCAAAATCACAAACTGGTTATTTTTTACCTTAATTTAACTAGACAAGTCTTAAGAGCAAATTCTTATTTACAATGACGGCCTACCAAAAAGCAAAAGGCCTTTTTTTAAGAATCACAACAAGAGACAACAATACATCAAGATAGACCTAAGACAACATAGCATGGCAGTAACATATGACAACACAGCATGGTAGCAACACAATATGACAACAACATGGCAGCAGCACAACATGGTAACAGTACACAACATGGTATTAACTTTACTGGGCACAGACAACAGCACAAAGGGCAAGAAGGTAGAGACAACAGTACATCACGTGAAGCAGTCGCAACTGTAGGTAGGAGAGTCCATGATTGAGTCTTTGAATGAAGAGATGGAGATAAAACTGTCCAGTTTGAGTGTTTTTTGCAGCTCGTTCCAGTCGCTAGCTGCGAACTGAAAAGAGGAGTGAACTGAAAAGAGGAGCGACCCTGTGATATGTGTGCTTTGGGTACCTTTAACAGAATGTGATTGGCAGAACGGGTGTTGTATGTGGAGGATGAGGGCTGCAGTATTTGTATTTTTGTATTTATTACGGATCCCCATTAGCTGCTGCCAAAACAGCAGCTACTCTTCCTGGGGTCCAACAAAATGAAGGCAGTTTATACAATTTATAAACATTACAATACATTCACAGATTTCACAACACACTGTGTGCCCCCAGGCCCTTACTCCATCACTACCACATATCTACAATACTAAATCTGTGTGTGTGTGTGTGTGTGTGTGTGTGTGTGTGTGTGTGTGTGTGTGTGTGTGTGTGTGTGTGCTTCACAGTCCCCGCTGTTTTTACATCTGTTTTTTAAATCAAATTTTACTGCTTGCATCAGTTCCTTGATGTGGAATAGAGTTCCATGTTGTTATGGCTCTATGTAGTACTGTCTGCCTCCCATAGTCTGTTCTGGACTTGGGAACTGTGAAGATACCTCTTGTGGCATGTCTTGTGGGATATGCATGGGTGTCCGAGCTGTGTGCCAGTAGTTCAGACAGACAGCTCGGTGCATTCAACATCTCAATTACCTCTCATAAATAAAAGTAGTGATGAAGTCAATCTCTCCTCCACTTTCAGCCAGGAGAGATTAACATGCATATTATTAATATTAGCTCTCTGTGTACATCTAAGAGCCAGCCGTGCTGCCCTGTTCTGAGCCAATTGAAATTTTCCTAAGTCCTTTTCTGTGGCACCTGACCACATGACTAAACAGTAGTCAAGGTGCGACAAAACTAGGACCTGTAGGACATGCCTTATTGATAGTGTTGTTAAGAAGGCAGGGCATTTATTTTATCATCTTTATTATATACAGACTTATTCCCATCTTAGGTACTACTGCATCAACATGTTCTGACCAGTTTACAATCTAGTGTTACTCCAAGCAGTTTAGTCATCTCAACCTGCTCAATTTCTACATTATTTACAACAAGATTTAGTTGAGGTTTAGGGTTTAGTGAGTTTTGTTCCAAATACAATGCTTTTAGATATAGAAATATTTGACAGCTCTTTGGTCTTGGCCATAGTCTAGTTTGGAGTGTGACTGTTTGAGGTTGTGGACAGGTGTCTTTTATACTGATAACAAGTTCAAACAGGTGCCATTAATACAGGTAACGAGTGGAGGACAGAGGAGCCTTTGAAGAATCTCAAACAAAATATATTTTGAATTGTTTAGCACTTTCTTGGTTACTACATGATTCCAAGCGCTATTTCATACTTTTCATGTCTTCACAATCATTTTACAATTCCTTGCCACCCACTCTGAAACTAACTGCAGCTCATTGTTGAGTGTTGCAGTCATTTCAGTCACTGTAGAGGCTGAGATAGGGGTGGAGTGAGGGCTAAAAGGGTTTTATAAATTAAGCATCAACCAGTGGGTCTTGCGCCATGTATACAGAGATGACCAGTTTACAGAGGAGTACAGAGTGCAGTTATTTGTCCTATAAAGAGCATTGGTGGCAAATCTGATGGCCGAATGGTAAAGAACATCTAGCTGCTCGAGAGCACCCTTACCTGCCGATCTATATATTACGTCTCCGTAAACTAGCATGGGTAGGATGGTCATCTGAATCAGGGTTATTTTGGCAGCTGGTGTGAAAGAGGAGTGATTACGATAGAGGAAACCAAGTCTTAACGTTAGCCTGCAGCTTCGATTTCTGCTGAGAGAAAGACAGTATACTGCCTAACCATGCTCCCAAGTACTTGTATGACATGACTACCTCAAGCTATAAACCATCAGAGGTTGTAATCACACTTACCAAATCACATGACCTTTGTTCTGGAGGTGTTCTGGCAAAAAGCCAGTTCTTGTTTGTACAACAAATGTTTACTCAAATCAGGCATCTTGACAACAAACTAAATCTCAACTGAAAAACCACAACTCAAAAGTGATAGCTTGAATAAAATGATGGCTAGAATCGTGGGTATTATAATTCTGATGAATACCAGCGTGAGAGGCATTTGGGCATGTGCCTTGCTGAACTTGTCAGTAACGTGTTTCTTTCATTCACTCCCCTCTCCCGTCTTCCTGGTATCCCTTCCTCTCACAGTTGCTCCTGGATAGTCGAGACAGCATGGAGGGGGCCCTGCCAGATGGAGCAGATAACTACACTGAGACCCCACTTCAACTGGCCTCTGCTGCAGGTACTTGTTGACAAAACAGGAATACGGCATTGACAATGTGTGTAGATGTATTTTTATTTAACCTTTATTTTGACAGTGACGTCATACTTTTAAAAATGTGTATATATATAATACAATTTTTCTAGAAACCTATTTTTGCTTTGTCATTATGGGGTTATTGTGTGTAGAGGGGAAAAAAACAATTTAATCAATTTTAGAATTAGGCTGTAACGTAACAAAATTTTGAAAAAGTCAAGGGGACCGAATACTTCTGTGTGTATATACAGTGGGGCAAAAAAGTATTTAGTCAGCCACCAATTGTGCAAGTTCTCCCACTTAAAAAGATGAGAGAGGCCTGTAATTTTCATCATAGGTACACTTCATCATAGGTACACTTCAATCACATTGTAGGATTTTTAATGAACTTATTTGCAATGACAGAGGTCAAACGTTTTCTGTAAGTCTTCACAAGGTTTTCAGACACTGTTGCTGTTATTTTGGCCCATTCCTCCATGCAGATCTCCTCTAGAGCAGTGATGTTTTCGGGCTGTTGCTGGGCAACACGGACTTTCAACTCCCTCCAAAGATTTTCTATGGGTTTGAGATCTGGAGACTGACTAGGCCACTACAGGACCTTGAAATGCGTTCTTACGAAGCCACTCCTTCGTTGCCCGGGTGGTGTGTTTGGGATCATTGTCATGCTGAAAGACCCAGCCACGTTTCATCTTCAGGAGGTTTTCACTCAAAATCTCACGATACATGGCCTCATTCATTCTTTCCTTTACACGGATCAGTCGTCCTGGTCCCTTTGCAGAAAAACAGCCCCAAAGCATGATGTTTCCACCCCCATGCTTCACAGTAGGTATGGTGTTCTTTGGATGCAACTCAGCATTCTTTGTCCTCCAAACACGATGAGTTGAGTTTTTACCAAAAAGGTATAGTTTGGTTTCACCTGACATTCTCCCGATCTTCTTCTGGATCATCCAAATGCTCTCTAGCACCTTCAGATGGGCCTGGACATGTACTGGCTTAAGAAGGGGGACACGTCTGGCACTGCAGGATTTGAGTCACTGGCGGCGTAGTGTGTTACTGATGGTAGGCTTTGTTACTTTGGTCCCAGCTCTCTGCAGGTTATTCACTAGATCCCCCCGTGTGGTTCTGGGATTTTTGCTCACCGTTCTTGTGATCATTTTGACCCCACGGGGTGAGATCTTGCGTGGAGCCCCAGATCGAGGGAGATTATCAGTGGTCTTGTATGTCTTCCATTTCCTAAAAATTGCTCCCACAGTTGATTTCCTCAAACCAAGCTGCATACCTATTGCAGATTCAGTCTTCCTAGCCTGGTGCAGGTCTACAATTTTGTTGCTGGTGTCCTTTGACAGCTCTTTGGTCTTGGCCATAGTCTAGTTTGGAGTGTGACTGTTTGAGGTTGTGGACAGGTGTCTTTTATACTGATAACAAGTTCAAACAGGTGCCATTAATACAGGTAACGAGTGGAGGACAGAGGAGCCTTTGAAGAATCTCAAACATAAAATATATTTTGAATTGTTTAGCACTTTCTTGGTTACTACATGATTCCAAGCGCTATTTCATACTTTTCATGTCTTCACAATCATTTTACAATGTAGAAAATAGTAAAAAATAAAGAAAAACCCTTGATACTGTATATACAGTGCATTCAGGAAGTATTCAGACACCTTGACTTTACTCACATTGTTACCTTTACAGTATTTTTCTAAAATGGATGAAAGCGTTTTGTTTCCTCATCAATCTAGACACTAAAACACGTAATGAGAAAACAAAAACAGGTTTTTAGAAATGTTTGCAAATATATTTAAAATAAAAAACCGAAACATCACTTTTGACTGGCACTGTACGTAAATATATATAGTTGAAGTCGGACATTTACGTACACTTAGGTTGGAGTCATCAAAACTTGTTTTTCAACCATTCAACAAATTTCTTGTTAACAACCTATGGTTTTGGCAAGTCGGTTCGGACATCTACATGTGCATGACATGAGTAATTTTTCCAACAATTGTTTACAGACAGATTATTTAATTTCACTGTATCACAATTCCAGTGGGTCAGAAGTCTACAATTCACTAAGTCGATTGTGCCTTTAAACAGCTTGGAAAATTCCAGAAAATTATATCATGGCTTTAGAAGCTTCTTATAGGCTAATTGAAATCATTTGAGTCAAATGGAGGTGTACCTGTCAAAGTATTTCAAGGCCTTCAAACTCAGTGCCTCTTTGCTTGACATCATGGGGAAATCAAAAGAAATCAGCCAAGACCTCAGACCTCACAAGTCTGGTTCATCCTCAAGAGCAATTTCCAAACACCTGAAGGTTTGAACCACGTTCATCTGTACAAACAATAATATGCAAGTATAAACACCATGGGACCATGCAGCCGTCATTACCGCTCAGGAAGGAGACGCATTCTGTCTCCTAGAGATGAACGTACTTTGGTTACGAAAAGTTAAAATCAACCCCAGAGCAACAGTAAAGGACTTTGTGAAGATGCTGGAGAAAACAGGGACAAAAGTATCTATATCCACAGTAAAACGAGTCCTATATCGCCATAACGTGAAAAGCCGCTCAGCAAGGAAGAAGCCATGGCTCCAAAACCGCCATAAAAAAAGCCAGACTACGGTTTGCAACCATACATGGGGACAAAGATCGTACTTTTTGGAGAAATGTCCTCTGGTCTGATGAAACAAAACTAGAACTCTTTGGCCATAATGACCATCATTTTGTTTGGAGGGAAAAGGGGAGGCTTGCAAGCCAAAGACACCATCCCAACCTTGAAGCACAGGGGTGGCAGCATCATTTTGTGGGGATACTTTGCTGCGGGAGGGACTGGTGCACTTCGCAAAATAGATGGCATCATAAGGTAAGAAAAATATGTGGATATATTGAAGCAACATCTCAAGACATCAGTCAGGAAGGTAAAGCTTGTGGGTCTTCCAAATGGACAATGACCCCAAGCATACTTCAAAATTTGTGGCAAAATGGCAACCTTTTGTGACTAGGGGGCAGTATTTTAATTTTTGGAAAAATAACGTTCCCGTAGTAAACGGGATATTTTGTCAGGACAAGATGCTAGAATATGCATATAATTGACAGCTTAGGATAGAAAACACTCTAAAGTCTCAAACTGTAAAAATATTGTCTGTGAGTATAATAGAACTGATATTGCAGGTGAAAGCCTGAGAAAAATCCAATCCGGAAGTGACTCATCTTTTTCTCCGTATTCCCCAAGGTGTCTACAGCATTGTGACATAGTTTTACACATTTATGTTGAAGAATACCCGTAAGCGGCTACATGGTCACCCGATGGCTCCCAGATTGATTCTTGGGTAAAATACAGAGGTAGCCATTATTCCAATTGGTCCTAATGAAAAACCAATTGTCCCGGTGGATATTATCGAATAGATATTTGAAAAACACCTTGAGGATTGATTTTAACCTGTTGCTTCTACCCTCTACTTTTTTGAACATTCTGTTAAAAATCGCGCAACATTTCAGCGCCCTGCTACTCATGCCAGGAATATAGTATATGCATTTGCTTAGTCTGTGTGGATAGAAAACACTCAGACGTTTATAAAACTGGTTAAATCACTGCTGTGGCTTTACCAGAACGGCATTTACATCGAAAAGAACAGGAAAAACTGATCACTGAAAATGGGAAAATATATCCATGCGCTACTTGAACCCATTGATAAAGGTGAACCACAATTCATTGACTGAGGTTGCAGTACCTACAGCTTCCACACGGTGTCTAGAGTCTTGTCATTTCCCTTCGAGTTTTTTCTTGGTCAAACACATGCAAGGCACCGTATTTCTTCAGGTCTAGGACCGGATATTTTCGTTGAGTTTCTAGCCGGACATTTTTCGAGACGGACAGCTAATGATCTTTACATCGCCTCCTGATGAATTTTATCGCTTATTAACGTTTACTAATACCTAAAGTTGCATTACAAACGTATTTCGAAGTGTTTTGTGAAAGTTTATCGTCGACTTTTTGAATTTTAAAAAATGACGTTACGTTTTGAAAACGCTGTTTTTTTCGTTTATCACACAGTCTACATATAACGATATCTTGGCTTTATATGGACCGATTTAATCGAAATAAAGACCCAATAGTGTTTATGGGACATCTAGGAGTGCCAACAAAGAAGATGGTGAAAGGTAATGACTGTTTTCTATTTTATTGTGCGGTTTGTGTGTAACGCCGAAATGCTAATTATTTTGTTTACGTCCCCTGCGTGGCTTTTGTGTTGTAGTGTATTGGTGCATGCTATCAGATAATAGCTTCTCATGCTTTCGCCGAAAAGCATTTTAAAAATCTGACTTGTTGCCTGGATTCACAACGAGTGTAGCTTTAAAACGTTTGAGTTTTAACTAATACTATTAGCATTTAGCGTAGCGCATTTTCATTTCCAGAGCTCTAGTTGGGACGCAAGCGTCTCAGGTAGAAGCAAGAGGTTAAACAACGTTTGCCATGTTTCTGTCGATATTATGGAGCTAATTTGGAATATTTTTCGGCGTTTTCGTGACTGCAATTTCCAGGCGATTTCTCAGACAAACGTGAAGAACAAACGGAGCTATTTCGCTTACAAAAATACTATTTTTGGAAAAAAGGAACATTGGCTATCTAACTGGGAGTCTCGTGAGTGAAAACATCCAAAACTCATCAAAGGTAAACAATTTAATTTGATTTTTTTCTGATTTCCATGACCAAGTTACCTGCTGCTAGCTGGACAAAATGCTATGCTAGGCTATCAATAAACTTACACAAATGCTTGTCTAGCTTTGGCTGTAAAGCATATTTTGAAAATCTGAGATGACAGGGTGATTAACAAAAGGCTAAGCTGTGTCTCAATATATTTCACTTGTGATTTTCATGAATAGGAATATTTTCTAGGAATATTTATGTCCGTTGCGTTATGCTAATTAGTGTCAGTCGATGATTACGCTCCCGCACTCGGGATGGGGAGGTGAACAACAAAGTCAAGGTATCAGAGTGGCCATCACAATGCACTGACCTCAATCCTATAGAACATTTATGGGCAGAACTGAAAAAGCGTGTGCGTAGAAGGATGCCTACAAACCTGACTCACTTACACCAGCTCTGTCAGGAGGAATGGGCCAAAATTAACCTAACGTATAGTGGGAAGCTTGTGGAAGGCTACCCAAAACGTTTGATGCAAGTATTAAACAATTTAAAGGCAATGCTACCAAATACTAATTGAGTGTATTTAATCTTCTGACCCACTGGGAATGTGATGAAAGAAATAAAAGCTGAAATAAATCATTCTCTCTACTATTATTCTGACATTTCACATTCTTAAAATAAAGTGTTGATCCTAACTGGCCTAAGACAGGGAATTTTTAATAGGATTAAACGTCAGGAATTGTAAAAAAAAAAAAAAAAAACGGACATTAAATGTATTTGGCTAAGGTGTATGTAAACTACCGACTTCAACTGTATACATGCACATCACAGACATACATGCAGGCCGGACTCCAACTTTGCTCGTCGTAATATTTCTTATTTCCATTCTTTTACTTTTATATGTGTGTGTATTGTTAGATATTACTGCACTGTTAGCTAGGAACACACGTATTTCACTACACCCACAATAACATCTGCTAAATATTTGTAAGTGACCATTGCAGATGGCTAAAAATATGTTGGTAAGCTCAAACACATAATCATTCTTTGTTTTAACATGAGTTGGTTCATTTGAGTTCATATCGTTGCTTTTTCTCCTCAGGGAACTTTGAGCTGGTCAGTCTATTGTTGGAGAGAGGGGCAGATCCCATGACTGGGACCATGAACAGAAATGGCATCTCATCTGCCCAACTGGGGGACATGAACTCATATAGCCTGGCAGCATCACATGGGCACAGGTAACACACACTCACGCCAGTGGAGTTTCCTCAGAGAAGGAAGGGGAGAATCATCCTACCCAGTGAATTTAATTTTTTAAAATATTGAATTATTTTTTTATGTTAGAATTTTTTGATAAAACTAAATATATTAACGTCACCAAATAACTGATTGAAACAATTGTTTTTGCAATGAAGGTCTACAGTAACCTCAACAGCATCTAAGGTAGCACCACGGTATAGCTGGAGGACAGATATTTTCTGTCCTCCTCTGGGTACATTAACTTCATTATAAAATCTAGGAGGCTCATGGTT
Organism: Oncorhynchus nerka; assembly: GCF_034236695.1. NCBI lineage: Eukaryota > Metazoa > Chordata > Actinopteri > Salmoniformes > Salmonidae > Oncorhynchus > Oncorhynchus nerka. Next base: position 38,986,201 of record NC_088403.1, read on the forward strand.
CTCACTCCCTTCCATAGACTTACTCAGTAATTATGAGTTCCGGAGGACTTCCTCCAACCTATCAGAGCTCTTACAGTATGAACTAACATCTTGTCCATCCAATCAAAGGATCAGAGAATGAATCTAGTAGTGAACGCATAAGCTACAGCTAGCTAACACTACAGTGCATGAAGTGTTGTCAGTATTTTACTCAAAGAGAGAAAGACAATAATTTATTCAAAAATGAAAGAGAAGCAGCGTGTATATTTAGTCATTTGTTTCTTGTTAATGTACGTTTCACTTAGCTAATGCAGCCAATTTGTGACCCAACTCGGGTCCAACTAGGCGTATGTCACAAGTCACGACGTCACAGGAGAGCCGTTTGAACTGAATTTTTTTTTATCAAAATGAATTTTTTGGCAGAAATGTCTTCTCGAACATGTCAACTTTCATAACAAATGTGTATGCTATCTAGGCTACCTGCCACCCTGATGCTACACTACAGGACTGTTTTGCTTGCACAGACTGGAATATGTTCCCAGGATTCATCCAATGGCATCCAACACCATCAATAAGTGCATCGATAAAGTCGTCCCCACAGTGACTATATGTACATATCCCAACCAGAAGCCATGGATTACAGGCAACATCCGCATCGAGCTAAAGGCTAGAGCTGCCTCTATCAAGGAGCGGGAGATGAATCCGGACGCTTATAAGAAATCTCGCTATGCCCTCAGACAAACCATGAAACAAGCAAAGTGTCAATACAGGATTAAGATTGAATCCTACTACACCAGCTCCGGCGCTCGTCGGATGTGGCAGGGCTTGAAAACTATTACAGACTACAAAGGGAAACCCAGACGCGAGCTGCCCAGTGACGCGAGCCTTCCAGACAAGCTAAATTCCTTTTATGCTCGCTTAGAGGCAAGCAACACTGAAGCATGCACGAGAGCACAAGCTGTTCTGGATGACTGTGTGATAACGCTCTCGTTAGCCGATGTTTATTTATTTATTTTATTTTACCTTTATTTAACTAGGCAAGTCAGTTAAGACCTTTCGGTTACTAATCCAACGCTCTAACCACTAGGCTACCCTGCCGCCCCGCCGGTGTGAACAGAACCTTGAAACTGGTCAACATTCATAAAGTCGCTGGGCCAGACGGATTACCAGGACGTGTACTCAAAGCCTGAGTGGACCAACTGTCAAGTGTCTTCACTGACATTTTCAACCTCTCCCTGACCGAGTCTGTAATACCTGCATGTTTCAAGTAGACCACCATATTCCTTGTGCCAAGGTAACCTGCCTAAATTATTACCGCCCCGTGGCACTCACGGCGGTAGCCACAAAGTGCTTTGAAAGGCTGGTCATGGCTCACATCAACAGCATCCTCCCGGACACCCTAGACCAACTCCAATTCGCATATCGCCCCAACAGATCCACAGATGATGCAATCTCAATCGCACTCCACACCACCCTTTCTTACCTGAACAAAATGAACACTTATGTGAGAATGCTGTTCAGCAATGCGTTCAACACCATAGTGCCCACGAAGCTCATCACTAAGCTAAGAACTCTGGGACTAAACACCTCCCTCTGCAACTGGATCCTGGACTTCCTGACAGGCCGCCCCCAGATGGTAAGAGTAGGCAAAAATACGTCTGCCACACTGATCCTTAACACTGGGGCACCTCAGGGGTGTGTACTTAGTCCCCTCCTGTATTCCCTGTTCACCCACGACTGCGTAGCCAAACACGTCTCCAACAAGTTCATTAAGTTTTCTGACGACACAACAGTGGTAGGCCTGATCACAGACAACGATGAGACGGCCTAAAGGGAGGAGGTCAGAGAACTGGCAGGGTGGTGCCAGGACAACAACCTCTCCCTCAATGTGAGGAAGACAAAGGAGCTGATCGTGGACTACAGGAAAAGGCGGGCCGAACAGGCCCCCATTTACATCAACTAGGCTGAAGTATAGCGGGTCGAGACTTTGAAGTTCCTTGGTGTCCACATCACCAACGAACTATCATGGTCCAAACATACCAAGACAGTCGTGAAGAGGGCACGACAAAACCTTTTTCCCCTCAGGAGACTGAAAAGATTTGGCATGGGCCCCCAGATCCTCAAAAAGTTCTACAGCTGCACCATTGAGAGCATCCTGACCGGTTGCATCACCGCCTGGTATGGCAACTGCTCGGCATCTGACCGTAAGATGCTACAGAGTGTAGAGCGAATGGCCCAGTGCATCACTGGGGCCAAGCTTCCTGCCATCCAGGGCCTATATAATAGGCACTGTCAGAGGAAAGCCCATAAAATCACCCAAGATATAGACTGATTTCTCTGCTAACGCATTGAACGGAGCGCCTCAACATCTTCTACCCCCAAGCCATTAGACCTCAACAGCTTCTACCCCCAAGCCATTAGACTGCTGAACAATTCATAAAAATCGCCACCGGACAATTTACATTGACACCCCCCCTTCTTGTACACTGCTGCCACTCACTGTTTGTTTGCCCCCACCTACATCTACAGATTACCTCAACTAGTCTGTACCCTAGCAGACTAACTCGGTACCGGTGCCCCTGTATATAGCCTCGTTATTGTTATTCTTATTGTGTTAGCCTAGTGGTTAGAGCACTGGGCCAGTAACCAACAGGTTGCTGGATCGAGTCCCTGAGCTGACAAGGTAAAAATCTCTCGCTCTGCCCCTGAACAAGGCAGTTAACCCAATGTTCCGAGGCTGTTATTGTAAATAAGAATTTGTTCTTAAATGACTTGCCTAGTTAAATAAAAGGTAAATAAAATAATACAAAAAATCTGTAAATAAGAATAAAATTGTTAAATTATAAGCCTTATTGGTTAAGCCACAGAAAAAGGGACCTTCCCACTAGCCATGATTGGCTGAGAAAATGAGTGGGCTGGACATTGCGGATTGGTCTGTAGAAGCTATAGAAGGCTGCTGTCTATTTGAACTCATTAGTCTGTGTTGGTAGTCCTGTTGAAAGCAGCTTTTTTTAATGTATTGTGTAGTGGAGCTGCATAAGTGTTGCACTCCACTTTCTGGAGGATTAAGTTTTGAAATCAGTGTAATTAGAGTATGATAGCTAAAGAGATGGAGGAAACACCTGCAATCTTGGTATGGCAATCCTGACAGGGAGACACATGCATCATGAATGATGATGTATACAGGTAGGATAGTCTTGCATTAGCCAGCTACATTTTCAGATATTACACTTTTCTAATTTTGACAGAAAGTGGTTTCATTTCAAGCTGAAGTGTACTGTTAGCTAGCTAGCTAACATTAGCTGGCTGGCTCCCTAGAGGACATTATTATTAGTTTCCCAGAGCTGTTTGCTTTTCTAGTTAGATCCTAACATTAGGCATTGTTGGCAACTTTGTTCATTGTTGTTTAACTAGCTGGCTGGCTCATTAGCTGATGTTACGTGATGTGTGTACAACACCCGTTGAATGTGGCCGGTGGCAATATACATCTGCAAAAAAGCAAAACATTTAATTGTTGCCAGCAGAGCTGGTTATGCTGTTTTCTGTTATGCAGAGGTAAACAAATCATCGGTTAGAGCGTCAAGTGTGCGCTCTGAGAGCGAAATGAGATGGGTGGGGCTAAAGTTTAAGAGTGTGTGAACGATACTGAATGGGTGTAGACAAAGAGGAGCTCTTCACTAGATACCAAAAGAGTCAATGGTTATTTTTTCAAAAGTGAGTTTACAGGTTGATCAAATTTCAAAGCAGAATTTTCTTTCCCATTGTTCCTCAAATGCAGTGAATGATATACCATTTTGTAGCTCTGAGTCTCTATAACGTTAATATGGTGATAACGATGCAGACTGTGTAGAGGTTAGCGGTTATGGTATTGCTTGGAGGGTTTTTTGCACCTGTTCACAGACAGCTGTTGTGTTGTGCACTGAAGTCCACAAGCAAAGCGAAAAGGTGAGAGCAGGAGAGTGCGTAGATGCGAGAAGGAATCATACAATGAGCAATGTAGTGATGCTGTGTGTGGCTGCTATGACGGTGAACTGTGTGAATGGGTGATCAGTGGTGTATTCATTCCACTGATTCTTAATCAGAACAAAACGGAGGGAGACCTACCGGAATTTTTCTAATAGAAACTCTCATTTTGCAACTGTTTGGACTAATGATTGCACCCCAGATCAGCTAGATGCAGTAAAGAGTGTGCAAGGCGGTATTGAATGTGCTACTGTGTCACCTTGACTACTCCATTATGTCTAAGCCATTGGTTTTCAATATTTACTAAGCTAACATATGCAATTGTTTTAAGATGGTCATACCATGGATCATTTAGTTGTTTGTTTTAGAATTTTAGGTTATAAAGCAAATCTCTATATTTTTTATAAAATAATGAATAAACGTCAAAACAGTCAAAAAATCTATCATAAACAATACGTGTTTGAAGTGTCTCTCCTATATCTAGTGTCTGCCCTATATCATTTTTTACACCCTTTTAGTCACTGCCGGGGCGGCAGGGTAGTCTAGTGGTTAGAGCGTTGGAATAGTAACTGGAAGGTTGCAAGTTCAAACCCCCGAGCTGACAAGGTACAAATCTGTCGTTCTGCCCCTGAACAGGCAGTTAACCCACTGTTCCTAGGCTGTCATTGAAAATAAGAATTTGTTCTTAACTGACTTGCCTGGTTAAATAAAGGTAAAATAAAAACTTTGCTTATGGCACTTTTTACACCCTGTTCACTTTTAGCCATTTTTACTTACATTCCAGCATCTCCCCTGAAGCTTGCATAGAGCAAAACAATTGTGCTGAATGTTTGTGTCTTACCTGTCGATGTTGGTAGCTCAAACGGTTCAGCATGTCTTTGAAATTAGGACATGGCCTTCTGAAAGTTCAGACAACTTCCCTAAAGCTTGTGGATGTCATAGACAATGTCATGTTTGTGAGAGACTCCTTTGATGATGGGGTCATATGAGTTGCTAGCTCAAACAGTTTGGATATTTTCAAGAATATTTCTTTTCCGGATCTTCTCATTTATTAAAAACAACACTTTCACAAGCACTATGTTATGGAATATGGGCGGAAGAGGGGCTTGATCTGCAGCCACTGCAATGAACGGTAACTCTCTAGCATGAACAAACACTGAGGTATTCCGCATTCAAAATGACACCACGTGTGACACACAGGCGTGTCAATCGACTCTAGGTTCTAGGTTGTAGCAACCTCATGATGGGTATAGGGCAAAGTCGAGTATTATTTAGTAACCTAAACCGATCGATGTTGCATTGAGCTGGGTGAATGGAATATGAATGACATTCATCAAATATGTTGTAATAGAAATAAGGCCATGTTTAAAACATATTCTCGTCCTCCCTAATCTTGAACAGCAGTAACCGCCACACACACACACACACCTTAAAGCTTTACGTCACATTTATAGATCACAAACAGCAATTAGAATTCCTTGCATTAAAATTGGCCAGTGGCCAGGTAACAAGTATCCCATTTCAGGCTCAATGTATAGACCATTCGAACCAATGAGAACTTACCACGTCTAGATTTGAGTCCAGGAATGAAACCCCTATACAGATTCTAAACAGATGTTGACCAATTCCGCCACCTGTGCTGATGTTCCTGCAGGTAACGTGCCTGTCACTATCACATTGTCCATTCTAGAATCTGCCAAGCATGCTTTCCTCACACCCCCCTCCACAATGCTTGAACCATCTGTGTATAAGATAAACTCAGGGTTTTCCAATGGATGACTTTTAGTTAACCCATCAGAAAGCTGATCCAAAACCAACTCACAACATTCATGATCAAGAAATGTGGTATCTGGAGGAAGCATCAGAGTAACTGGATTACATGGTGTTCCACATTTTATGACGATGTTAGGAGCCTCCAGCACAGTTGACCACCAGATCCAACGAGCAGCTGTTACCTGTGCAGCTCGATTCATTGTCAAAAGAGTATGAACAATATGTCGGCAGAATGTGTCTTTTCAACTATACCCATGTCCCATAGATCTTTAATCACTACTTTAGTAGCAGCGATAGCTTCCTTGCTAATGGGATATTGTTTTGTGCAAGGTGGGGCAACACCTGTCAAGCACACTGGTTGTCACGCGGGACTAGGTGTGTGTGCAGGAATCAGACGCAGAGAGAGAGTAACGGAGTAAAGTGCTTTACTATTGCACACCAAACTGATAAGCCCAATACAATACAGGGCGCAGGACACTATACCAGACAACCCAAAACCACAGGGTGTCCAGTATAGAAAATAAATACACCACGACCTAATATGTACACACGTAACAAAGACAATCCCGTACAAAACAAGGGCAGGTCAAACTACTACATATAGGGAAGCTAATTAAACCAAAATACACACAGGTGAAACTAATAAGGCAAAACCAACAGACAAACGAAAAAGGGATCGATAGTGGCCGAGCACTGCCCGAACAGGCAGGGGAGCCAACTTCCGGCGGAAGTCGTGACACTAGTTCCATATCCAAAGATCCACTCATTTTTATTCGTAGTCCAAATAGGATGGTTCTGAACTGTAGACCGCTTCAGTTGTTTAATTTGCCATGTCACCTTTCCTTCAGAGATTAGTCAAGTTGCATAATAACATCAAGGCCTAAAATAGGTTGTTCAAATGAGCCTATCCACACCCCTGCATCAATCTTCATTGGACCAATAGAAATTGATAATGTTTTGGTCTGTTTCGTATCTGCTGATCAACTGATGTGTGATTGCCCCATTTTTGTAGAATTGAGTGCATCTTCATCTTCCATGTTGGGTAACCCACTGTGTCTAACCTTGTTACATTTTTTTTACACATTATGATACAAGCTTGCAAAATGTTATTACACATTTGCCAATCGTAATTCTAAATATAAACTCACAGGGTTCTGTCATCATTATTATCCCATACATCAAATGCAGATCCAATGTGAATCCGTTGTCCTGCCTTTCACAAAATAATATGTCATCAAACCACTAACCACTCACAAATCACAAGCAGGAACATAACTACATAACGTAATTTTGTGTAATGAAAAAAATATATACGGTATATATTTCACAATAAAGAAAATCTAATACGGGTCATCATCTAAGCATTGCTCCCAGCATTAATCAAAGCTCAGAATGCTTATATTCTTGATCTGACTGAATTCTAACAGCATATTCACCACTGCCTCAAATGGCAAAGTCCGCTCTCTCGCGGCACAGGCGAGACGTGAGACGTGAAACAAACTATCCCAGCTCGGAGACGGCTCAAGTAGGCAAGTAGTTACTCTTCTGACAGTGTGTTTGCGAAAAACATTGCAACAACTGGTAAATAGTCGCTTATGGATAGGATGTCAGTCAGTTGTTGAAAGGCTCTGGCTAGTATTAGCCAGCTAGAAGGATGATATAAGAAGCTAACATTAAACGGAGCCTACCTTAAGGAGGAGGAAAAAAAGAGGCTACTAAGTTCTCATAATAACTTTGCTTTACAGAGGGTAGGCTTCTGAGACAGACAGTGATGTGGCACTCAGTGGTGAGGCTGAGGCAACCTACAATGCGTGCAGGAGGAAGCAGAGGAGATAGAGAGGTTAGTTCAGTGGTTCCAAAACTTGTGGTCGGGGCCTGTCATGCCAAATATTGTCCCCCAGGCCAAAGTGTGTCCCCCTCTGCATCACAATGGGATTCGATAAACTCTTAGCGTCTGTTGCTATATTAACAGTGTGATGACCTAATGATTCAAACTTTGCAGATCATTATAGCCTAAATTACTTTTTTTTCATCATCGCTATGCAAACAAGGCTGATTTTCCACAACAAAAAAGTTTTGTTTAGCTAAAATGAAAACATTACTTCGATCTACCTTGTTAACCAGGGATGCAAACTGGTGAGGGCCCCCCCCAAAAAATGAGCACTGAAACATGCAAAAAATCCCTGCTTGGGGGAAATGCAGGTTTTAACTAATTACACAGCAAAGAATATGATCTAATGTACATGACAAGTCTCTGTGTGTAAAATAAAAAGTGGTTAATGTGAAACTAACTCACAGCTAAAAAATAGACAAAGAATGCAGTCCAATGTTATTTGTTGCCTAGACTTTACTGCAAATGACACTCAAGTCTTGAGAAAAAACAATACAACAATATTGCAGTTAGTCATGAAAGCCTTTATAATAGAACGCTTGTGACCACACACATCTAAATATTCCACCTGGGAAAAACATCTTAAAGTAGAAATAGAATAAAACAAACAGCAATTCTATTTTTTGCTCGATTCAAGTATAGTGGCCACTATAGTAGACATTGATCAAGTGCAAAAGGCTACATGTGTGCAAAAATAACGTTCACCGAGTAAAAAACGTAATAATCCTCACACACACACCAGTGTTACTGTCAAGTTCAACACAACAAAGGCAATATCTTTGGGCTACACTACATATTGTTACATTGTATACTTTCTGCCTGTGGACATCTGTTCTACAATGTACCAACAGAGCATGATACCCTTTGTTGGAGATACTTGATCTCTTTTCTGGCAGAGAGCACACCTGGCATACCCATATTTATCCACTGTTTTGAAAAGGTGAGAAAGGGGGGAAAGTGCGTGGTGTTCCTTTCACCATAGTGGCATCCAGCTTAAGCCAGGCCCAGCTCCAGCTACACTTGATCCCTGAATCCACTTGTTTAACAAGCAACGCCTCATTTACACCTAATTCTCTCATTCTGAAAACTAACCACATACTGTAGAGGGAAAACATTAGTTCACAGATAGTAGTTAGTTAGTTAACGTTTCACACAGATTGCCAGGAGCCATCCCTGGTTAACATTACAACATGAAATCCATGTCTCGGAAATGGTAAAGAAATTGTGTAATCTGCTTGACACAAAGTTATTTACCTTACAGATCACGAAGTTAACTCATTTCCACTCCATTCATATGTAAATCCATTTGATTCATACATTGGCTTGTCTGGCTGTTATGTTTTTATTTTAACCAGCCCTTTCCTTATCTACACTGAAATAATATAACTTCAGTAGTCCTCTAATATGATTCCGTCTTTTCTATCTCGTATAGCTCATGAGTATACGCTTGTGGTGTACTCATGAGTACACAAATGCTCTGCAACAAAGCTTTGTTAGGATCCAACAAGCTTTCTATGCCCTTAACCTTGTTCTGAACACCTCCAAAACAAAGGTCATGTGGTTTGGTAAGAAGAATGCCCCTCTCCCCACAGGTATGATTGCTACCTCTGAGGGTTAAGAGCTTGGAAGTATGGTTAGATGGTACACTGTCCTTCTCTCAGCATAAATCAAAGCTGCAGGCTAAAGTTAAATCTAGCCTTGGTTTCCTCTATCATAGTCACTCCTCTTTCACCCCAGCTGCCAAACTAACACTAATTCAGATGACCATCCTACCCATGATAGATTACGGAGATGCAATTTATAGATCGGCAGGTAAGGGGGTTCTAAATGTTCTTTTTACCATTCGGTCATCAGATTTGCCACCAATGCTCCTTATAGGACACCACTGCTCTCTGTACTCCTCTGTAAACTTGGTCATCTCTGTTTACCCGTCGCAAGACCCACTGGTTGATGCTTATTTATAAAACCCTGTTAGGCCTCACTCCGCCCTATCTGAGATATCTACTGCAGCCCTCATCCTCCACATACAACACCCGTTCTGCCAGTCACATTCTGTTAAAGGTCCCCAAAGCACACACATCCCTTGGTCGCTCCTCTTTTCAGTTTGCTGCAGCTAGCGACTGGAACGAGCTGCAACAAACACTCAAACTGGACAGTTTTATCTCAATCTCCTCATTCAAAGACTCAATTATGGACACTTTACTGACAGTTGTGGCTGCTTTACGTGTGTATTGTTGTCTCTACCTTCTTGCCCTTTGTGCTGTTGTCTGTGCCCAAAAATGTTTGTACCCTGTTTTGTGCTGCTGCCATGTTTTGTTGCTACCATGTTGTTGTAATGTTGTGTTGCTACCATGCTATGTTGTTGTCTAAGTTCTCTCTTCATGTAGAGTTGTGTTGTCTCTCCTTTTGTGATGTGTATTTTGTCCCATATTTTTATTAAAAAAAAATTTTTTTATCCCAGACCTCGTCCCCGCAGGAAGCCTTTTGCCTTTTGGTAGGCTGACTTGCTGGTTAACTAAAGGTTAAATAAAAAGGAAATAAAAAAACTACATTCGCTACCAGTCATTTTTTTTTGAATACCTACTCATTCAAGGGTTTTTCTTTATTTTTACTATTTTCTACATTGTTGAATAATAGTGAAGACGTCAACCCATGAAATAACACATATGGAATCATGTAGTAACCAAAAAAGTGTTAAACAAATCAAAGTATATTGTATATTGTATATTTCATCAAATAGCCACCCTGTCGCGACTTCCGCCGAAGTCGGTTCCTCTCCTTGTTCGGGCGGTGCTCGGCGGTCGACGTCGCCGGTCTTCTAGCCATTGCAGATCCACTTTTCATTTTCCATTGGTTTTGTCTTTGTTTCCCACACACCTGGTTTTCATTTCCCAATTACTGGTCATGTATTTAACCCTCTGTTTCCCCCATGTCTTTGTGTGTGATTGTTTATTGTTAAGGTCGGTATGTTTCCGGTTGTTTTTCCAGGTGCTGTTTCACCCGTGTTTTGTGGCAACCGTTATTGTTCGCACATTGGTATTGTTACTTGTGCTGTTTTCTCAAGTAAAGTGCGTTGTTCACTCATATCTGCTTTCCTGCGCCTGACGTCATGCACCAGCTACACCCACCGCCGGAAAAAAATCACAAACAGGAGGAGCGCGTCCAGCAGCAAGCGGCGATGCGCCATCATCTCGGCGCCTCCATGGATCTCGTCCTACAGACTATGGATCGCTGGGAGAGAAAGGGAGGTCCTCCAGCTCCTCCGCCAGCGCAACCAAGGTCTCCACTACTTGCCCCTCTTTCCCCCAGTCCCAGTGGGATTCGTCTGGCACTCCCTAGGGATTATGAGAGGGCGGCTGCACAATGTCAGGGTTTCCTATCACAACTGGAGCTCTACCTAGCAACCGTTCACCCGGCGCCTTCGGACTGAGAGAGGGTGTCCGCCCTCATCTCATGCCTCTCAGGGAGAGCCCTGGAGTGGGCCAACATCGTGTGGGGAGAAAGAGATGCGGAGCTAGACCACTTCCAAGATTTGAACATCTCGTACATCTGAGGCAGGGGACGAGGAGCGCCCAGGAGTTCGCTCTGGCCTGCCTGGCCGCTGGCGTGGGATGGAACGACAGGGCCATGATCGACCACGATCATTGCAGTTTGCGCAAGGATGTCCGTTGGGAGTTGGCCTGCAGGGACACCACCCTCACTTTAGATCAGCTGGTGGACCTCTCCATTCGGTTGGATAACCCGCTGGCTACCTGCGGACGTCCAGATCGGGGTCTGTCAGTTCCATCCCCCAGCACCAACGCTCTGACGCCCATGGAGCTGGGAGGTGCTGCGTTTAGGGACCCCGGAGGAGGTTCCGTTTCATGCACAATCTGTGGCCGCAGAGGGCACACTGCCGGTCGGTGCTGGGGAAGTTCCTCTTGGGAGTCGAGGCAGCAGGCAGGGCACTCTCGCATCACCCCAGGTGAGCCGGCACCATACTCACCCAGAGCTCTATGTTGCCCACATGTTTTTGAACGTTACTTTTCCTGAGTTTTCCCAGCATAAGGCGCTCGTCGATTCAGGCGAAGCTGGGAATTTCATCGACAGATCATTTGCCAATAGATTAGAGATCCCCATTGTTACAGTGTATATGCCCTTCCCAGTTCACGCCCTAGACAGTCGACCATTAGGGTCCGGGTTGATTAGGGAGGTCACTGCGCCACTGGGCATGGTGACACAGGAGGGTCATAGGGAGGGAATCAATCTCTTCCTTATAGATTCTCCTGCGTTTCCCATAGTGCTTAGGCCTACCCTGGTTAGTCTGATCCCACTGTTTCGTGGCAACAGAGGGCTCTCAGGGGGTGGTCACGAGTGCTCGGGGAGGTGTTTAGAGGTTTCCATTGGTGCTACTACGGTGGAAAGTCCAGACCACGTCTCCACCGTGCGCATTCTCCCTGTATATGCCGATTTGGATCTCGCCTTCTGTAAGAATACTCAATTACCACCCCGTCGACAGGGGAATTGTGCGATAAATCTCCTGGTCGACGCTGCACTTCCCAGGAGTCACATATCCCCTGTCACATGCAGAGACGGCGGCTATGGAGACATATGTCTCTGAATCCCTGCGTCAGGGGTACATTCGGTCTTCCACTTCACCCGCCTCCTTGAGTTTCTTTTTTGTGAAGGAGGGAGGTCTGCGCCCGTGTTTTAACTTTCGAGGTCTTAATGAAATCATGGTGAGGTACAGTTACCAGCTACCTCTCATCGCCACGGCGATTGAGTCAATGCACGGGGCGCGCTTCTTCACGAAACTAGATCTCAGGAGCGCGTACAACCTGGTGCGTATCCGGGAGGGAGACGAGTGGAAGACTGCGTTCAGTACCACCTCAAGGAATTATGAGTACCCCGTCATGCCATACGGGTTGATGATGAGGGGGCTAATCACCCATTTTTCATCTGGACTGACCACCGCAATCTGGAGTACATTCTTTCTTTCTTTCTTTTTATTTCACCTTTATTTAACCAGGTAGGCAAGTTGAGAACAAGTTCTCATTTACAATTGCGACCTGGCTAAGATAAAGCAAAGCAGTTCGACACATACAACGACACAGAGTTACACATGGAGTAAAACAAACATACAGTCAATAATACAGTATAAACAAGTCTATATACGATGTGAGCAAATGAGGTGAGATAAGGGAGGTAAAGGCAAAAAAAGGCCATGGTGGAAAAGTAAATACAATATAGCAAGTAAAACACTGGAATGGTAGGGTAGCCTAGTGGTTAGAGCATTGGACTTGTAACCGGAAGGTTGCAAGTTCAAACCCCCGAGCTGACAAGGTACAAATCTGTCGTTCTGCCCCTGAACAGGCAGTTAACCCACTGTTCCTAGGCCGTCATTGAAAATAAGAATTTGTTCTTAATGTTGGGGCTAGCCCTGAATACTGCCCCTTCTGGAGGAATTCGGCACCCATATAAACCATGATACATTTTTGTCAAAAGTTGCTAATATATGCATATAAAAATTATTATCGAATAGGAAACATTCTAAAGCTTATAAAACCGTTTAAATTTTGTCTCTATGTAAAGCAGAAGTCTCAGGGCATGCATTCTCCCAAAGTCTCTCTTGTAATGAAAAAAGTTGCCACCACTTCAACGTCATCGTATACACACTTCCCAAGCAGTTATAACCATGGAAACAGTTTCTACATCTTCAGCGTGAAGCCTGCTTTCGATGAGGCGTGTAACTGTGAGAATCGCGCGCTCACGAGACGTTCAGCGTGCCCAAACGTCCCGGTGACGCAAAAAAAAAGTTTCACCAATGGGAGCTGGGAAATTTCTCTCTCTTTCCCTCAGGATGGACTGAACAACGTGTGCTTCTCTGTTCGCCCTCACGATTGCTGTAGACCTTTATAACATGTTAAGGCTTAATTATAAACATAGTTTGACAAGTTTACTCGAAATATAATGTATACTTTCAACGTTTTGGTGCGCATCCACTTGAAATTTGCATACATTTCGACCGAAAAGTGTCTAGTTTGAGAACGGAAAGACACAGACTTGAAAACTGAACGCTAACTTGGTGAGTATTAACCCTTCCAGGTCTTCTGAAGGAAGAACAGCCATGGTAAGGGAATATTTATGTCTTCATTTTGGGTTTCTGTCGACTCCAAGATAGAGGAGTCAGTATGCTAAATGGGAGCGCCGACTCTCTATTATAGCCTAGTGAACGCCAAATGTAACGTTAAAAATAATTGTAACATAGCGATTGCATTTAGAAGAAGTGTATCTTGCCATACATATGTAAAACATGCATATTTAGTCAAAGTTTATGATGTGTATTCCTTGTTAGCTGACGTTATCTGCCGGAGCTATTTTATTTCTCCTGACATTGCAGTAGCATTTTTTGAACGATGCATAATTGTAAACAGAGATTTATGGATATATATTGCATATTATTGAAAAAAAATGAATGTACTGTGTAACATGTTATATTACTGTCATCTGATGAAGATTTCAAAAGGTTAGTGAAATGATTTTTCTTTTAATCCTGCGTTTGTTGATTGCATATTTTTTCCTACTTGGCTAAGCTAATGAGGTATGTATGCAGTGGTGGTTGGACATAAATATGTGCTATGTTTTCGCCGTAAAACATTTTAGAAATCTGACTCGCTGGGTAGATAAATAACTTCTTTATCTTTCATTTGAGCCATTTTTCAAGCGATTCTGTGGAGGTTAAATATTTTTAGGATTATTTCTTGCGTTCCCTGCGCCACATTACAGCTCAGGGGGGATGGGGGGTGATCCCAAAGGGGATCATGTATCCCCATTACGTTAACTGACTTGCCTGGTTAAATAAAGGTAAAATAAATTAAAAAGATTTGAAGTGGAAGAATGTGCAAAGTAGAACTAAAAATAATGGGGTGCAAAGGAGCAAAATAAATAAAATAAATACAGTAGGGAAAGAGGTAGTTGTTTTGACTAAATTATAGGTGGGCTATGTACAGGTGCAGTAATCTGTGAGCTGCTCTGACAGTTGGTTCTTAAAGCTAGTGAAGAAGATAAGTATTTCCAGTTTCAGAGATTTTTGTAGTTCGTTCCAGTCATTGGCAGCAGAGAACTGGAAGGAGAGGCGGCCAAAGAAAGAATTGGTTTTGGGGGTGACTAGAGAGATATACCTGCTGGAGCGTGTGCTACAGGTGGGAGATGCTATGGTGACCAGTGAGCTGGGATAAGGGGGGACTTTACCTAGCAGGGTCTTGTAGATGACATGGAGCCAGTGGGTTTGGCGACGAGTATGAAGCGAGGGCCAGCCAACGAGAGTGTACAGGTCGCAATGGTGGGTAGTATATGGGGCTTTGGTGACAAAACAGATTGCACTGTGATAGACTGCATCCAATTTGTTGAGTAGGGTATCGGAGGCTATTTTGTAAATGACATCGCCAAAGTCGAGGATTGGTAGGATGGTCAGATTTACAAGGGTATGTTTGGCAGCATGAGTGAGGGATGCTTTGTTTCGAAATAGGAAGCCAATTCTAGATTTAACTTTGGATTGGAGATGTTTGATATGGGTCTGGAAGGAGAGTTTACAGTCTAACCAGACACCTAAGTATTTGTAGTTGTCCACGTATTCTAAGTCAGAGCCGTCCAGATTAGTGATGTTGGACAGGCGGGCAGGTGCAGGTAGCGATCGGTTGAAGAGCATGCATTTAGTTCTACTTGTATTTAAGAGCATTGAAGCTTGCCTGGAGGGTCGTTAACACAGTGTCCAAAGAAGGGCCAGAAGTATACAGAATGGTGTCGTCTGCGTAGAGGTGGATCAGAGACTCACCAGCAGCAAGAGCGACATCATTGATGTATACAGAGAAGAGAGTCGGTCCAAGAATTGAACCCTGTGGCACCCCTATAGAGACTGCCAGAGGTCCGGACAGCAGACCCTCCGATTTGACACACTGAACTCTATCAGAGAAGTAGTTGGTGAACCAGGCGAGGCAATCATTTGAGAAACCAAGGCTGTCGAGTCTGCCGATGAGGATGTGGTGATTGACAGAGTCGAACGCCTTGGCCAGATCAATTAATACGGCTGCACAGTAATTTTTCTTATCGATGGCGGTTAAGATATCGTTTAGGACCTTGAGTGTGGATGAGGTGCACCAATGACCAGCTCTGAAACCAGATTGCATAGCAGAGAAGGTATGGTGAGATTCGAAATCGTTGGTAATCTGTTTATTGACTTGGATTTCGAAGACCTTAGAAAGGCATGGTAGGATATATATCAAATCAAATCAAATCAAATTTATTTATATAGCCCTTCGTACATCAGCTGATATCTCAAAGTGCTGTACAGAAACCCAGCCTAAAACCCCAAACAGCAAGCAATGCAGGTGTAAAAGCACGGTGGCTAGGAAAAACTCCCTAGAAAGGCCAAAACCTAGGAAGAAACCTAGAGAGGAACCAGGCTATGTGGGGTGGCCAGTCCTCTTCTGGCTGTGCCGGGTAGAGATTATAACAGAACATGGCCAAGATGTTCAAATGTTCATAAATGACCAGCATGGTCGAATAATAATAAGGCAGAACAGTTGAAACTGGAGCAACAGCACAGTCAGGTGGACTGGGGACAGCAAGGAGTCATCATGTCAGGTAGTCCTGGGGCACGGTCCTAGGGCTCAGGTCCTCCGAGAGAGAGAAAGAAAGAGAGAATTAGAGAGAGCATATGTGGGGTGGCCAGTCCTCTTCTGGCTGTGCCGGGTGGAGATTATAACAGAACATGGCCAAGATGTTCAAATGTTCATAAATGACCAGCATGGTCGAATAATAGTAAGGCAGAACAGTTGAAACGGGAGCAGCAGCATGGCCAGGTGGACTGGGGACAGCAAGGAGTCATCATGTCAGGTAGTCCTGGGACATGGTCCTAGGGCCCAGGCCAGTTGAAACTGGAGCAGCAGCATGGCCAGGTGGACTGGGGACAGCAAGGAGTCATCGTGTCAGGTAGTCCTGGGGCATGGTCCTAGGGCTCAGGTCCTCCGAGAGAGAGAAAGAAAGAGAGAAGGAGAGAATTAGAGAACGCACACTTAGATTCACACAGGACACCGAATAGGACAGGAGAAGTACTCCAGATATAACAAACTGACCCTAGCCCCCCGACACATAAACTACTGCAGCATAAATACTGGAGGCTGAGACAGGAGGGGTCAGGAGACACTGTGGCCCCATCCGAGGACACCCCTGGACAGGGCCAAACAGGAAGGATATAACCCCACCCACTTTGCCAAAGCACAGCCCCCACACCACTAGACATAGGTCTGTAGCAGTTTGGGTCAAGAGTGTGTCCCCCTTTGAAGAGGGGGATGACCGCAGCTGCTTTCCAATCTTTGGGAATCTCAGAGAGGTTGAACAGGCTAGTAATAGGGGTGGCAACAATTTCGGCAGATAATTTTAGAAAGAAAGGGTCCAGATTGTCTAGCCCGGCTGATTTGTAAGGGTCCAGATTTTGCAGCTCTTTCAGAACATCAGCTGACTGGATTTGGGAGAAGGAGAAATGGGGAAGGCTTGGGCGAGTTGCTGTGGGGGGTGCAGTGCTGTTGACCGGGGTAGGAGTAGCCAGGTGGAAAGCATGGCCAGCCGTAGAGAAATGCTTATTGAAATTCTCAATTATGGTGGATTTATCAGTGGTGACAGTGTTTCCTATCTTCAGTGCAGTGGGCAGCTGGGAGGAGGTGTTCTTATTCTCCATGGACTTTACAGTGTCCCAGAACTTTTTTGAGTTAGTGTTGCAGGAAGCATCCGAGCAGCGAGGAGACTGAACCCTCGGCAGGCAAGGTGGGCCATGTTTTTGACCCGTTTTGTGTTTACCCTTTCCTACAGACCAGGCTACCAGAATGTGAAGTCAGACGCATTGTCCTGACTGTATGACACAGAGGAGTGCCCCATGGAGCCCACTCCCATACTCCCCCCTCCTTGTGCCTGGTGGCGCCGGTAGTGTGGGAGCTGGACACGGACATTGAGCAGGCGTTACGTGCAGAGCCCGCTCCCCTCCAGTGTCCCGCTGGGCGTCTGTACGTCCGGTCTGCTGTTCGTGACCGGTTTATCTATTGGGCCCACACATCACCCTTCTCTGATCATCCTGGGATCGGTCGGACAGTGCGCTGTTTGAGCGGGAGGTACTGGTGGCCTACCTTGGCTAATGACGTGAGGGTTTATGTGTCATTTACATTTACATTTAAGTCATTTAGCAGACGCTCTTATCCAGAGCGACTTACAAATTGGTGCGTTCACCTTAAGACATCCAGTGGAACAGCCACTTTACAATAGTGCATCTAAATATTTTAAGGGGGGGGGGGTGAGAAGTGTCCTCCTGTTCGGTGTGCGCCCAGTGTAAGGCTCCTAGGCACCTGCTCAGAGGTAAGCTACACCCCTTACCCATTCCACAGCGGCCTTGGTCGCACCTGTCAGTGGATTTTCTGACTGATCTTCCACCTTCACTGGGTAACACCGCGATCCTAGTCGTTGTGGATCATTTCTCTAAGTCCTGTCGTCTCCTCCCTCTGCCCGGTCTCCCTACGGCCCTACAGACTGCGGAGGCTTTGTTTAGGCACGTCTTCCGGCACTACGGGGTGCCTGAGGATATAGTGTCTGATCGAGGTTCCCAGTTCACGTCTAGGGTCTGGAAGGCGTTCAAGGAACGTCTGGGGGTCTCGGTCAGCCTTACTTCAGGGTTTCACCCCGAGAGTAATGGGCAGGTGGAGAGAGTAAACCAGGATGTGGGCAGGTTTCTGATGTCCTATTGCCAGGACCGGCCAGGGGAGTGGGCAGCGTTCGTGCCCTGGGCCAAGATGGCACAGAACTCGCTTAGCCGCTCCTCCACTAACCTCTCTCCCTTCCAGTGCATACTGGGGTACCAGCCGGTTCTAGCGCCTTGGCATCAGAGTCAGACTGAGGCTCCTGCGGTGGACGACTGGTTCAGATGCATAGAGGAGACATGGGAAGCTGTCCGTGTCTGTGTTCACCGTGTCAAAAAGAGAATGCAGACCGCCACCGCAGTGTGGTGTTCACACCGGGGGACGGGTCTGGCTCTCGACCCGAAACCTGCCCCTCCGCCTGCCCTGACGGAAGCTGGGTCTGCGGTTTGTGGAGCCATTTAAAGTCCTGAGGAGAGTGAACGAGGTTTGTTATATGTTACTGCTTCCCCCCGATTACCGCATTAACCCCACAGGTCCAGGAATGGCTGAAGAATTGCAACATTTGCCTAAAACTAACACTACAGATAGCAATACTGGGTGATTTGAAAAGCCATAGTCAATCAATCAATCAACAATATAATAATTATTTTAGCTAAATGTTTTATTTTTCATTTACAATCTGTAGAAGCTATGAGAATAGGAAGGTTCAAAATCTTTTGTGAAGCATCACCGCACAGTTGAAAAATATATGGAAAGTAGAAATCCGAAATGGATAATGTTGAGAGACAGCTGGGAGGGGTTGAATGGAGCTGAAGGGTGGGCCTATAACAAGATAAACAATTTTAAGCATACTGGATCTGTAAAATGTATATGGGTTCGGAACTTTTGTGAAATAGCATAGTTACAAATAGAAATCAAACTGGATGGACATGAGAAATAGAGGAAGGACTAAGAACAAACAAGAGAGAACTATTGTAAAGTAGACTGTGCCTGTAGAATGTGTATAAGATGTATGGATTGAAGGTAGAAGCAGAAGTGTTTATTAGTTTACTTCAATTGGGGGATCGGCGGTAGGGTTTGCGGGGAATAATAATAAAGGTATATTCTTTTAAAAAGTATGTATGTCTATATAGTTATGTGTATGTATATATGTGTATATATATGCATGCGTGTATGGATATATATATTTACCACAAAAATATGGGGGATTGGAAATGATGCAGACAATTACATTGGAAGCAACATTCTTTCCGCAATATTAAGCTGATCCACCCTCTAGAAAAAAAGAAGAATAAAACAATAGCTAGCTAGCTAACAGCAAGCTTTAATTTGCAATTTAAACAACTTTCTGACAAAATTAGAAATATAATATATGAAAATGTAGCTAGACTCTTACCCGTATGCGTGGATGAACGCTTAAAAAAACAGCGTTAGACAGGATTACCAACATACTGACCAGTTCAAATAGACAGAAGCGTGCTATAAGGCAGACCAATCCAAACTCATATCTCGGCATGGCCAGCCCACCCCTTCACTCATGCTGCCAAACATACCCTTGTAAAACTGACCATCCTACCAATCCTCGACTTTTGCGATGTCATTTACAAAATAGCCTCCAATACCCTACTCAACAAATTGGATGCAGTATATCACAGTGCAATCCGTTTTGTCACCAAAGCCCCATATACTACCCACCATTGCGACCTGTACGCTCTCGTTGGCTGGCCCTCGCTTCATACTTGTCGCCAAACCCACTGGCTCCATGTCATCTACAAGACCCTGCTAGGTAAAGTCCCCCCTTATCTCAGCTCGCTGGTCACCATAGCATCTCCCACCTGTAGCACACGCTCCAGCAGGTATATCTCTCTAGTCACCCCCAAAACCAATTCTTTCTTTGGCCGCCTCTCCTTCCAGTTCCCTGCTGCCAATGACTGGAACAAACTACAAAAATCTCTGAAACTGGAAACACTTATCTCCCTCACTAGCTTTAAGCACCAACTGTCAGAGCAGCTCACAGATTACTGCACCTGTACATAGCCCACCTATAATTTAGCCCAAACAACTACCTCTTTCCCAACTGTATTTATTTTATTTATTTAGCTCCTTTGCACCCCATTATTTTTATTTCTACTTTGCACATTCTTCCATTGCAAAACTACCATTCCAGTGTTTTACTTGCTATATTGTATTTACTTTGCCACCAT
The DNA here is from genome assembly GCF_034236695.1 of Oncorhynchus nerka. Lineage (NCBI taxonomy): Eukaryota > Metazoa > Chordata > Actinopteri > Salmoniformes > Salmonidae > Oncorhynchus > Oncorhynchus nerka. The sequence continues at coordinate 39,006,672 of NC_088403.1, forward strand.
GGCCTTTTTTGCCTTTTCTCCCATCTCACCTCATTTGCTCACACTGTATATAGACTTGTTTATACTGTATTATTGACTGTATGTTTCTTTTACTCCATGTGTAACTCTGTGTCGTTGTATCTGTCGAACTGCTTTGCTTTATCTTGGCCAGGTCGCAATTGTAAATGAGAACTTGTTCTCAACTTGCCTACCTGGTTAAATAAAGGTGAAATCAAATAAATTTAAAAAAAATCACAGCCAATAATGGCTAGCGGGAAGGTTGGCTTATTAACCAACTAGGCTTGTAATTTTAAAATTGTATTCGTATTTACAGATGGCATACAAGTTTAGGCACATGAAATTTCACATGTTCGAGACAGCATTTTAGCCCAAAAACAAATTTTTATTATTTTTTAAGTTTATGTTCAAGCGGCTGTCCTGTGTTCATTGACTACACCTCAGTGGTCAACACTATTGTGCCCACAAAGCTCATCACTAAGCTAAGGACCTTGGGACTAAACACCTCCCTTTGCAACTGGATCATGGACTTCCTGATGGGCAGCCCCCAGGTGGTAAGGGTAGGAAACAACACATCTGCCACACTGATCCTCAACACAGGTGCCCCTCAGGGGTGCGTGCTTAGTCCCTTCCTGTTCTCCATGTACATACATGACTGCATGGCCAGGCAAGACTCCAACACCATCATTAAGTTTGCTGACGACACAACAGTAGTAGGCCTGATCACCGGCAACGATGAGACCCTATAGGGAGGAGGTCAAAGACTTGGCAGTGTGGTGCCAGGACAACAACCTCTCCCTCAATGTGAGCAAGACAAAGGAGCTGATTGTGGACTACAGGGAAAGGAGGGCCGAACAGGCCCCCATTGTCATTGACGGGGATGTATTTGAGCGGGTCAAGATTTTTGAGATCCTTGGTGTCTACATCACCAACAAACTGTCATGGTCCAAACACACCAACACAGCCGTGAAGAGGGCACACAAACACCTTTCACCCCCCAGGAGACTGAAAAGATTTGTCATGGGTCCCCAGATCCTCAAAAAGTCATACAGCTGCACTATTGAGAGTATACTGACCGGTTGCATCACCGCCTGGTTTGGCAACTGCTCGGCATCTGCCATAAGGCGCTACAGAGGGTAGTGCATATGGCCCAGTACATCACTGTTGCCAAGCTTCCTTACCATCCATGACCTATAGACTAGGCGGTGTCAGAGGAAGAACCAGAAAATTGTCAGACTCCAGTCACCCAAGTCATAGACTGTTCTCTCTGCTACCCCATGGCAAGCGTTACAGGAGCATCAAGTCTAGGTCTGTTAAAGGAATTCTAAATTCCTCTGTATTATTTCCCAATCTGAATTAAATACTCTGTCAATGCATTCTATGGGATTGTAAGACCCAATATTTTTATAAGAAATGGACAGAGCCCCGGTCTTAAGTCAGGTAACAGCGTTTAATTCAAGAGAGTACTGACCCAAAATACAAAGAACATTACATTTTAAAGAGAGAACATAAAATGACGTCATCAGTTTCTCACACTCTCTCCGATCCACACAATAGCGCAGTGTCTTCAGGTCTGGAGATTGTCTTCTACTCCCCTCATAAAACAAACATTCCAATCTGTCTAAAAGATATACTCTTCTCCACTAATGGAACAAACAAACATTTTTATCTGTCTAAAGAGATATGCCATCCCTCTCCCTTAAACCCGCAAAGTACAGACAATTAATTCATTTTACTTACATTTTCAGTCCTAGTTTAACCAAGAACCCATACATTTCATACCATAACATAATAGTATTAAAAGAAATGGTTCTAATTTAAATGTATACATAATTAATCATCAACTATAATTTCCTCCAACAAGGACCAAAAGGACTGCTGAATTATTCAAATGGCCAACTGGACTATTTGAATTGACACCCCCCCCTCCCTTTGTTTTTACACTACTGCTAATTTATGTTTATTATCTATGCATAGATACTTTACCCCTACCAACATATGAAAAATAACTTGACTAACCTGTACATTGACTTGGTACCAGTAGGCTATAGCCTCATTATTGTTATTTTTATTGTTATTTATTTTACTATTTTTACTTTTACGATCTTTGTCCCCATGTGCAGTTGCAAACCGTACTCTGTCTTTTTTATGGTGGTTTTGGAGCAGTGGCTTCTTCCTTGCTGAGCGGCCTTTCAGGTTATGTCGATATAGGACTCGTTTTACTGTGGATATAGATACGTTTGTACCTGTTTCCTCCAGCATCTTCACAAGGTCCTTGCTGTTGTTCTGGGATTGATTTGCACTTTTCACACCAAAGTAAATTAATCTCTAGGAGACAGAACGCGTCTCCTTCCTGAGCGGTGTGACTGCTGCGTGGTCCCATGGTGTTTATATTTGTGTACTATTTTTTGTACAGATGAACATGGTACCTTCAGGCATTTGGAAATTGCTCCCAAGGATGAACCAGACTTGTGGAAGTCCACAATTTCTTTCTGAGGTCTTGACGGATTTCTTTTTTTTTCCAATGATGTCAAGCAAAGAGGCACCGAGTTTGAATGTAGGCCTTGAAATACATCCACAGGCACACCTCCAATTTACTCAAATGATGTCAATTAGCCCATCAGAAGCTTCTAAAGCCATTACATTCTTTTCTGGAATTTTCCAAGCTGTTTAAAGGCACAGTCAACTTAGTGTATGTAAACTTCTAACGCACTGGAATTGGGATACAGTGAATTTTAAGTGAAATAATCTGTCTGTAAACAATTGTTGGAAAAAGTACTTGTCATGCACAACCGACTTGCCAAAACTATAGTTTGTTAGTTAAATGAAAAACAGATATTTGTGTTGTGGGATTTAAAATACAGCTTCATGTCTACAGTCCTGTGTGGTGACCAAGGCCTACCTTCAGGAATTCTTCCTTCATGACCCGATGGAGGGCTTCACAGGTCTCCATAAAAATCTTGGACACAGTGCACACAATCCTATACTGGAATCTGTGGGATTCTTCATGAAAAAGACAAACATTTAGAAAACAAAACAAAACAATCATGTAAAATTGTTATGATATAGGCCTACCCACCCATTGCCAAAAAATGGTCTCATCTTGGAGTCCTGCATTCTGATGAGTCTCACCATCCCCAGCAGGAAATCAAATGTGTCTGAGGTCATCCGCTGCAGCTCCCTGAACCCTGTCCTATCATGCATCTATTATCGGGGGTGGAGCCTATAGGTGAAGGCAGAGCACAATGTAGCCCTATTTATTAGAGCTAAATATCCTGAATCAGATCATTCTATTTCCATGCAACAATAATTCTTATGAATTTGTATTGGTGCTACAGCCATAACAACAACAAAACAATAACAACCCTTCATTGGTTATGTAAGTGATATTAAGACATACTACATGCACTGTATGAAAAACATCAATTAGTACGCTAGCTAGCTGTGTTGATTGGGCATTACTTTCCTCCAACTCTCTCTGCAGAACATACAACCCAAACTGTCTTCGTCTCACCAACCATGGCCTCACCCCAAATGTCTTCTTTTTCTGGCCAGCTGCTCTTCACTGTCAAACTCCATATTTGTTTTGCCACTGTCTGGCTCGTGACAAACTCCTGTTTTGTTTTCGTGCTATAGCATGGTATCGAGAATCCTCAGGACCAAGTGAAGAATCTTGTAGTATGTGACACCCAGTCTGTGACAGATCGTTTAGTGTGCGCACCACTATGTTGGCAAGACAAAAAATTACAGGAAAGACAGTCATTACTAAGAGAGGCTCAGCGATATTTTGTGTAGTATTCACCCGGCTTTAGAAGGGTTCTATGTAGAACCCTTCTTGCCTTACAAAGAATCCTTCTTGCCTTCCAAACTATAGGCAAATATCCCTTAATTCCAAAAGTGTTTTTTCAGATGAAAACTATTCTTGGTAGAACTCCATCCCTCTGCAAAGAATCATTTTGGAACCCTTTTTTCTAAGAGTGTACAAGCCATACATACCGGCCATACCTTTAAAAAAGGATTTTAACTAATTGTAGGGTGTTTTTCCAATTTTGTTGTTCATAGCGGTACAAATTCTCATTAAGTCTACAGTATATAATTTGTGACCCAATTATGAAGAGAATGTTGAAATTTCCACGTCCCAGGTAGCTGGGTTATACTGTAATGATCACTTGACCTTTATGTTTGAGTTTGACAGCTAACACATGCAGAATGTGATTGTTGTTTAGCTCTGGTGTTCTGGAGGGTGAGACAAGGGCGGGACAGGGGCGGAACGGGAGGTTAGATATCGTCACGCATCCTCGGCCTAGAAAAGAAACTCCAACACACTGGAGTGTTCCTGATGAAGTTATATTGGGACTGAAACATTGGAGAAAAGATCCATTAAATCTGTGGAGCATTAAAACCTGTTACAGGTTACAGCTAGCGCAACATTTCGACAACATCCAGTGAAATTGCAGAGCGCAAAATTCATTTTTTTTTATTCGAAATATAACATTTTCCTCCACACATGCAATACATCAAATTAAAGCTACACTTGTTGTTAATCCAGGCAACGTGTCAGATTTCAGAAAGGCTTTATGGCGAAAGCAAACCATGCGATTATCTGAGGATAGCACCCCACAAAACAAACACATGACATTCATAAACATCATCAACGGTCCTTTAGTTCGATAAGTTCTATCGCTATATTCCCAAAATGTCAATTTATTTGGCCCGCTTGATTCAGAAAAACACCGGTTCCAACTCGACCAACATGACTACAAATAATCTAATACATACCTGTAAACTTATTTCGAAAATGTTTCTAATCCATCTTTAGGTATTTTTAAATGTAAATAATCAATCAAATTTAAGACGGAATAAACTGTGTTCAATTGCCGCTAAAATGAAAGTGTAGCGAGCTTCAGGTCGCGCGCACCAAACAAAAAAAGGACACCAGGCTAGACCCTCGTTCTGAACAACCATACTTCTTCTTTTCTCTAAAGAAAAACATCAGCCAATTTCTAAAGACGGTTGACATCTAGTGGAAGCAATAGGAACTACAACCAATTGCCACAGAAATCTAGGTTCCCATAGAAAACGCATGGAAACCACAGTTACCTAAAATGTTTTTATCCTGGATGGATTTTTCTCAGGTTTTCGCCTGCCATATAAGTTGTGTTATACTCACAGACATTATTTTAACAGTTTTACAAACTTTAGTGTTTTCTATCTAAATCTAATTATATGCACATCCTAGCTTCTGGGCCTGAGTAGCAGGCAGTTCACTTTGGGCATGCTTTTCATCTGGACGTGAAAATACTGCCCCCTAGCCCGAAGAGGTTTTAAAGATCACCCGTGTGTTGGGGTTTCTTTTCTACTCAGCTTACCGTTTTTCTCCTTGCATCTGGTAGAATGATAGGTGTGTGAGTTATAATATAAATCCAACATTACAAACCTCCCCCTTTTAGAAATGTGTTCCGGAAGCTTCTGTCTCATGAAGAGAAAGAAAAGGACGTCCTCTCCCTGGAGGAGATCCTGGCCAAGAGCTCGGTGCCCGGGGAGAAGAAACCTCCCCAGGACGTCGGGACCCTCCAACGAACAGGAAAGGCCAAACTGAGGGCCCTGAGAGAGGCCATGTACCATAGCACTGAGCACGGCCATGTGGACATCACCATAGACATCCGCAGTTTAGGTCAGAGTTAACATACACTCACCAAACACTATATGTCAAACACTTTCAAAAACTTAAAGTGCACTAGACTTGTTTTGGTAAAATGGAGCGAATGGAACAGTCCCAAAAATGCAGCTTAATCAGGTGTACATCAAGTATTTGAAAGTGTTTGATGTATGGATTTGACCCAGGTCTGATACCGCATCCAAGTGCTAGTCGGAACTAGGAAACTCTGACATTTCCGACTTGCTAATTGGTTGTAATTATACGTGTGCCGGTTTCAACTGCTGGGAGCTGTGTTTATGCTGCGCGTGGCAATCATCACCTATCAAAATAATGCTAATGCACTGCCATTATACAGTATAGTACACATTCACTGATTAGGTGAGTCCATGGACTGTACAAGACCACCATAGATATCCACAACTGAGGGCCAATGGAAAAACTGCACCACCACTCCATATACACCACAGACAGCAACAGCTGCACTTTAAGCTCATCCATCACCATTATAGAGTGAGGCAGGCATGGTCAGTGCGTTAGCCATTTTTGATCTAATTGCTTTTCCTGCTGGTGTAGTAGCTAGCAGCTACAGTATTTACTATTTTGTTATTTATTGATTGCTGCTGGTCTTCCCAGGTGTCCCCTGGACCATGCACACTTGGCTGGAGTCTCTGCGCACCTGTTTCCTGCAGCACCGGCGCCCACTGATCCAGGGTCTGCTCAAGGACTTCAGCTGCATCCAGGAGGAAGAGTACACTGCGGAGCTCATCACCCATGGCCTGCCACTTATGTTCCAGATCCTCCATGCCAGCAAGGTGATATGATTGTGTGTCCTCCCCAATTTAAGGCTCTGGAATTCCCTGTCCACCGTGGTCATGTTCATTAGGGACCAAACAGAAGAAAACAGACTGAAACAGGGAAGGACTACGTGGACTTTTCCAATAAGAAACGTTCCTTTTCATTTTTAGTTTACAAAATGTTTTATATAAAATGTTCCCGTTTTGTGTCCATGTGACCAGGAAAAATTCCAGTCACTAGTCCTGTGCAGTCTGACTTTTTCCTGTAGGTCACGTGGCCAGGAAAAACTTAGGGTCCTACCTCCTTTCATGGCACATGTTTCTATTAACATTTCTTGTTTTTCTTACCCATCACTTGCTTTTTTACAGTACAAATTCCAATATTGTCCTGTTGCAAGTCTGTCTCAATCATTTACTTTCTGACTTTTCTTAATTTGCATCTTCGTATGATATACTTTTTACATATATTTTTTCCCAATGTACATTACCAGTCAAAAGTTTGGACACACCAACTCATTCAAGGGTTTTTCTTTCTTTTTACTATTTTCTACATTGTAAGAATACCAAGTCCATATTTTGTCAAGAACTTCTCAAATAAGCAAAGAGAAACGACAGTTCAATTGAGATGGTTTGGGATGAGTTGGACCGTAGAGTGAAGGAAAAGCAGCCAACAAGTGCTCAGCATATGTGGGAACTCCTTCAAGACTGTTAGAAAAGCATTCCAGGTGAAGCTGGTTGAGAGAATGCCAAGAGTGTACAATGCTGTCATCAAGGCAAAGGTTAGCTACTTTGAAGAATGTCAAATATAAAACATGTTTTGATTTGTTTAGCACTTTTTTGGTTACTACATGATTCCATGTGTGTTATTTCATAAGTTTGATATCTTCACTATTATTCTACAATGTCGAATATAGTAAAAATAAAGAAAAACCCTTGAGTGATTAGGTGTGTCCAAACATTTGACTGGTATTGTATGTAGCAGCTTTGATATGTTCTTCAATCTGTATCATTATATTCATGCATGAATTGCAAAACATTCACCTCTATGGCCTTCTATTTAAAACTTCTTGTGACTCCCAAACCCGCATGCGGGAGCGTAAACTAATTAGCATGACGCAACGGCATAACGCCTGAACCTAATTAGCATAACGCAACGGACATAAATATCCCTAGAAAATATTCCTATTCATGAAAATCACAAATTAAATATATTGAGACACAGCTTAGCCTTTTGTTAATCACCCTGTCATCTCAGATTTTCAAAATATGCTTTACAGCCAAAGCTAGACAAGCATTTGTGTAAGTTTATCGATAGCCTAGCATAGCATTATGCCTTGCTAGCAGCAGGTAACCTTGTCACGAAAATCAGAAAAGCAATCAAATTAAATCGTTTACCTTTGATGAACTTCAGATGTTTTCACTCACGAGACTCCCAGGTAGACAGCCAAAGTTCATTTTTTCCACAAATATTATTTTTGTAGGCGAAATAGCTCCGTTTGTTCTTTACGTTTCGCTGAGAAATCGACCGGAAATTTCAGTCACGAAAATGGCAAAAAATATTCCAAATTAGCTCCGTAATATAGACAGAAACATGGCAAACGTTGTTTATAATCAATCCTCAAGGTGTTTTTCTAATATCTATTCGATAATATATCCGTCGGGACAATTAGTTATTCAGTAGGACCGATTGGAGTAATGGCTACCTCTGTATTTTATGCGAGAATCTGTCTCGGAGCCACCATGTGACCACTTACGCAATGTGGCCGCCTACGGCTATTCTTCAACAGAAATGCGTAAAACTACGTCACAATGCTGTAGACACCTTGGGGAATACGTAAAAAGCGTAAGCTCGTTGATGGCATATTCACAGCTGAATAGGGACTCATTGGAACGCAGCGCTTTCAAAACCTGGGGCACTTCCGGATTGGATTTTTCTCAGGCTTTCGCCTGCAACATCAGTTCTGTTATACTCACAGACAATATATTTACAGTTTTGGAAACGTTAGAGAGTTTTCTATCCAAAGCTGTCAATTATATGCATATTCTAGCATCTTGACAAAATGTCCCGTTTAAAACAGGAACGTTTTTTTTCCAAAAATGAAAATACTGCCCCTAGAGTTGCAACAGGTTTTAATAACTCTTCTTACAGCAGTACATAACTGCCCTTTTTCCAAACATTTCCCATGTCCATTTATGTCTTCTCATCTTCCTCTTTGCCTGGCCTGCAGAATGAGGTGATCAGCCAGCTGTCTGTGATTTTCTCCCAGTGCTATGGGCCCTTCCCTATCCCCAAACTCACTGAGATCAGGAGGAAGCAGACCTCGAGACTTGGTGAGCAAAGGAAGATGTTGCTCCTGAGTGGAAACGGTTTGCACCCACGCCATGCATGTTCAGAAAGGCAGCAGAAGCAACCGTTACTTGCCTCCCTCTTTGTGTTTGTGGTGCCTCTAAAATGTGCTTACATGTGATGGGATGGAGGAGTGGCCCTATAGAAATAATAATAATAATAAGTTATCTTCATTCATCTTTAACAGTGTAGAATGAAATGGAAGCTTGAAAACTAAAGCTTGAAAATTATTGTTCTGCTATACTGTACGTTGGCAGTTCAAGTTGTATTCCACACATTTGTGTTTGTGTCTCTAGCACAAACACAAATACATATAGATTTTGAATTATCGATGGGCTGGTGTTGATGTGTTCTAGTTACTTGACCTTGATCTAATATGTTCAGCGTTGTTAATAAAAGTCAGCATTTGCTACAATGTAATTTTGTAATTACACCTATAAAGGTCTTGAGGGTGTCATCAATAAATGAAAGCTTGCTTTGAGGATGAAGAATTAAGATGCTCTTTGGAACAGCAATGAGATGAGCGTAATTATTCCATTTGAAAAACAGTTTGCTAAATAGCTTCATTTAGGTTGCTCCCAAAGCTGCATGCTGTAGCTGAGTAGCTCAGTAGCTGATATTACCATACCATCTGTTAGATTCATATGAATACAGGAGGCTTCAATCCAGTAAAGCTTTGTGGTCATAGATATGCTTAGTTAGAATACTCTCTACGGGAGATTATGTGGGATGCCATTTAAGTATCCTGCTAGCATATCTGTCCAGCCTATGCCATTCTGAGTAATTAGTAAAATGTCACATGCAGGTCAAATTGGACAAGTAGTCAAGATGGATGAATACAAATTTATGTCAAATTTATTTCACAAATGTCTCTACATTTTCTTTGTTAAAAACTAACTGAGTAACAATAGAGATAAATATAACACAGTGTTAAAAGTGGACAAATATTGTAATTATCCTTCACTTCTTTCAGACCCCCACTTCCTCAACAACAAGGAGATGTCTGATGTAACGTTTCTGGTGGAAGAAAAACCCTTCTATGCACATAAAGTCCTGTTATTTACTGCTTCAGCCAGGTGATGAAAAATGCTTGAACATGATTATCTGTGAAATACTTGTATGTTGGAATTGAACAATAAAACATTTTTATTAAAAAAAATAGAGAAAAATAATGCTTGAACAATTAGAATGCCCCCAAACTATTTTTTCTAACAATGTTTTTTCAGAGGTGGTTATAAATCAATTATTTCACCCCCCATGCATGTTAGGTTATATATGTTCATAAGAGTGACAAAGACATGTCATATGCAAAAATTGGTGGGTAAACTGCTGATCGTTGTTGGCGGTGAATAAAGTAACGCTCCCTATACTTTCAATGCATTTTTCTGCAAAAGATGCTCATGCAAAATAGAAGAAGGTGTTTACCAGTACAGCACTGGTCACATGTCACTAATGCAGACTACGACATGCTCCTTTTGTTTTCTGACAACTTGTCTTCCCCACCTTTCTTTAATTATTTCATACAGGTTTAAATCCCTGCTCCAAAACAGACCAGCAGCAGAGAACACCTACATTGAGATCAGTCATGTCAAGTACAACATATTCCAGGTAGCCTACTGTATGTACTACTGTAACTAGGTTGCAGTAAATGGGTTAATAGTAATGTGTTCATAGTTCAACTGGGATTCGCACCACAGCAAAAACTAATTTAAAACTCTGGAGCTTTCTATATTTTTGAAATGCTTATACTGTATATAAGTATTACCCTACCAATACCAGTAATACCAGTTAGGCTGTTCCTAATGTGTTGAGAGGCTTGAGTCATAACAACATTCCTCTTTTACAGTTGGTCATGCAGTACCTGTATTGTGGAGGCACTGAGTCCTTGCACATCATGAATACTGAGATTATGGAGGTAAGAATGACTTTTTTTAATATACAGTGCCTTGCGAAAGTATTCTGCCCCCTTGAACTTTGCGACCTTTTTCCACATTTCAGGCTTCAAACATAAAGATATAAAACTGTATTTTTTGTGAAGAATCAACAACAAGTGGGACACAATCATGAAGTGGAATGACATTTATTGGATATTTCAAACTTTTTTAACAAATCAAAAACTGAAAAATTGGGCGTGCAAAATTATTCAGCCCCCTTAAGTTAATACTTTGTAGCGCCACCTTTTGCTGCGATTACAGCTGTAAGTCGCTTGGGGTATGTCTCTATCAGTTTTGCACATCGAGAGACTGAATTTTTTCCCATTCCTCCTTCCAAAACAGCTCGAGCTCAGTGAGGTTGGATGGAGAGCATTTGTGAACAGCAGTTTTCAGTTCTTTCCACAGATTCTCGATTGGATTCAGGTCTGGACTTTGACTTGGCCATTCTAACACCTGGATATGTTTATTTTTGAACCATTCCATTGTAGATTTTGCTTTATGTTTTGGATCATTGTCTTGTTGGAAGACAAATCTCCGTCCCAGTCTCAGGTCTTTTGCAGACTCTATCAGGTTTTCTTCCAGAATGGTCCTGTATTTGGCTCCATCCATCTTCCCATCAATTTTAACCATCTTCCCTGTCCCTGCTGAAGAAAAGCAGGCCCAAACCATGATGCTGCCACCACCATGTTTGACAGTGGGGATGGTGTGTTCAGGGTGATGAGCTGTGTTGCTTTTACGCCAAACATAACGTTTTGCATTGTTGCCAAAAAGTTCAATTTTGGTTTCATCTGACCAGAGCACCTTCTTCCACATGTTTGGTGTGTCTCCCAGGTGGCTTGTGGCAAACTTTAAACAACGGCTTTCTTCTTGCCACTCTTCCATAAAGGCCAGATTTGTGCAATATACGACTGATTGTTGTCCTATGGACAGAGTCTCCCACCTCAGCTGTAGATCTCTGCAGTTCATCCAGAGTGATCATGGGCCCCTTGGCTGCATCTCTGATCAGTCTTCTCCTTGTATGAGCTGAAAGTTTAGAGGGACGGCCAGGTCTTGGTAGATTTGCAGTGGTCTGATACTCCTTCCATTTCAATATTATCGCTTGCACAGTGCTCCTTGGGATGTTTAAAGCTTGGGAAATCTTTTTGTATCCAAATCCGGCTTTAAACTTCTTCACAACAGTATCTCGGACCTGCCTGGTGTGTTCCTTGTTCTTCATGATGCTCTCTGCGCTTTTAACGGACCTCTGAGACTATCACAGTGCAGGTGCATTTATACGGAGACTTGATTACACGCAGGTGGATTGTATTTATCATCATTAGTCATTTAGGTCAACATTGGATCATTCAGAGATCCTCACTGATCTTCTGGAGAGAGTTTGCTGCACTGAAAGTAAAGGGGCTGAATAATTTTGCACGCACAATTTTTCAGTTTTTGATTTGTTAAAAAGTTTGAAATATCCAATAAATGTCGTTCCACTTCATGATTGTGTCCCACTTGTTGTTGATTCTTCACAAAAAAATACAGTGTTATATCTTTATGTTTAAAGCCTGAAATGTGGCAAAAGGTCGCAAAGTTCAAGGGGGCCGAATACTTTCGCAAGGCACTGTATATTTTATTTCAATGACAATGCAGCCATACTTGTCACACAATAATTCTCAAACAATTACACTGACAGCCACACACAAGCCTAAGATCATCATGTGCAATGCCAAGCGTCGGCTGGAGTGGTGTAAATTTGGATTTGCCGGATGCAAGGATAACGCTACCTGCCCTAATGCATAGTGCCAACTGTAAAGTTTGGTGGAGGAGGAATAATAGCATGGGATGGTTTTTCATTGTTCTGGCTAGACCCCATAGTTCCAGTGAAGGGAAATACAATGGCATTCTATACGATTCTGTCCTTCCAACATTGTAACAACAGTTTGGGGAAGGCCCTTCCCTGTTTCAGCATGGCAACGCCCTGTGCACAAAGCGAGGTTCATTACAAAAATGTTTTTTGAGATCGGTGTGGAAGAACTTGACTGGCCTGCACAGAACTCTGACCTCAACCCCATCAAACATTTTTTCATGTCATTACCCAGAAAGTCCAACCCACTTCTCACTGTGTGTGTTTCTGCTCTCTTTTCCCTCTCTTCCACAGCTCCTGTCTGCAGCAAAATTCTTTCAACTAGAGGCCCTTCAACGACACTGTGAGATTATCTGCTCCAAGAACATTGCCGTGGAAACCTGTGTGGACATCTACAAACACGCTAAGGTGAGAGGAAATGGGAACAAGCCAACGTATACCGTTCAAAATGTTTTCTAAAATGAGTTGAAATTGAAAAAACATTTGGTGTTCACAGGTGTATTAGTTTGTTTTGAAACTGCACAGGACCAAGGGAAACATTTTTTTATTTAAATTGAGTCATAAGTCATTGAAGTCATAAATGTCCAAATTAATGTGGTTGGAGGCAAGTGATTCTTTAATCTCACCTGTGATAAGTGGCAGGTGCCTACAGGATAAAAATGGCCATATTTTGCTCCATTGCACATTTTAAAATTGTACATTTGTAACACATGAAGCTGTGGAAGAATAAAAGGTGCTAAGTTGAACCTAAAGGCTTCTTCGGTTTGTCCCCTTAGGGGAACCCTTTTTGGTGCAATGTAAAACCCTTTGCAGAGGGTTCTAGCTAAAACCTTGTACACCCAAGTTCTTCTCTGCAGCTGCCACTACAAAGTACACTGCTCAAAAAATAAAGGGAACACTAAAATAACACATCCTAGATGTGAATGAATTAAATATTCTTTACATAGTTGAAGGTGCTGACAACAAAATCACATAAAATATCAATGGAAATCATATTTATCAACCCATGGAGGTCTGGATTTGGAGTCACACTCAAAATTAAAGTGGAAAACCACACTACAGACTGATCCAACTTTGATGTAATGTCCTTAAAACAAGTCAAAATTAGGCTCAGTAGTGTGTGTGGCCTCCACGTGCCTGTATGACCTCCCTACAACGCGTGGGCGGATGGTGGCGAATGGTCTCCTGAGGGATCTCCTCCCAACTCCTGGACATTCTGTGGTGGATGGAGCGAGACATGATGTCCCAGATGTGCTCAATTGGATTCAGGTCTGGGGAACAGGCGGCCAGTCCATAGCATCAATGCCTTCCTATTGCAGGAACTGCTGACACACTCCAGCCACATGAGGTCTAACATTGTCTTGCATTAGGAGGAACCCAGGGCCAACCGCACCAGCATATGGTCTTACAAGAGGTCGGAGGATCTCATCTCGGTACCTAATGGCAGTCAGGCTACCTCTGGCGAGCACATGAAATGCCACCCCACACCATGACTGACCCACCGCCAAACCGGTCATGCTGGAGGATGTTGCAGGCAGCAGAACGTTCTCCAATCTTGGTGTTCTCTGGCAAATGCCAAACGTCCTGCACGGTGTTGGGCTGTAAGCACAACCCCCACCTGTGGACGACGGACCCTCATACCACCCTCATGGAGTCTGTTTCTGACCGTTTGAGCAGACACATGCACATTTGTGGCCTGCTGGAGGTCATTTTGCAGGGCTCTGGCAGTGCTCCTCCTGCTCCTCCTTGCACAAAGGCGGAGGTAGCGGTCCTGCTGCTGGGTTGTTGCCCTCCTACGGCCTCCTCCACGTCTCCTGATGTACTGGCCTGTCTCCTGGTAGCGCCTCCATGCTCTGGACACTACGCTGACAGGCACAGCAAACCTTCTTGCCACAGCTCGCATTGATGTGCCATCCTGGATGAGCTGCACTACCTGAGCCACTTGTGTGGGTTGTAGACTCCGTCTCATGCTACCACTAGAGTGAAAGCACCGCCAGCATTCAAAAGTGACCAAAACATCAGCCAGGAAGCATAGGAACTGAAAAGTGGTCTGTGGTCACCACCTGCAGAACCACTCCTTTTTTGGGGGGTGTCTTGCCAAATGCCTATAATTTCCACCTGTTGTCTATTCCATTTGCACAACAGCATGTGAAATCTATTGTCAATCAGGACAGTTTGATTTCACAGAAGTGTGATTGACTTGGAGTTACATTGTGTTGATTAAGTGTTCCCTTTATTTTTTTGAGCAGTGTATATTTTCTGTCATTTTACATTCCATTTCTGCAGGACAGTTGATAACCATGGCAATGAATGCTAAGAAGCCAACATTACTGAAACACAAATTCGTATCACTCTGTATTATCCAAGGCCTACTACTCCTCCTACTCACCCTTGAACCAAGGCCTACTACTTCTCCTACTCACCCTTGAACCATCATCCTATACTCTCTTCACTGACTCAGCATATGACACCTTCTGTTCTACTCTGACCCTGGCAATCTCAATCTCTCTCACACCGGACAATTCTGATCCCCAGCAACATGGACACCCCCACAATTGAGACACAGTTTTTCCACCAATACTACACATTCCTTTGTCCCATGCCCTCCTGCACACTTGACACATCTCTGCATTTCCCTCCTACACACTGCTGCAACAAATGTATACACATTGTGAAAGCCCTTCAAGATACAATGTTTTTGTTATAATGTCTTCATTTAACTTTTAGTGACATCACAAAATAGACATTAATCTTCCACATTCCATCTCTCATCATTACCAACATTCGGAGGATGAAAAATATTGTCCCGGTGTCCATTGTTTGATGTTGAAGTTCTTGGACCTCTTTATAAGGCACATAGACATGCTGATCACCCAAACTAGGCCCCAAAGTGAGTCGTCTGCTGCCTATGGTTTACGATCGAGTGAGGTATCATTAAACCCCCACATCCATCCTTCTTCCCCTCTGCGGGAGAGAGGGAGAGTGCTGTAGAGCTGATACATTGTAACCTGATCCTTTGGATCCTCACAGGATAGTCATGACAACCAGCATGGGTTATTTTACACCACTGGCCCTCTTCATTTTGTGAACTGCTTTGTGTCGTGAATTCCGTCTCATTCCATTTTCGACTACACATTCCAGGTAAATAACCCACACAGAACGTGACTTTTCCAGTCATGTTTGGTTTCACTGCATTCAACTGCTTTGTTTGTAACACAATCAAACGTGATGGGCCATTTCGCGGGACGTATTGACTGAACGAAACCGATTTGAAGACAACAAGTCATGACATCATTGTGCACCAATGATTTGCCCGCTGTTTCGTTGATTGACTGTCTTTTAACCCAATGACCCTCTGATCGTCTTAAAATCTAGCTGGGTAGATAGCCAATGAGCTGAGCTAAACGGCAATAGGCCATGTGTTTGTGTTGCAAGACGAACTCAAGCTCCAGCGTAAAGTGAGTCATTCGCTATTGAAGTTTCATACCGGAAGGAGAAACACATATTACGCATTGCATTGTTTGGTAAACGCGATTCAGCTGTTTATATATCAATCATTATGGCGACTAAGTCAGGGAAAGCTAAATCTAAGTCTAGATATACAGATGTACACACAATTTTAGAATAAATTGATTGCGAAGGTGAGGCAGAGATTGTTGTAGGACAATTCATTTAGCGATTGTGGAGGAATATTTTTTGAACGGGAGAGGACATCGTTTTGGACTGGTAAGTTCTTATCATGCTAATGCCCTTGTTTGAAATTAATAATAATATTATAATATTATTTGTGATTTTTTGTAAATTTTAGAAGCAATATATAAACATGTAATGTCATGAAATGTGAGATGCGTGTGTCTGCCGCCCCACCCCAACCCACATGAAATAGCCTATTTGAGGCTGTTGAGGGGAGGGCAGGCCCACACAACAATGGCCAAAGTGAAATGGAGACAGTAGATACAGCTGGTCTGTTGTAATATAATAAAGACAGTAAATCTAGCTGGTCTGTCATAATATAATAGAGACAGTAGATCTAGCTGAAATGTCATAATATAAAAGAGACAGTAGATCTAGCAGGTCATAATAATGTATTCAACCTTATGTTCCCTGTACTCTCTATATATATATATCTGTTTATTATATCTGTTGATAGAGGGCTCATATGTGAAACTATTCTAACTGAACATTTTCTTTCACAGTGACACTGACTCCGAATGGGAGTCTTATCCAGTGTCATGTGTGAATTTAAGTATGCTCTCTCTAATTCTCTCTTTCTCTCTATCGGAGGACCTGAGCTCTAGGACCATGCGTCGGGACTACCTGGCATGATGACTACTTGCTGTCCCCAGTCCACCTGGCCTTGCCGCTGTTCCAGTTTCAACTGTTCTGCCTGCGGCTTTGGAGCCCTAAACTGTTCATTTTTACTCTTGAGGTGCTGTCCTGTTGCACCCTCTACAACCACTGTGATCTCCACCCGGCACAGCCAGAAGAGGACTGGCCACCCCTCATAGCCTGGTTCCTCTCTAGGTTTCTTCCTAGGTTTTTGCCTTTCTATGGAGTTTTTACTAGCCAACATGCATTACTTGCTGTTTGGGGTTTTAGGCTGGGGCTATATCAATTGATTTGATTTG
The DNA here is from genome assembly GCF_034236695.1 of Oncorhynchus nerka. Taxonomy (NCBI): domain Eukaryota; kingdom Metazoa; phylum Chordata; class Actinopteri; order Salmoniformes; family Salmonidae; genus Oncorhynchus; species Oncorhynchus nerka. The sequence goes on from NC_088403.1 coordinate 39,023,877, forward strand.
ATAGAGGACTGAGGGTATTCCAAATATTGAAAGTGTGTAAATAGTTACCCATGTTATTTTGCAAATGTATATATTTATATATTTTATTTAATCAATAATAATTTTTTTCCCATTTATTTATTTTTTCATTTATTTTTCTAAAATTTTTTGGGGGGGGTTGTTAGAATACCATTTTGGTATTTTGTATATAGTTATTTGTTTCAAAATGTATACCTTCACCAATTTGGCCACTTGGGGAACATTTGGGCTACTTGTGTGGGACACCTGGGTGACTTCATGATAAATGTCATGTAGCACACTCATTTTGGAAGTTATCATTCTGAAACTTTGCACAAGTACTGCTGCCCTCTCATATGTTCACTGAAATTGTCCCCATCATCCTATCTGAATGTTTGTTTTATCTTGTTCATTTTAAAGATGATACAAAAAAAAAAAAAAAAAAACGTATGGTTTTTTTTCATTGTTTTATCTAAACCAGATATTTTTTTTGTTATATTCTCCAACATTCAATTCACATTTCCACAAACTTCAGAGTGTTTTCTTTCAAATGGTACCAAGAATATGCATATCCTTGGTTCTGTGCCTGAGCTACAGGCTGTTAGATTTGGGTATGTCTTCAAGCGGAATTGCACAAAGTAGGGGGGAGCTCTAAGAGGTTTTAAACCGACGTATAACACTTCTATTTTTATGAATGTTTAATTTGACTATTTCTGTATTTTGAATTTGGCGCTCTGCAATTTCCCGGACGGTCGTGTCCCACCTGCCCAATAGAAGTTAAAACATGCGCACATATCTTTTTAAATTCATCAGAATACTTTAACACTCCTGTTAAAGTTTAACCTCTAGCGACGAGCAATCCCGTATCCGGGAGCGTAATCATAGCCTCAAGCACGTTACCATAACGCAACGTTTCCTATTCATGAAAATCGCAAATGAAATGAAATAAATATATTGAAACACAAGCTTAGCCTTTTGTTAACAACATTGTCATCTCAGATTTTCAAAATATGCTTTTCAACCAAAGCTACACAAGCATTTGTGTAAGAGCATAGCATTTTCACAAAAACAAGAAAATCATTAAAATAAAATAATTTACCTTTGAAGAACTTCGAATGTTTTCAATGAGGAGACTCTCAGTTAGATAGCAAATGTTCATTTTTTCCCAAAATATTATTTGTGTAGGAGAAATCGCTCCGTTTTTTTTCATCACTTTTGGCTAAGAAAAAAAAACTAAAATTCATTCACTACAACGCCGAACTTTTTTCCAAATTAACTCCATAATATCAACAGAAACATGGCAAACGTTGTTTAGAATCATCCTCAAGGTGTTTTTCACATATCTATTCGATGATAAATCCTTCGTGGCAGTTGGGTTTCTCCTCAGTAGCTGGAGCTGGAGATTACGCAAGCACCTGGTAAATGTAGTCTCTTAGGGTCAATCTTCCAATGATATGCCTACAAATACGTCACAATGCTGCAGACACCTTGGGGAAAACGTGGAAAGGGTAAGCTGACTCCTAGCTCCTCCACAGCCATATAAGGAGTCATTGCCATGAGGCGGTTTCAAAAAATGCGGCACTTCCTGATTGTATTTTTATCTGGGTTTTTTCTGTAACATCAGTTCTGTGGCACTCACAGACAATATCTTTGCAGTTTTGGAAACGTCAGAGTGTTTTCTTTCCAAAGCTGTCAATTATATGCGTAGTCAAGCATCTTTTCGTGACAAAATATCTTGTTTAAAACGGGAACGTTTTTCATCCAAAAATTAGAAGAGTGCCCCCTACACTGAGGTAAACACTAATGCTTATTACTTCAAATAAATAAAAACATTTAATACAAATATTATTCAGATACAGAAGGGTTCTACGTAGAACCCTTCTTTCCTTTCAAATAATCCTTCTTGCCTTCCAATAATCATCAAATAACCATTTCTTCCTAAAAATGTTCTTCGGATGAAAAAGCTTCTATGCCTTACATAGAATCATTGTCCTCCAAATATGAGTCTTCTGATAAACGGTTCTTGGTAGAACCCTATCCCTCTGCAAAGATTTTGTAACCCTTTTTTCTAAGAGTGTACAGTAAAAGAGTATAAAACATAAGAAGGCAAGATAACCATGCATGATACAATGTGTATACATCAGACATAAAAAAAACACAAGTCATAGAGAGGGCATTGTGACAGAGTGAGTTAAGGTTCTGACTGTATCCTTATGCCCTGTTTAGTTCCTCTGTGCCAATGAGCTGGCGGTCTTCATCGAAGGCTACTTCCTGAAGAACATGGTGCTGCTGATTGAGGTGGAGGCTTTCAAACAACTACTGTACGAGATGCCTGTTACTGTGAGCCCCGGACCCTGCCTGAGCCCCATCTCCGATGTCCTCCATGACCTGGAGAAAACTCTAGCCACCCGCATCCAGTCAATTCACCTCTCCTCCTCCAAGGGCTCCATTGTGTGACCTCTCTGGGTTATTTAAACACACTTACAATCACCCAGTAATGTTACTGCAACATCCACTACCCCAGTTCATTCACCTGTCCCCTGATGTTAACATTTTCATAACATCCCTTTACTGCTATTTCAAACCCTGTCCATCTACCTGTCCACGCTAGAGAGTGCTGTTGGTTTATGTGACAGGTCTGGGTGCTTACGCTTTCACAACATTGCTGCAGAGTTACACTGCAGCGTCCAGCCATCTGACAGCTCCATTGTCTTCTCTTTGTTACAGGTTTGAACATTGTTGTAATACTTCTCTAACGTCACTACACCATCCAATACATACAGGAAATATTTAAAAAATGTATGACTTGTTACAGGCATATAATATGCCCATGATAATAAAATGTACAATTGTATTTCATATGAGATGCATACGTAGAATAGGTCCCTTTTGCTGAAAGAGTGGAATAACTTGTAGAATAAAAACTCTACTTTGAAAAATGAACTCATTCAGTGGTTAGTATCTGGTATAAGAGTTTACTTGGCTTTGTAATATTTTTGTTTGTATAATTGGGATGCAAATCTGTTTGGTGCCAGAGCAGGTGACTAAAGTAAAGGAAAAAATGTCAAACTTTAACTTTAACTAAACCAACCACAAAAAGTTCACTGTAAAAAAAATCTGGTTGTTTTTAAGGTAACTTAGTGGCAGCCAGTTACTGTAAAAAAAAAGACACAGTATGTTACTGTAAATTCCAAATAAACTTTGGTTTAATAGTATATTACTTTACATTTCAATAATGTACTGTTAAATCATTTTTCTTTTTTACATTAACGGTGTATTCTTGGAAGTGCATTGTAGCAATGATTTCAGAGTGATTTGAGAATGTAAACACATATGCCAACTCATTATCTTCATGTGTGGGACAGCATCTCACTCAGTCATCGATAAAGTATGCGCTGATGGAACATTTACACAACTGACCAATACTTCAGTGCTCCTTGAACTGTACTCCCAACAATCATTATCAATTTATGTTTGAAACATGGATGTTCAACTTAGACCAAACTTATGATATATTTATAAACAATGTCAATAATTTGCATGACACCTCTCAACTGTACTACCCTACTGTTGCGTTTCAGCAGAGCCAACCTCATAGACTACTTTGGAGGGAAGTGAAGAGTTTTCTAGCTATGACTAGCTATGACATACTGGCACTCTCGAGAAGGAAGGGTCTTCATGCTGTAATTGTGGGAAACAAGGTAAATATGTAATGAAAGTCAATTCTGTTGGTCGTTCTTTCTACAAACTAATGTACAGTATATTTAATTCACCTACAGTTGCTTGGATAACAGCATTGCTCTTGTTGGATGTGTTACCTGCCCAAACATTGTTCTTAAATGTTCAATTCTGGTAATGCAACACTGCATGTTAAATGTACAGTATGAATCTTTAGATTTTTCTGTTTAAGACTTTTTTTCGAAATGTGTGTGTCATGCAGATTGGTATAAGTGAGTAAAAGGTATTAGTCTCTGATATATGTAGGATTTCAAGCATGGGATGTTTTCCTTCTACACTGTGCAACTACTGATGCATTCCAAATAATCAAGGTTAAAAGGTGACACGGTAGTTCTTAGGTGATCCCCAAAATAGTTGATTGCCATGATAAGACATTGTCAAATCACGTGTAGATATTGAGATATACTGTATGTATAATATGCATAAGGTATTATGGTGCATGAAGTGGTAACACTTTTTTGGGGTAGTCCATCTGTAGATGCAAACTATCTGTTGATAAGCAACTCCTTGCTAAGGTTACGGTTAGGGTGAGGTTTAGAGTTAGGGTTAGTAGATAGTAATTTGAAACGTTGCTGATAGTCTGTAGATAGTCAGTCTGTAGAGCATCTACAGATGATCAAAATAAAGTGTTACCCATTAAGCAACATCCATCTATTAGATATCTATTTTCAATATAATTCCAGGGACATAGATTAATAAAATAGTTGCCGTGCAAGCAATGACATATAACACCATTTCAGATTGCTTTAAAGCCATATGTTTCAGCTTATTCTAAATCAACATGACCAGAGAGAATAGAGGGAGGAAACCACTAAACTGGCTTTGGGTCAAACAGGGCACAGTATGTCAGCCATTAAAATAAGATTTCTCCTTTTACCTATTAAAAAAGAACTGGGTGATATTTAATTTAGGTTATTGTTAACTCATACCATTTTAGCTGGAGCCTAAGGGTTGAATAGTGATTAAGTATTAATATTTGAGGACATTTAAAATGTGTAAATAGTTTAAAAAATGAATTATAATATTATTATTTTTCTACCCCATACACAGCACTGTTTTATTTCATGATTTTCCACTGTTACTTTGTTTAACAAAGTGAAAAATATTATAAAAAGATCTAAGGTCTTCAGATTTAGCTAATATTTTATATAGGGCAGTATTACGTCCCTGCAAAAATAGGGCTATTATTTAAAAAGGTCTTCTGTGACAAATGTTGGCATTTTTAGTGCACAAGCAAACCCCATCTACAGGGTCGTAAACCTGAGTAGCTTTGATGTATCTCATACTAAACAACTCAAAGTAACACTCTGGGAAGGGTATGTGACTTTTATGCTATGTTTATAACATCTGACATTCTGTTTCAAAGGATTTCCACATTCCCTAACACACCTGTACGTTCCAACTGACACAATGTTTTATGTAAAATTGCCATTGCATTTTCAAAACAAAGCTTTTTTCAACCATTTTATTTCAAAACAATTACAGTAAGGTACTTAATTGTTACCCAGAAATGATTTGATATTGACATAAAAATGGCTGTATTGGATCTTTAATCAATTTGCCGTGCACTGTGTGTGCAATTGTTATGACTAGATGGGCTCCTCACATGCTCATACTCAAAGACTTGGGGTTGGATTCAATCCGTATCGCGGAATATGTAGATTATAGCTTGATTTAATTTAAAGGCAGTGTAAATTTTAACGCAGATCTCCCGCGATACGGATTAAATTCAGACCTTGGTATGTGAGAAAAAGCTATTCGGATTGAATAGAGCCCCAAGTATTTGAGTCAAGGATGAGCATGTGAGGAGCCCATCTAGTCATAACAATTACACACACAGTGTGTATGTGTGTGTGCAATACATACAGTTGAAGTCGGAAGTTTACATACACTTAGGTTGGAGTCATTAAACTTGTTTTTCAACCACTCCACACATTTTTTGTTAACAAACTATAATTTTGGCAAGTCGGTTATCTACTTTGTGCATGACACAAGTAATTTTTCCAACAAATATTGTTTGCAGACCGATTATTTCACTTCACTATTATTCTACAATTTAGAAAATAGTACAAATAAAGAAAAACCCTGGAATGAGTAAATGTGTGCAAACCTTTGACTGTTACTGTATGTGACTCGTTTCTTGAAACTTGGCATATGTTGCACATCATTAGTTTACAGGAGAGGCATTTGAAGGTAAACATTTTTTAATCAAAATATTTTTAATTAACATTCCATCTGTAAATGCGATTAACATTTTTAAATTACGAGCCTAGTTGGTTTAACCACAGAAAAAGTCTTTCTGACACTGAACATTAGTCTAGGTGCGACAAAACTAGGGCCTGAAGGACTTGCCTTGTTGATAGTGTTGTTAATAAGGCAGAGCTTTTTAATGGACAGACTTATCCCCAGCTTAGCTACTGTTGTATCAATATGTTTCGACCATGACAGTTTACAATCCAGGGTTACTCCAAGCAGTTTAGTCACTTCAATTTTCTCAATTTCCACAGTATTCATTACTATATGTAGTTTAGGTTTAGGGTTTAGTGAATGATTTGTCCCAAATACAATGCTTTTAGTTTTGGAAACATTTAGAACTAACTTATTCCTTGCTACTCATTCCAAAACTAACTGCAGCTCTTTGTTATCTGTTGCAGCCATTTCAGTTGATGTAGTAAATGACGTGTATAGTGTTGAGTGATCTGCATATCAGAGTTGTGGACTCGCATCACATGACTTGGACTCGAGTCAGACTCGAGTCACAAATATGATGACTTGCAACTCAACTTTGACTTTAACACTAATGACCCTTGACTTGAACTTGAGCAATATGACTTGACCTGAATTGATACCCTCCCCAAGCCCAACTATTAAAAATTATGCTATTAAAAAAAGTGTGCAGTTCATCAACTCTTCATTTAACTTCTTGGTGACAGGGGGGCAGTATTGAGTAGCTTGGATGAATAAGGTGCCCAGAGTGCCTGCTACTCTGTCCCATATGCTAATATATGCATATTATTAGTAGTATTGTATAGAAAACACTCTGAAGTTTCTAAAACTGTTTGAATGATGGCTGTGAGTATAACAGAACTCATATGGCAGGTGAAAACCTGAGACAAATCCAACCAGGAAGTGGGAAATCTGAGGTTTGTAGTTTCTTTTAAAGCATACTGTTAGCTAGCTAGTTAACATTAGCTGTCTAGCTCTCTAGCTAATGTTACGTGTATCATATCGTCAATCAGATTTTTTAACATAATCCCTAGCTGTGTACTGTCACTTTCCATGTTGTCTGTTGTCTGTAGCTTGTGAGGTGTGGAAACACTTTGTTGCTTTTATGTATTTTGTCTTGTTGCTTTTTGTTCTATGTTGCTCTGTCTGTATGCTACGTCTTGCTTGTCCTATGTTGCTCTGTGTGTGCTCACTGCTCAATGATTGTCTGTGTTGTAATTGTTTTTAATAACCTGCACAGGGACTGCGGTTGAAAATGAGCCGTATGGCTAAAACCTCCACTTTTACTGAAACGTTGATTAAACACAATATTTATTCCATTCTAATGAGCCATTTACTTTGTTTGTAATGTTATCTTTTATTATTTCTTATTGTTGTTGCATTGTGGAGAATGAACCTGCAAGTACTCCCATCCTCTTGCTCTTTTGCACCCCAGCATCTCTACTTGCACATCATCATCTGCACATCTATCAATCACTCCAGTGTTAACGCTAAATTGTAATTATTTGGCCTCCATGGCCTATTTATTGCCTTACCTCCCTACTCTTCTACATTTGCATACACTGTACATAGATTTTTCTATTGTGTTATTGACTGTACCTTTGTTTATGTATAACTCTGTGTTGTTGTTTTTGTCACACTGCTTTGCTTTATCTTGGCTAGGTCGCAGTTGTAAATGTGAACTTGTTTTCAACTGGCCTACCTGGTTAAATAAAGGTGAAATAAAAAAATAAGGACGCATGTTGTTGGACGGTGTATACCATGTGTATCCCATATAAATTTGAAACTTGCTTCTATCCAGATGTATCTATCTTCATCCTCAGAATCTTCCCTTCTTATCAAATATAATATATGAACTGCCGTCTTGAGCATACAATCTTCTATTCTTCTACTCTTAACCCTTTCACACGTACCATCACACGGGTGTGATCGTTCTACAGTGGTCCCTGAAGTGTACGATCACACCCATGTGATTAGAACACTCATTTAGAATGCTCTTTAGAACGGCAGTTTCGAAAGACGCAAAAATTAGGGTTTGAGCTGGCCACACTTTTTTCAGAAACTATTTACACAAACACAGTCCTTACAAAGTTATGTCCAGAATGTCAGTAGTTTATTTTTTGGATGCAATGTTCAGATATTCACAGAAGTAAATATAGCGTAACTGTTGTGTTTTGTAGCCAAAACCAAATTCACAATTTCATAATAAGTTGTAAATTTATTATTTGCATGAAATAGTGAGAGACCAGTCTTAAAAACAAGTTCAGCATTTATTCTTGATGAGTACTGACCCAAAATACAAAGAACATTACATTTTAAAGAGAAGATAAAAATGACGTCATCAGTTCTCACACTTTCTCCGATCCACACAATAGCGCAGTGTCTTCAGGTCTGTCTCCTACTCCCCTCATAAAGCAAACATTCCAATCTGTCTAAAAGATATACTCTTCTCCACTAGTGGAACATCAAAGAACATTCTTATCTGTCTAAAGAGATATACCCTCCTTCTCCCTTAAACCCGCAAGGTACAGACAATTCATTCGTTTTAACTACATTTTCAGTCCTAGTTTAACTAAAAACCCATACATTTCATACCACAACATAATAGTATTAAAATAAATGGTTCTAATTTAAATGTATACATAATTAATCATTTCAACTATAATTTCCTCCAACAGTAACACAATCATCCTAACCGGAAAAATGTAGGCTACATTTGTCCTAGCGCTGAGGAAAGATTGACCCAACACAAGCAGTCATATTTTCTAACTCTCGGCTGACATAAACTACAATATGAATTAGCTAATAGCAATTACTATATATAATTAATCACATCACGGGTGAGCTCACCATTGATCGAAATAACTAGGTAAAACACTTTATAGAAATCGAAAGTAATCCGAAGATTACTTTCAGTGCGCAGCCATGCATTTTTTCATCACAGAAACCGAAGATAATAAGAGAGGACGAGATGAGTTTGGTCTGTTTATGTTGAAGGGGTGTGTCATCTACCGTCGTTCACATCCCACCATTAATTTCCGGAAGTCCTCAGAGATTTAGTGAACTCTTACTCACCTCATTTTGTTATAACATCTTTGGTCAAACAGACGTGAAACCCAGAATGCATTGTATGTCAACAAACATGGCTACACAGCTGGAATTAGCTTAGCTCATCATAATCAGTACAACCTTCAAAAAAGTATTTTACATACATAATATGTGCCCATTACAATCTGTTTAAGAATCGGAATGCATGATTTGTCACCTAGAATTGAAAACATGTGAATAAAACTGTAAATACACAAATAATTGCCACACAAAACATTTTCTGATAGTGATTTATTGATACAAGTGGCGCTTGCCGGCAGTCAACCATGTAACCTCCCACTCTGCGCCATTCAGTGTTGTTGTTTATGTATGTAGCTAGTGAGCTAAGCTGTAGCATTAACAATGTCTTTCAAAAGGAGACAACTCACAAATGTGGAAATTCTGGAGATTTTTTAAAATTCTGACAACGAGTCTGAGTATGGAAGTCAGGAATCAGATTCTGACAGTGACAGTGAGGAGCTGCCCCCCAACCTTGTAGCCATTGAGAACCCTGAATCTGAATATCCCTTGTCCACTGACGAAGTACCAGGTCCCTTTGAAGATGCTGGTGGTGATGGAGGCAGACCGACAGTGGATGATGTACAGGAGTTCTGTGGTAGCTGGAAGGCCACCAGTCATTTCACCCCTCCTCGCTCTGCTGTTTGCTTTGACGAGTCCCAGTCTGGAGTGCAACGCCCCTTGCCATTTCCAACTGAGGCAGAGTGCTTCAAGTTGTTTCTGACAGAGTAGCTGGTGGGAGACATAGTTGAGGTGAAAGAGTAATCTGGTTGATAGCCCATTCACTGCTCAATAGGGACGCATAGGAACGCAGCGCTTTCAAAACATGAGGCACTTCCGGATAGGATTTTTCTCAGGCTTTCGCCTGCAACATCAGTTCTGTTATACTCACAGACAATGTTTTTACAGTTTTGGAAACTTTAGAGTGTTTTCTATCCTAAGCTGTCAATTATATGCATATTCTAGCATCTTTTCCTGACAAAATATCCCGTTTACTACGGGAACGTTTTTTTTCCAAAAATGAAAATACTGCCCCCTAGTCACAACAGGATAAGAAGATATTTTTCCATCCGATCGACACTGCTGTCCTCAACGGCAGAATAGTTCACCGTCAACTAACAGGTGAGATGATTACTGAACAAGGTATTTTTGTAATTGGATGTACAGTTCACATACAAATCCATTATGCAATTATAGTGACAATATCTCACCCACCTACCCACTGCCTCATCATCCTCTAACCTTCCTCATCCTCCCCACTCCCTCATAGGTAAAGTAATTACCTACCAACCTCATGAGAGAGCTGCTCGGCGCCGATCCACTGGGGGTCGTCCTGCTGTAGACAATCCCCTACGCCTCACTGCACGGCATTTTCCCTGCAAAGTCCCTCAAACTGCTTCTCAAGGTAGTCACACACGGAGGCATTGCAAAGTCTGCCTGTCTGGCGCCGGGAGAAGTAAGCAGAGGAAGATGACAAAATACATGTGTTTAGCTTATGATACACCTCTATGTATTTCACCATGCTTTGAGGAGTATCACATGCTCAAGCATTATTGAGCACATCTGCAGCAATAAGTGACTGACTGACCTGACAGGTGACTTGACAGGTGACCAGCCATGATACTATGCTTTTAGAGATGGGGGTGGAAATGCAGTTGTTGTTCAGTCACTGCATGGATATTAAATATGGGTCATGCATATTCAGTTTTTTGTCCTCTAGTAAAACAAGTTGTTGAACCAACTACCAATACTGCAATAAAATAGATGAGTATTACATATTGGCATATGTGTTTTCTTGCTGTGTTTTCATCCAGTAAAACTGTCAAGGAGTGTACGTTACCATACAAAAGCTGTCCTCATTCTTCAGCTCCAAAGATGTCCAGCTCCAGTTATGATATTGGCAACTAAATGTTTGTGGTTTTCTGAAAGTACAGAATAAAGAGGAATTATTCATTAGAATACAATATAAGGATATAGCAATAAAACAATACTACAAAGAAGTAACATAATAAACACTGCTTTAAAAAATTGTTTATTGCATTGACAAAATCACAGATTATAACAGTTATAACACTAAGATACTAACTTTTGAGCTCCACAAGGGGGCAAGGCAGGGCAGAACAGAGCTATAAACCAAATAAACAAACCATGGTCATATTTTTTATTTATTTAACTAGGCAAGTAATTTAGAACCAATGATGGCCTACACCGGCCAAAATCAGACAACGCTAGGCCAATTGTGCGCCGCACTACAGGACTCCCAATCACAGCCAGCCTGGATTTGAACCAGGGTGTCTGTAGTGACGCCTCTAGCACTGAGATGTAGTGCCATAGACCGCTGCGCCACTTGGGAGTCATAAGGCCATGTAGCTTCAAAATACAACATAAGATAATACTTCTCTGACGCAATTAGCATTGTTTTACAGAGCTAATAGAAGAATGTGGTTACATAAGCACGATTGACTATAACACCGTAAAGGTTATAAAATGATTAACGTTACCTCACGTGTCCGCGGTGATAAAGAAAATACACAAATATATTATGCTCCATACATACAGTACGCTACAATAGAAATGTGGAATGGAAAATGTGAACACGTGTGCAGATCCTGTTCTGACGGGAGATGAGCGAATGTCTGCAGACGTGAACTGCACAAACAATTGGGAAGTGTCCGTGGCAGAAATGTCCCAAAAATGTAATTGTCCGCAAAAGTAAAAATGAATATTTTTATGTGAATGAATGAGGAGGCGGAACACACCTAAATTCAAACTGTTTTTAGAAAAAAAAAACTTGTCAGAAAATCATTTGAAAGTGAAGTTGAAACAACCTATAAATATAAACAGGCTGCATGCTGTAGTTTGAGGGCAGCGCGGATAAAATGTATGTATCAATCACATTCTGGAATGGAGAGAACATTCTAACATCACATGCATAAAAAAACTCACGCTGGGGTGACCGTTAGAGATATTTGGAAGTCACCCATGAAAGGGTTAAACCCTAAAATACTATTTCTATCCCTTTTTCAATCAAAATCCTAAATTGCATCATGCATCTTAGGTTTACTTGGCAGCTGGGTGCTGTTTGATCCAGAGCATTCTGGGAGGTTGGGCTGAGGTATGTCTGAATCAGAAAGGCTACAGGCTTTATCCGATTAGCAACCACCGGATCTGGGCTGCATCGAAAATGCCAGCCCTTTCCCTATATAGTGTACTACTTTTGACTAAGCCTCACAGGGCCCTGGTCAAAAGGAGTGCGCTATATCATTGAGCAGCCATGCCTGCTGGGTATTAAAAGCCCTGCTTTGAGTGAAACGCATGTATTCCTTATTGCTTCATCTCCTCATCATGCAGCTTACTTTTTCTCTCTTTCTTCTCTCCTATTGGTTCATCAGGAGGCCACTATTGGGGATCATCCCCTCAAGGCATTCCACTGCACTTCATCCACTTCAACAGGAATTCCTTGGAGCCCTTCGTAAATAAATGTCTTTGCTTTGGTCTTTCTGATGCGGTAGCTTATTGTCAGATGGGGTCTGATTTGTTGTGGCATAGTTGCATGTGCAGGCCAACTATTTAGCATGCAGACTGCTCTCTCCTTGATTCATCAAAGTAGCCACCCTTTGCGTTGATGACAGCGTTGCACACTCTTGGCATTATCTCAACCAGCTTCACCTGGAATGCTTTTCAACAGTCTTGAAGGAGCTCCCACATATGCTGACACTTGTTGGCTGCTTTTGCTTCACTCCGCGGTCCAACTCACCCCAAACCATCTCAAACACATCACCGGGGACATACTGCCTGCCCCAAGGACACCTATAGCACCCTATGTCACAGGAAGGCTAAAAAGATAATCAAGGACATTAGCCACGGCCTGCTCACACTGATATCATCCAGAAGGCAAGGCCAGTACAGGTGCATCAAAGCTGGGACCGAGAGACAGAGAAACAGCTTCTATCTCAAAGCCATCAGAATGCCAACACTAGCCGTCTACCACCCGGTTACTCAACCCTGCACCTTAGAATCACTGGCCACTTTAATAATGGAACACTAGTCACTTTAACAATGTTAACATACTGTTTTATTCATTTCATATGCATATACTGTATTCTACTCAATTCTAGTCAATGTCCCTCCGACTTTGCTCGTCCTAATATTTATATTTCTTTATTGCATTCTTTTACTTTAAGATGTGTGTATTGTTGTGTATTGTTAGATACTAATACACTGTTTAAGCTAGGAACACAAGCATTTTGCTACACCAACAAAAACATCTGCTAAGCATGTGTGTGTGACCAATAAAATTTGATTTGACTCCTTACATTTTTTATGCTTAATATGATACGTGGGATGGTAGTGTCCCACTTGGCCAACCTCCAGTGAAATTGCAGAGCGCGAAATTCAGATATTTTACATTCTTGAAAATATGTGTCATACATCAAAATAAAGCTTGACTTCTTGTTAATCCAGCCAAGGTGTCAGATTTCAAAAAGGCTTTACGGCGAAAGCAAACCATGCGATTATCTGAGGACAGCGCCCAGTACACAAATGCATAACTGTCAGGACCCGGTTACGAACCCGGGTCTCCGGAGTGAGAAACAGTCACTTAACCTCTTACCTCTACCTGGGACGCTTGCGTCCCAACTAGAGCTCTGGAAATGCAAATGCGCTACGCTAAATGCTAATAGTATTAGTTAAAACTCAAAAGTTCATTAAAATACACATGCAGGGTATCAAATTAAAGCTACACTCGTTGTGAATCCAGGCAACAAGTCAGATTTTTAAAATGCTTTTCGGCGACAGCATGAGAAGCTATTATCTGATAGCATGCACCAATACACTACAACAGAAAAGCACAGCAAGGGACGTAAACAAAATAATTAGCATTTCGGCGTTACACAAACCGCACAATAAAATAGAAAACAGTCATTACCTTTCACCATCTTCTTTGTTGGCACTCCTAGATGTCCCATAAACACTATTGGGTCTTTATTTCGATTAAATCGGGCCATATAAAGCCAAGATATCGTTATATGTAGACTGTGTGATAAACGAAAAAAACAGCGATTTCACAACGTAACGTCATTTTTTTAAATTCAAAAAGTAGACGATAAACTTTCACAAAACACTTCGAAATACGTTTGTAATGCTACTTTAGGTATTAGTAAACGTTAATAAGCGATAAAAATCATCCGTAGGCGATGTAGATATCATTAGCTGTCGTCTTGGAAAAATTTCAGGAGAGAGAGCTCTTCCGGAATGATCTGGGCGGAGACCGGAGGTAAGCGGTGCCCCTCTTTCGGTTCAACCAAGAATCAAAGATGATTAAATTCACAAGATACTCGACAACATGGGGATGCTGTGGGAGTTGAATGCTCGGTCTTATCTAATTCGGCTCACTGTTAACAATTGCGGTAGTGGCGCAAGGATATTTATTTCCATTTTCTGTGATCAGGTTTTCCTGCGCTTTCCGATGTAACGCACGTTATGTAATAGCCACAGTCGTGATTTAACCAGTTTTAAAAACGTCCGAGGGTTTCCTATACACACATTCTAACCATATGAACGTACTATATTCCTGGCATGAGTAGCAGGGCGCTGAAATGTTGCGCGATTTTTAACAAAATGTTCAAAAAAGTGAGGGTCGACTGAAGAGGTTAACCAACTGAGCCACGAATAGTAGGCAGAACCCAGAAGATGAGGCAGACACAGCAGTACTTGAGACGGTGTATTTAATGAAGTAAAAAGTGAAGTTCTTCAGGAAAACATGTAACTCCACAACCTCAAAAGGAATCCTACAAGAACAAAGGTAATCCTCCAAGACAAAAAAGGTAAATCCACAAGGTGGAAGGTAAAGCACAAAAAGCCTCAAAAGATACTCAAAAAACAAACAAACAAGAACAAAAAACAGAATTCCACAAGAGAGTCCACCGGGATCAACAAGAGTTCTCAGAGTACTAGGGCTGGGTGCTAACATACAAACACAGAGCAAAGAACAGAGGAAAAGAAAGGGTTTAAATACAATCAGGGGTAACGAGGCACAGGTGCAAATAATAATGGGGATCAAGGGAAAACAAAAGGTCAAAAGGCACAATGGGGGCATCTAGTGACCAAGAACCGGAACAACCCTGGCCAAATCCTGACAGAATCCCCCCCCCCCCCCCCCCCCTCCCTAGGAACGGCTCCTGACGTTCCTACCAGCTCTCTCAGGGTGGAGGGCCCTGAACTGACGAATGAGGTCAGGGTCCAGTATGTCTTTGGCAGGAACCCAGGAGCGCTCCTCGGGACCGTAGCCTTCCCAGTCCACCAGATACTGCCAGGACCGCTGCACCCGGCGGGAATCCAGTATCCGATGGACGGTATAAGCCGGCTGGCCTCCAATGACACGAGGCGGAGGGGGAGGTCTGTCTGCCGGGACAAGGGGAGAAAAAAACAACAGGTTTTAATAAGGAAATGTGAAATGTGGGATTAATCTTAAGGGATCTGGGTAAGTGTAGGCGATAAGAAACTGGGTTAACTCTCCTGGCAACCTTAAAGGGACCGATGTATTTTTGGGACAGCTTGCGAGACTCCACCCGTAGTGGTAAGTCTCTTGTGGAGAGCCAGACTCTCTGGCCGGGGCGCAGGGTAGGCCCGGGACGGCGACGTCTGTTGGCTTGTTGTTGGTACCTCTGTGAGGAACGCATAAGATTAAGACGGGTCTTCCTCCACATAAGCCGACAGCGTCTGACGAACGCGCACAACAAGGTGTTGTGCGCGTATTCGGCCCAAACAATGAAGGACGACCATGTGGACGGGTTGTTACAAGTCATACATCGGAGGGTGGTTTCCAGCTCTTGATTCATCCTCTCAGTTTGGCCGTTGGACTCCGGATGGTACCCTGAAGATAGACTGGCAGAAGCCCCCATGAGTTGGCAGAAGGCCTTCCAAAACCTAGAGGCGAACTGGGGACCTCTGTCAGAAACCATATCTTGAGGAATGCCGAAGACTCGGAACACATGATTAATTACCAACTCAGCCGTTTCCTTGGCAGAAGGTAACTTAGTCAGAGGGACGAACCTGGCCGCCTTTGAAAACCTGTCGATAATGACTAGGATAGTAGTATTGCCATGGGATGGAGGAAGGCCAGTAATGAAGTCCAACGAGATATGGGACCAGGGTCTGTGGGGAACAGGTAAAGGGTGAAGGAGTCCTTGCGGGCGGAGGTGAGAAGATTTGCCCTGGCAGCACACGGGGCAGGCATTGACGAAAGTGGCAACGTCTTCTCTTATGGTAGGCCACCAGAACTTACGCTGGATGAACTCCAAGGTGCGATCTATGCCCGGGTGACAGGTGAGGCGAGAGGAGTGCCCCCACAGAAGGACCTGAGTCCTCACTGCCTTGGGGACAAACAACCGATTGGCAGGACCTCCTTTTGGGTCCGGTTCAATAGCTTGAGCTCGTCTCACGGTATCCTCAACTTGCCACGAGATCGGAGCCACGATCTTAGCAGCAGGAAGGACAGGCATGTCCGTGTCATTTCGAATGGCAGGAGCGTAGACTCGGGACAGGGCATCCGGTTTGAGATTCTTCGACCCGGGCCGATAGGTGAGGATAAACTGGAATCGATTGAAGAAAAGAGGCCATCTAGCTTGTCTAGAGTTCAACCGCTTCGCCTGCTGGATATACTCCAGATTTTTGTGGTCCGTAAGCACTTGAAACGGGTGAGAAGCCCCCTCGAGCCAGTGTCTCCATTCCTTCAATGCCATCTTAACCGCTAGGAGTTCACGATCCCCCACATCGTAGTTCCTCTCAGCCGGGGTAAGCCGGTGTGAGAAGAAAGCGCACGGATGAAGCTTCTTGTCTTCACCCCTCTGAGACAGGACAGCTCCAACACCAACCTCTGAGGCGTCTACCTCCACCACAAACGGTTCATCCGTAGTCGGTAGTATCAGGATGGGAGCAGAGAGGACGCGCTGCTTGAGTCCTTGGAAGGCCGTCTCAGCTTCTCTTCCCCACAAAAACCTTGCATTGCCACCCTTGGTTAAAGCTGAGAGGGCTGCCACCAAGCTGAAGTTCTTGATGAACTTGCGGTAAAGTTAGTGAAGCCCAGGAAACGCTGAACTTCCTTAACGGATTTGGGGTGGGCCAATCCGCTACCGCCCCTACCTTCCTGGGGTCCATTTGGACTCGACCGGGTTCCACTACAAATCCCAGGAATTGTACTCGGGATGAATGGAATTCACATTTTCCGGCTTAACGTACAGATGGCTGTCTAGGAGGCGTTTGAGTACTTGTCTGACATGCTTAGTGTGTTCTTGAAGAGAGCTCGAAAAGATGAGGATGTCATCCAAGTAAACGAACACAAATATGTTAAGCATATCCCTAAGCACATCGTTTATGAGCGCTTGGAACACCGCTGGGGCGTTGGTCAGGCCGAAGGGCATCACCAAGTATTCATAGTGACCAGTAGGCGTGTTGAAAGCGGTCTTCCACTCGTCACCAGGTCTGATCCGCACAAGATGGTATGCGTTCCGCAGGTCAAGCTTAGTGAAAACAACTGCTTCCTGGAGCAGCTCGAAGGCTGTGGCCATAAGGGGTAGCGGGTAACGGTTACGGACGGTTATGGCATTGAGTCCCGGTAGTCGATGCAAGGACGTAATCCACCGTCTTTCTTGGCCACAAAGAAAAACCCTGCTCCCGCCGGGAGGTGGATGGACGCATGAGGCCTGCTTCCAGAGCGTCCTTGATGTAGGTATCCATAGCAGCTCGTTCGGGTGGAGATAGGGAAAAGATCCGACCCCTGGGAGGCAAGTGCCCGGAAACAGTTCGATGGGGCAATCATAAGGTCTATGGGGTGGTAGCATGGTGGCCCTCTGTTTGCTAAATACCAGTTTGAGGTCATGGTAACACTCGGGAACTCGGGTCAGGTCGATGGATTCTAAAGACTCGGGAGTAGAACTCGGGGAATTCGGGAAAATACAAGTAGCTTGGCACGTAGGACCCCACTGCTTGATAGTGCCCACAGACCAGTCGATGTGAGGGTTATGGCTGTGAAGCCAGGGGTATCCAAGGACGAGAGGGAACTCGGAACAGGAGATCAAATGAAAGTTCATCAATTCCTGGTGTTGTGAAACTGAAAGTCGCAAGGAGGTAGTGACATGAGTGACAAGTCCAGATCCCAAAGGGCTTCCATCCAATGTAGTAACCCTCATGGGGTCACTAAGAGGTTCAGAGGGAACGCCATTCTCCTTCGCCCAGACACCATCCATGAAGTTACCTGCGGCTCCAGAGTCTACCAAGGCTTGAAGGTGAAGCTTGTGGTTGTCCCAGGAAAGGGTGACTGGAATGAGCAGACGGGAGTTGGACGGATGGGAGGAGGTTATGTTTCCCGTTACAGTTCCCCCCGGTCTGTACGGGACAGAGCGTTTCCCTGGAGCCCGGGACACGTGGAACGGAAATGGCCCGGTTTGCCGCAATATAGACAGCGTGTCCCTCATCCAGCGGTCTCTCTCAGCCTGGGAGATGCGTCCAATCTGCATGGGTTCCGGTGGAGCCAGCGAGGATAAAGATGGGGACTCGGAGCTGGGACGGATAGGGGCTAGAGGTCTACGGTTGAGTTCTCTCTCTCTCAGACGCTGGTCAATGCGTGAGGCCAACTTGATCAGGGACTCGAGATTGTCCGGTGGTTCCCGAGTGGCCAGTTCATCTTGGATAGTGTCGGAAAGGCCTTTCAGAAAGCACACCGTGAGCGCCTCGTTGTTCCAGCCACTCGCTGCTGCCACCGTGCGGAACTGGATGGCATAGTCCGTCACGCTGCGCCGACCTTGGTGGAGAGTCAGGAGCTGTTTGGCTGAGTCAGGACCACTGCTTGGGCCTTGAAACACTCGTTTGAATTCCTCAGCAAAGGCAGAGTAGCTGGCACAGCAGGAACTATGGGCATCCCACACAGCAGTAGCCCAGGCCAGGGATTTTTCCGACAGCAGGGTGATGATATATGCGATCTTAGACCGGTCGGTGGGGAACGACGAGGGTTGCAGCTCGAAGGAGAGAGAACATTGGGTGAGAAACCCTTTACAAGCACTTGGATCACCTGAGAACCATTGGGGAGGTGGAAGACGAGGTTCAGTCAGAGGGTTAACTGCCATGGGTACGTGAATCTGAGGTACTGGGACGGGAACTGTTGCCGGGGTAAGTCGATCAGATATCTGCTTTATGGAAGTCAGCATCTCCGACAGAAGATGAGAATGTCTAGCCATTAAGGCCTCTTGCTGAACCAGGGCGGCTTCGTGGCTTTGGACAGTCTCCTGGTGGTGGGACAGCATGGCAACAAGGTCCTGGGAACTGGCTGCCTCTGGGTTCATTTTTGGCTCTGTGTTTCTGTCAGGACCCGGTTACGAACCCGGGTCTCCGGAGTGAGAAACAGTCACTTAACCAACTGAGCCACGAATAATCGGCAGAACCCAGAAGATGAGGCAGACACAGCAATACTTGAGACGGTGTATTTAATGAAGTAAAAAGTGAAGTTCTTCAGGAAAACATGTAACTCCACAACCTCAAAAGGAATCCTACAAGAACAAAGGTAATCCTCCAAGACAAAAAAGGTAAATCCACAAGGTGGAAGGTAAAGCACAAAAAGCCTCAAAAGATACTCAAAAAACAAACAAACAAGAACAAAAAACAGAATTCCACAAGAGAGTCCACCGGGATCAACAAGAGTTCTCAGAGTACTAGGGCTGGGTGCTAACATACAAACACAGAGCAAAGAACAGAGGAAAAGAAAGGGTTTAAATACAATCAGGGGTAACGAGGCACAGGTGCAAATAATAATGGGGATGAAGGGAAAACAAAAGGTCAAAAGGCACAATGGGGGCATCTAGTTACCAAAAACCGGAACAACCCTGGCCAAATCCTGACACATAACAAATCATTTTCAACCAAGGAGTTGCGACATGAAAGTCAGAAATTGCGATACAATATATTCCTTACATTTGAAGATCTTCTGTTGGCACTCCAAAAGGTCCCAGTTACATTAAAAATTGTCCTTTTGTTTGCTAAATTCCTTCTTTATATCCATAAAAACTCAGTTTAGCTGGCGAGCTTCAGTCAATAATCTACTCCTTCAAAATCCATACAAAATGAATCCCAAACGTTACCAATAAACAATAAACAAGTCAATCAACGTTTATAATCAAACATTAGGTACCCTAATACGCGAATAAAATTTAAGACGGAGAATCGTCATCTAGTGGAAGCCCTAGGAACTGCAATCGGGGACGATTCCACCCTATTATAAAAGTGCCAGCCATTGAAATCAGTGAAATGCTGAATTTTTCTGGGGGGGGGATGGTTTGTCCTCTGGTTTTCGCCTGCCATTTCAGTTCTGTTATACTCACAGACATTATTTTAACAGTTTTAGAAACTTTAGAGTGTTTTCTATCGAAATCTACAAATTGTTTGCATATCCCAGCTTCTGGGCCAGAGTAGCAGGCAGTTTACTTTGGGCATGCTTTTCATCTGGAAGTCAAAATACTGCCCCCTATCCCAAAGGAGTTTTAACAGGACAGGAAAAGAGTCCAATTCACGTACTAATAAAAATAACATCATGATCATCCCTACTGGAGTGTGGAGTGTGCCCCTGGCTATCCTTAAATTCAAAATATTTGCCTAACGATTTTTACTTTTGATACTCGAGTATAATTAAAACCAAATACTTTTAGACTTTTACTCAAGTAGTATTTTACTGGGTGACTTTCACTTTTACTTGAATCATTTTCTCCTAAGGTATCTTTACTTTAACTCAAGTATGACAATTGGTTACTTTTCCACCACTGGCGCTGTCTCTTTCCATCTCTCACCCTCTCTTTCTGTCTATCTTCCCCCTCTCTCTTTCAATCCCTTTCTCTTTTCACTCTCTCTCTAGCCCTGATTATACCTGGTGCTAGCATGGGTCCTTTGTCCTGATCTTTTGATCAATTGATCAATTGTGCCCACATTTACAGAAATATATCAACACATTATATTAAAATGTGTCTCTTATCTGTCCGCTCTCAGATTTCCTGGTCCCTTTCTTTTATATAAATTATTTCACAGCTATTCTTTCAAAATCATATGTATTTATTGTAAGACACATGTTGATATAATCAGTTAATGGTTCTACCTAACAAAGACTTTAGAGTGTCGAATTATAATGATTTCAATGGTTTCTCTGTCAAGATCTGCTTGTAAGATATCCAGACACAATGGCTGAGGTTCAAACTCATGGAAGACACACCCTCGTACACTTACCCTCACCTTATTATGCCCTTGGGGGATCCCCGTCACCATCCTGGCGGGCGGTCCAAATGATTAGCCAAGCATTTTTAGTTGAGTTTGCGAGTGTACAATTGTGTTCAATCTCCCCAGAATTCAATTTGCGACGATTGCACATCCGCTAAGAAAAGTCTGCCAAAAATTAAAACCTCAACGTCAATATGCAGTCAACATACAAGTGTAAGTAAAAACGAATTTAAATCAGTTAGAAATGGTGCAACTAATGTACATGACGGCACAAACACAAAAGTAATGATATTTTTGATTAGTTAGCTTTTGGAAATTCTAGAAATAAATAATTTTCCTTCTTTAGAAGTTCCAGCTAGGCATACTAACTTTATTTAGCTAGTTCATTTTCGAGCTATCATACAGTAGGCGTATATGAATAACTATATATTTAACGTAAGTAGACATGCAATCATAATTGACTGTAGTGCATATAATGCACCCACTGAAAACACAATCATAGCGGAAGGAATGAGTGACAAATTTCCGGTCAAGGGCGGTCCATTTAAAAATAATTCCATCCTGCCTCGCCCCTTGCCCTGCAAGTGTATACTCAGACGTCATGATACATAATCAGAAGTGTCCACTTAATTTGAGGGTTGAGGGGATAGGGTGTGTCTTTTAAATGTTTGGACTACAGCCAACATGTGTCTGACTATCTCCCGAGGTGTGCAAAATGATCTGATCGCAATGTGCCTTTTGATTGTGCCCACATTTTTAGACAGGTGTAGGCAATCAGAATGTAGACAAGATCAGGAGCAAGGTGACCTATAACCAGGTATAAACGGAGCTTCTCAAACTCCACTCTCTGTCCTAACGAAACCACCATTCACAGCTGCTTTCTCTTCCACAGAAACTCCAGCTGAGATTAATAATTTATTTAATAACTCATCAAAGAGTTATCCTGGGGTTCACACACGGGAACAGTTAAGCTGTCTGCTCCGTCATAATTAAAAGTATCAGTGTCCTCACTCTGGGACCAGTATGCCCTGTTCCTCCTCCACCGCACTCGCCCTGAGGTGCGTGTCACCAGCCCGGTACCACCAGTGCCGACACCACGCACCAGGCCTCCAGGGTCCAGTACGCCCTGTTCCTGCTCCTCGCACTCGCCCTGAGGTGCGTGTCCCCAGCCCGTTACTAGCAGTGCCGGCACCATGCAACAGGCCTACTGTGCACCTCGGCAGTCCAGAGCGTCAGGCGACAGTTCACAGACTGGAACATCCAAAGACGGGCCACAGTCCGGAACCTCCAACGATGGGCCACAGTCCGGGGCCTCCAACGACGGTCCCCAGTCCAGGGTCTCCAGCGGCGGTCCCCATTCCGGGGTCTCCAGCGGCGGTCCCCAGTCCGGGGTCTCCAGCAGCGGTCCCCAGTCCGGGGACTCCAGCGACGGTCCCCAGTCCAGGGACTCCAGCGACGGTCCCCAGTCCAGGGACTCCAGCGACGGTCTCCAGTCCGGGGTCTCCAGCGACGGTCCCCAGTCCGGGGTCTCCAACGACGGTCCCTAGTCCGGGGTCTCCAGCAATGGCTCCCAGTCCAGAGCCTCCGACGATGATCCACGGGTCTGTGCTACAAGAGCGGACTCTGTGTAAAGAAGAGGGGCGGCGTCCAGAACCAGAGCCGCCACCGATGTTAGATGCCCACCCAGACCCTCCCATATAGGTTTAGGTTTGCGGGCGGGAGTCCGCACATTTGGGGGGGTACTGTCACGCCCTGACCTTAGTTATCTTTGTTGTCTTTATTATTTTGGTTAGGTCAGGGTGTGACGAGGGTGGTATGTGTGTTTTTGTTCTGTCTAGTTTTTTTTGTATATCTATGGGGTTTTGGGATTGTCTAGGTAAATGTAGGTCTATGGTGGCCTGAATTGGTTCCCAATCAAAGACGGATGTTTATCGTTGTCTCTGATTGGAGTTCCTATTTAGGTTGCCATTTCCCATTTTGGTTTTGTGGGTTATTGTCTATGTGTCGTTGCATGGCAGCACTCGTGTTATAGCTTCACGTTCATTTTGTTATTTTGTTAGTTTGTTCAGTGTTCTTCGTTTAAATAAAGAAGAATGTATTCATATCACGCTGCGCCTTGGTCTCTTCGTTATGACGAACGTGCACCGCAAGGGGGAGTTAGAGCACTCATTATGCATTTGGGTCGCAAGGTTTTTATATGACCAATCAATGCAATGACGAATTTGACGCAAGCCACCCATCACTGCTGACTTTCTTAAGCAAAGATGCCTGACAAAACATTATGGTGGAAGAAAATGTAAGTAATTATAACAACATAACGAGTCAAGCAAAACATTTACAATTGAGAGGAATATTGAGAGGTGTAGAAGACAGAAAGGGAAAGGGTTAAGAGCAGAGGAGTAGAGGAGCAGGGAAGACAGCAAATGATTAATGAATTACAGTGCAACCCTAATATTCTCTCAGTTCATCACAATTACATAGTGTCTCTAGCGGGGTCCAACCTTTGGCCCCCAGTTGGCCAGAAGGTTATTTTAAGAGCGGGTGAGGTGGCGATGCAGGGACTGGCTTCCTCTCTCACATCAAAGCATATCTGCAGACGAGAGACAGATGGGTAGAGAAAGCATGATTAAGCTTTGTTGTTTTTATTCTAACATGGTCAGTCATCATATCATCAGGAGGTGAAATGCAAAACTGACCTTGGATCATTAACTCTGTGACTACTACATCTCTATTTCAATGTAAAGCATCTCTTTAATAATACTTCCTGTTGACCCAACCAAGTTACCTCTCACCTATGACCTCTCTGTGTCAGCCAGTTCAGATAAGGGAGCGGTTCACCAACAAAGCTGATATAAGAGAAGGGGGAGAGGGATGAAGTGAAAGAGAGAGACTGTTATTGAGAAAATTAGGTAGTTAACTTCTTGACACTACCCATCCCTTTAGCGGGATCATTTTTGTCAGCAACCGCTGAATAGCATAGCGCAACAGTCAAATAATATTACTAAAAAATATTCATATTCATGAAATCACAAGTGCAATATTGTAAAACACAGTTTAGCCTTTTGTTAATCCACCTGTCATCTCCGATTTGAAATGATGCTTTACAGCAAAAGCAATCCAAGCGTTTGTGTAAGTTTATCGATAGCATAACATAACATTATGTACACTAAGCATTAAGGTCAGCTTTGATGATCTTCGGATGTTTTCACTCACTCAGTTACACAACAAATGTTCCTTTTGTTCCATAAAGATTATTTTTATACCCAAAATACCTCCGTTTGTTGTCGCGTTATGTTCAGAAATCCACAGGAAAGGGCAGTCACGATAACGCAGATGTATATTCCAAATAATATCCATAATGTCCACAGAAACATGTCAAACATTTTTTATAATCAATCCTCAGGTTCGTTTTAAAATATATATTCGATAATATATCAAACGGGTATGTAGGTTTTTCAAAACAAACGGGAGAAACAATGTAGCGCAAAACTCACTCTGAGAGCCCCCACCTATCCACTTACGCAATATGATCTTTCACGCTCATTTTTCAAAATAAAAGCATGAAACTATGTCTAAAGACTGTTGACACCTTAACCTCTAGTGACACCCCATCCCGTGAACGGGACCGTTGTCATCATCTGACACTAATTAGCATAACGCAACGGACATAAATATTACTAGAAAATATTCCTATTCATGAAAATCACAAGTGAAATATGAGGCACAGCTTAGCCTTTTGTTAATCACCCTGTCATCTCAGATTTTCTAAATATGCTTTACAGCCAAAGCTAGACAAGCATTTGTATACGTTTATCGATAGCCTAGCATAGCATTTTGTCCAGCTAGCAGCAGGTAACTTGGGCACGGAAATCAGAAAAGCAATAAAATTAAATCGTTTACCTTTGATGAGCTTCGGTTGTTTTCACTCACGAGACTCCCAGTTAGATAGCCAATGTTCCTTTTTTCCCAAAATATTATTTTTGTAGGCGAAATAGCTCCGTTTGTTCTTCACGTTTGGCTGAGAAATCGCCCGGAAATTGCAGTCACGAAAACGCTGACAAAGATTCCAAATTAGCTCCATAATATTGACAGAAACATGGCAAACGTTGTTTATAATCAATCCTGAAGGTGTTTTTAAAATATCTATTCGATAATATATCCATCGGGACAATTAGTTTTTCAGTAGGACCGATTGGAGTAATGGCTACCTTTGTATTTTACGCGAGAATCTCTCATTGGCATGAGGCGGTTTCAAAAAATGCGTCACTTCCTGGTTGGATTTTTATCTGGGTTTCGCCTGTAACATCAGTTCTGTGGCACTCAGACAATATCTTTGCAGTTCTGGAAACGTCAAAGTGTCTTCTTTCCAAAGCTGTCAATTATATGACAAAATATATATATGACAATTATGACAATTATGTGACAAAATATCTTGTTTAAAACTGGAAAGTTTTTCATACAAAAATTAAAATAGCGCCCCCTAAATCCAACCGGTTAACAAATAAGATCACCGACCATTTCTAATCCCACCGTACCTTCTCCATTATGAAAACTGGTTTCCGAGCTGTCTATTGGTGCACCTCAGCCATGCTCAAGGTCCTAAACGATATCATATTCACCATGATTAGAGACAATACTGTGCAGCTGTATTCATTGACCTGGCCAAGGCTGTCGACTCTGTCAATCACCACATTTTTATCGGCAGACTCAACAGCCTTGGTTTCTCAAATGACTGGTTCACCAACCACTTTACAGATAGAGTTCAGTGTGTCAAATCGGAGGTGATGTTGTCCGGACCTCTGGCACTCTCTATGGGTTACAATTGTTTCCCGACTGTTTCCCCTTTATATATCAATGATGTCGCTCTTGCTGCTGGTGATTCTCTGATCCACCTCTAGGCAGACAACACCATTCTGTATAGATCTGGCCGTTCTTTGGACACTGTGCTAACAAACCTCCAAACGAGCTTCAACGCCATACAACACTCCTTCTGTGGCTCTTCAACCGATTGCTGTCCGCACCCTCCCGCCTGACTAGCATCACTAGTCTGGAAGCTTCTGACCTAGAATATGTGGACAACTACAAATACCTAGGTGTCTGTTTAGACTGGAAAATGTCCTTCCAGACTCACATTAAGCATCTCCAATCCAAAATTAACTCTAGACTCGGCTTCCTATTTCTCAACAAAGCTTTCTTCACTCATGCCGCAAAACATACCCTCGTAAAACTGACTATCCTACCGATCCTTGACTTCGGCGATGTAATTTACAAAATAGCCCCCAACACTTTGCTAGGTAAAGCCCCACCTTATCTCAGCTCACTGGTCACCATGGCAACACCCACCCGTAGCACGCTCCAGCAGGTATATTGCACTGCTCATCCCCAAAGCCAACACTTACTTTGGTCGCCTTTCCTTCCAGTTCTCTGTTGCCAATGACTGGAACCAATTGCAAAAATCTCTGAAGCTGGAGTCTTATATCTCCTCCTCTAACTTTAAGCATCAGCTGTTAGTGATCGGTAAGCTGCTCTGTACATTTACACAGCCAATCTGTAAATAGCACACCCAACTACCTCATCCCCATATTATTACTTACCTTCTTGCTCTTTTGCACCCCAGTATCTCTACTTGCACATCATCATCTGAACATTTATCACTCGAGTATTAATGCTAATTGTAATTATTTTCACCTCTACATTGTGCCTACATTTATCTTGTCCCCCCACACCAAACGCAATCACGACACGCAGGTTCAAATATCAAAACAAACTCTAAACCAATTACATCAATCTGGGGACAGGTTGAAAAGCATTAAACATTTATGGCAATTTAGCTAGCTAGCTTGCACTTGCTAGCTAATTTGTCCACTTTAGCTAGCTTGCTGTTGCTAGCTAATTTGTCCTGGGATATAACCATTGAGTTGTTATTTTACCTGAAATGCAGAAGGTCCTCTACTCCAACAATTAATCTACACACAAAACAGTCAACCAAATCGTTTCTAGTCATCTCTCCTCCTAAGCTTTTTCTTCTCTTGACTTTACATTCTAATTGACAACTTTCATAAATTAGGTGCATTACCACCACTGACCTCATTCGTCTTTCAGTCACCCATGTGGGTATAACCAATGAGGAGATGGCACGTGAGTACGTGCTTCTATAAACCACTGAGTAGATGGGAGAGGCAGGACTTGCAGCGCGATCTGCAAGTCCTTTTTGGAGAAAAGTCCTCTGGTCTGATGAAACAAAAATGGAACTGTTTGGCCATAATGACCTGGTGGGACTGGTGGGACTGGTGGCATCATGAGGTAGGAAAATAATGTGGATATATTGAAGCAACGTCTCAAGACATCAGTCAGATAGTTAAAGCTTGTTCGCAAATGGGTCTTCCAAATGGACAATGACCCAAAGCATACTTCCAAAGTTGTGGCAAAATGGCTTAATGACAGCAAAGTGAATGTATTGGATTGGCCATCACAAAGCCCTGACCTCAATCCTATAGAATATTTGAGGGCAGAACTGAGAAAGCATGTGTGAGCAAGGAGGCCTACAAACCTGACTAAGTTACACCAGCTCTGTCAGGAGGAATGGGCCAAAATTCACCCAACTTATTGCGGGAAGCTTGTGGACGGCTACCCGAAATGTTTGACACAATTTAAACTAAAGGCAATGCTACCAAATACTAATTGAGTGTATGTAATCTTCTGACCCACTTGGAATGTGATAAAAAGAAATAAAAGCTGAAATAAATCATTCTCTGTACTATTATTCTGACATTCCACATTCTTAAAATAAAGTGCTGATCCTAACTAACCTAAGACAGGAGATTTTTATTTGGATTAAATGTCAGGAATTGTTAAAAAAAACTGAGTTTAAATGTATTTGGCTAAAGGTGTATGTAAACTTCTGACTCCAACTGTATGTAGATATAACTAGGAATAAAGTGACATAATACACGGTATTAACACCACATGGGATTTGTCAAAGAAGTTGGTGCAAAAAGGGTCAATGTAGATAGTCCGGGTTTCTATTTTGTTAACTATTTAGCAGTCTTATGGCTTGGGGTAGAAGCTGTTCAGGGTCCTGTTGGTTGCAGACTTGGCATATCGTTACCGCTTGCCGTGCATGATGCAATAATTTCCATGGTAATGTAGAATGTTCATTCAAATGATGCTAACTGATGTGGCTCACGCAATGGAATGTATTTTTTTTGTAATGTCAGTTGAGTTGATTCAACAAATCACAGCACAGACTGACGGGTACACTTCCGGCTTTTACTTACACTCGCAATTGCCGGCAGTCCACCCATTATGCCCATCATTGTCTTGAATGGGAACACCCATTTACATTTACATTTAAGTCATTTAGCAGACGCTCTTATCCACCCGTTCTATTCAATGAGGGGATTTGATTCATCTGGCCCAGGTAGGCATGTTTTGCACCAGGTGAATATTTTGAAACGGGCTGCTTCACAGGCATGAGTCAGCACATGGAGTAATGAGTACGATTCTGTGGGATGATCTCAAGTCCATATTCCTCGAGTCCTCTCTCCTCGTGTCCTTCTCAAAATACAATGTTACATCCAATGTGTTTTGAGAGGAAGAGAAGACGCAAATCATATGCAATTGGGATCTTCCCTGTGTTTACATACCCACACAGTTCTCAAAACTTAGAGAGCTACCGTTCTATCGGTTTTTAATCCAACACAAGCCTAATCAAGCTCACATGTTGGAGTGAAAACCTACAAGACGGTTTTTCTCCAGGAATATGTGTGTAAGTCCCTGGTCGAACTAATGCTGAGTGACAGTGTGAATAGCATAGTAACTATGTAATTGTTTTTTATGTGGTTTGTAATGACATAACATTTAATATAAAATTAATTTTTTAACTATAATGGTATATGAGCATTCTCAAGTTTCTGGAATCCAATGTAGCTGCTGTTGGAGTCAGGGTAGTTAAATGTAATTGCTGCCACCACAGAGGCTGGGAGTACCCGTCGTTGGCCTCAACCTATGTGTTCTCCCCTCATGCACTGCAGGGTGATCCAATAAGAGACCAGTCTATATTGCCTAGAGAGACAGAAAATAAATGTTTTTGTAAAAACATATTTTACCTTTATTTATACCGTTTTTTCAAACTTCCACAAACAACGTTCGTTTTGACCACTTTCGGAACGTTTTTGAGGAAAAAAGTCCCGCCAGCTAAAATCTTCCCCTGCTTCTCTGCTCTTCAGAGACGAAGTCTGATTTCAAAAATCGGGGCAACCAATCTGTAACTATAGCCGTTTTCGTAACTCATCGCCTCTCTTTCAATTGTCTGTAAATCATGTCAGCAGCAAGGCAATTCATTAGTTTCCAAAACAACTATTGTTTTGACCACTAAACAAACAGTTTGACAAACATAGTTTGGCTTAAAATCTTCCTCCACTTCTCTGCTTCTCAAAGGCGGAAACGCTTTTTAAATTGGGTCTACCGTTCTCGTGGGAGAGCGATTTAATTAACCCCTCACCTGCTCTTCACAAACAGCTCTCTGTGTCAATACTGATATTCCAAAACGATACCGTTGGCTAGGATACTCGCAGATGCTGCAGAGCCAAAATCATGAGGAGACACTCCTCCTACACCGTTTAAGCTAGAAATGCCATTCCAATATCAACAATTCCGCAACTGTCGCGATCGAGTTGTTTGTACAGAATTTTTTATATCTGTTATACTTGTTCCGTTATTCACTTTCTTGTCCTCTTTTTGTCCTCCATCCGCTTTCATTGGATTTCTCAAGATACTAAAGTGCCGCATTGTGACATCATTACTTCCAACTGACATTCTCTGTAAGTGAAATCAAGCTACCTTTGACACAAATCAGCTAATAACTCCACTTTGCAACCACTTAGACAAAATATTTCAAGTTCTCCAATTTCGTCTACTTCTCCGCTACTCAAATCTGGAGTTTGGAGAAAAAATGATAGTCACATCAAAGTTACAGCAGTTTAAGTAACAGCACCAAGATCATTTTCTGTAACATTTTGGCAAACAGTGTCCATTTTGACCAATACGTCAACAAGTTAGACAAAAAGTTAGAGTATATGGGATATCCGTCTACTTCTCTGCTATTCATAGCTGTGTGCAGAATCAAAATATTCCATATGGAACATACGGTACAGCTGTTTCTGTAACTGCATTACCACGTGTTTTTCAAACTTCCACAAACAACGTTCGTTTTGACCACTTTTTTGTTTTTGAGGAAAAAAGTCCAGCCAGCTAAAATCTTCCCCTGCTTCTCTGCTCTTCAGAGACGAAGTCGGATTTCAAATCGGGGCAACCAATCTGTAACTATAGCCGTTTTCTGAATTTCAATGTTGCAACTTGCTGAAAATTGTCCACAGTGTTCCTATCATCTAGTTTAAACAGAACAAAAAAATACATCCTGAGTTTATCAAACATGATTGAAACCTTGTTTATGTAAGGGAATACCCCCCCCTGTATTGGACAAAAATGAATGGGAAGTCATTGGCATCGGACAAACCATATACACATTGTCCAATACCACCCAATTCGGCATTGATTCATGCAAAGTGTATTGCAAATGCCATATGGCAATTGCCAGTTGTAACACTTTAAAAATCCAACAGGTCCACCTTGGTTTTTCATATTGGATATGTAACCCAAGTCAACATCCAAAAGCAACATTTTGAAAAAATGATTTTTTTGTCAAAAACTTATCACCCCTTAAAAAAGTGCTTTCTGGACCGTTTTTCGAAATTCTTTCGATTTTTTTGTCAATTACACATGTGTAAAAACTGTATGAATATACTTTTGTCCAATTTTATTATCATATATATATTTTTTTTACATGTGCATAAGTAATATGTTTTGTCCATTTTCAATATGATTTCATAGGAAGTCAAAAGTCAAAAGTCAAAAATTTCAAAATTTTGTAAAAAACTTCACACACCCTTAAAAAAGTGCTTTCTGGACCGTTTTTCGAAATTCTTTCAAATTTTGTGTCAATTACACACGTATAAGAACTGTATCAACATACTTTAGTTGTATTTTATTATCATATTTAAAAAAAAAATTGTTTTACTTGTGCATAAGGAATATGATTTGTCCATTTACAATATGATTTCATAGGAAGTCAAAAGTCAAAGTCAAAAGTCACTTTTTTGGGGGCCAAATGCCATAAGAAATTTGACATTTGTTTGTTCCTTTCCATCACTCGTTGTGTTGATTTCATCATGTCCATTTGGTGGTGTTTTTTCACTGTTGAATCATATTGCAAGTGCACGTGCATTTGCAACATGGTTCAATGGGCATTTACCATAAGAAATTTGACATGCTCAAAACTCCTGCAGAAATGCAAAATTGACTGGCCTGATGAACTCGGGATGAGCGGGCAGTGATAGTTGTTCCTTTCCATCACTCGTTGTGTTGATTTCATCATGTCCATTTGGTGATGTTTTTTTCACTATAGAATCATATTGCAAATGCACGTGCATTTGCAATTTGTTTCAATGGGCATTTACCATCACGAATTTGGCATGCTCAAAAATCCTGCAGAAATGCAAAATTGACTGGCCAGATGAACTCGGGATGGCCGGGCAGTGATAGTTGTTCCTTTCCATCACTCGTGTTGACTTCATCATGTCCATTTGGTGATGTTTTTTCACTATAGAATCATATTGCAAATGCACGTGCAGGACGAAGAGGTGAGGGCTTTTTTGGGGAGATACATGGATAACGTCTCCTCAGCAAGGCACCTCAAAGACTCCCTTGGGTTTTGGAATGGGAGGAGAGGCTTCCAGGCCCTCCTCAGAGAGGACCCAAAGGGACATGGTGGCTACCTCCATCCTCCTGCTATGTTCCCTCTAGGGGCTGACAGGTGGACGTTGTTTTATGCACGTCAGCCCCCATTTTTCAGGCGCTGTATGGCCTACGGACACATATTCGCCTCGTGCAGCACAAGAAAATGCAGATTTTGTGGATCACGAGGCGAGGGATTGTGACAAGCCTAAGGCGTGCCACGGGTGCAGGGCACCCTGGAGCCAAACACTATTCCTGCATCCTGGGTTGGTGAGATGGAGGAAGAGGGGGGGATGTTCGGGAGTACGGATGGTGTTCTCACCGGTAGATATGGAGCAGGGGAGCATCGGGTGAGTCTCCTGCTTTTGTATTTTTTTCTGTCTGGGTTTAGAATTTGAGTGTATTACATGTTTTTATTTTATTCTTTCATTGTCTAATTTTACTTTTGTTAGTTTAAATGTAAGGGGTTTAAGGGATTTTGTTAAGAGGAGGGCGGTTTTTAGTTATTTGGAGGGTGTGGGGTTTGATTTTTGTTTTTTACAGGATGTTCACCTGAGGGATGGAGTGGATGTTAGTAGGTTTAAGAGGGAGTGGGACAAGGGGGAGTCGGTTTAGGGTATTGGGGGGGTGCACTCATCGGGGGTAGGGATTTTGTGTGGGCACAGGGAGGTAAAAGTGGAGGATTCTTTTGTGGTAATGCAGGGGAGGGTTATAGAGGTGGATGTCACGATAAGGGATTGTAAATTTAGATTAGTGGTGGTGTATGGGCCACAGGTGGTGGCAGACAGGAGGGAGATGGTGGACGCCCCTGTGTGTCACAAATAGGAAATTAGTGATAGGGGGGGATTTTAATACAGATTTAGGAATAGGGGGGGATAGCAGTGCAGGCGCCATTACCGGGCTAATGGCTTGCCATGGTCTGGTTGATGGTGGTCTGCACACTACTCCGAAAATGGCCGGTCCTACATGGCGCAACTCCAGGGGGGTTGAGCGGAGGCTTGACTATATTTTTGTACCCAGGTCTTTGGGTAAGTTGTCTGGGCGGCTGTTGCCTGTTTTCTTTTCAGATCACGACGGGGTGCTCTTGCAGGTGGGGTCGCCAGACTGCCTCTTTGGTAGGGGGTACTGGAAGTTAGATGGTGATGTGCTGGATGAGCAGGCTTTTGTTGACGGGTTTTATGGTTTCTTTTGGAGGCTTGAAGGCCTCCGGTCCATGTGCGAGGGGGTGTTAGAGTGGTGGGAATTAGTTAAAGTGAGGATTAGGGTTTTTATAATAGGGTATTGCAAGAGGAAAAAAAGGGAGGAGAGGAGGGAGGTGGATCGTATCCAAAGGTTAATTGAACTCGAGTACGAGGCAGGCAACCTCGGCGGGTCGTTTGACTGGGAGAGATCTGCAACCCTAAAGGCGCAGCTCAGGGAGTTCCAGGAGCGGAAGGCTCGTGCGCATAGTGGCTTTCTAGAACATAATGAGACTTGTTCTGCTATGTTCTTTAAGTCGGTTAGGGCCAGACAGAGTAGGAAGGTAATGCATGGCGTTAGGGAAGAAAATGGTAGTATAGTTAGAGAACCAGAGAATATGGTCAGGGTGACAACTGATCATTTCCAAGTCAAGCGCTCTACAACGCACCTCAGAATGAATCCCAGCCTCAACACACACTACATGCTAACAACACACACGGACACGCATGGAAATATGGACCAGACCAGAGCGCAGAATTAAACCAGTGTATGATGAGACTAGATGATTCTAACACACATGCAGACTACACGATCCTAACACATAGACAGACTAGATTATCCTGATAGACTACATCAGCGTTTCCCAAACTTGGTCCTCAGGACCCCAAGGGGTGCACATTTTTTTTTTTTTTTTTTGCCCTAACACTGATTCAAATGATCAAAGCTTGATAATTAGTCGATTATTTGAATCAGCTGTTTAGGGCAAAAACCAAAATTTGCACCCCTTGGGGTCTTGAGGACTGAGTTTGTGAAATCCTGGACAACATGATCCCAACATATATTTATTTTATCTTTATTTAACTAGGCAAGTAAGTTAAGAACAAATTCTTATTTTCAATGACGGCCTAGGAACAGTGGGTTAACTGCCTGTTCAGGGACAGAATGACAGATTTGTACCTTGTCAGCTCGGGGGTTTGAACTTGCAACCTTCTGGTTACTTGTCCAACGCTCTAACCACTAGGCTACCCTGCCGGTAGACACATGATCCTAATACACAGACAAATGATCCTAACAAACAGACAGACTACATGATCCTAACACACAGACAGACAAATTGTTGAATTCACTTCATTCTACTGTCACTAACAGGGTTCCACTGAGAGAGATGTTGCATTGTTTTCTAGCACCGTTTAGACAGAGAATTATAGTGTAGGGTTCATGTAGTCTGGTCCTTTAAACTCCATTTCCCAGCAGTCTCTCTTATTGCTTCACTTCAGTCTCTACGGCAATGGTGTCTCTTCATTGGTTCTCCCTGTATTGTGTCGCAATATCGTAGCTCTCCTCTCCTCCTCCAGATGTCATCTGGGACCATCAGTCGACCCTCTCTCATCCTCTCCTCTCCTCCTCTATATGTGGTCTGGGACTGTCAGTAGTGCCTCCTCTGGTTCTCTGTCCACGTCAACATTCTGAAGACAGACGGAGAGAAAGAGAAGGTTTGATGATGTGTGTGTGTGTGTTTGTGTGTGTGTACCTACAAACTACGTTTGGTGAGGTTCTGCAGGATTTTGTTCGAGGTAGGGCTTGGTGTGGGGACGTCACTGCATTGGCTCTCCTGACAACCAGAGGGGCTTAAGTATGATCCACAAATGAGATTTTCTGACAGTTCAAGGCTGTTAAGCCAGGAGTAGGTTGCTACTAGACGCTTTTAGTACATATGAGGCGGTACGAGGGTTGGATTTGGAAATGGGAACTTTATACGTAGTGGGTGCACGTGTGTTGGCTCACCACTGGTTTGTCTCTGTGTGTGTTGACTGCTTCAATGTTGAGGAAGATGGACTCAACCTTACAACCTGAGAAAAATAATAGAGACCCCAGGACTACAGATGATTAGTATATCAATTAACATTATCATTGTTAAATATTTCTACTTAAATATTCATAGGGAGAGAAAGAGAGAGAAAGAGACCGACCGTAAGCAACTGGGGTGAGTTTTAGCACCGTGTGGAGAGGACACTTCAGATATGGCAACTCCGCTGGAGGGTGAGAGAGATGGGAGAAGAGTGGAGAAAGAGGAGAGAGAGATAGATGGGGATACAGAACTCAAACATTTCTTCTGACTGACAGATGGATAATTTCAACATTGACAGAGTTCCAAAGGTTCCCAAGCTGTGTGATAGTGGTATATAGTATAGTAGTAGTGTAGTGTCAGAGGCTATGGGATTGTGGTTAGACCGTCTTACCTGCACTCTTATCAAGGAAGTAAGCTAGCAGACAGCGCATGACAGCCTGGTGGCACACCACCAGAACATTCTCCTGTCTCTCTAGTTCCATGATCACC
Organism: Oncorhynchus nerka; assembly: GCF_034236695.1. Classification (NCBI taxonomy): domain Eukaryota; kingdom Metazoa; phylum Chordata; class Actinopteri; order Salmoniformes; family Salmonidae; genus Oncorhynchus; species Oncorhynchus nerka. The sequence continues at coordinate 39,059,506 of NC_088403.1, forward strand.
GGCTCCAGACGTTGCACCAGGTCCTCATACGACTGACACGCACGCACGCACGCACGCACGCACGCACGCACGCACGCACACACACACACACACACACATAATATACACGTATTATATATGAACATTGCACACACACGCACACGATACACACATTATACACTACATGGCCAAAAGTATGTGGACACCTGCTTGTCTAACATCTAATTTCAAAATCATGGGCATTAATATGGAGTTGGTCCACCCTTTGCTGCTATAACAGCCTCCACTCTTTTGGGAAGGCTTTTCACTAGATGTTGGAACATTGCTGTAGTGACTTGCTTCCATTCAGCCACAAGAACATTGGTGAGGTTGGGCACTGATATTGGGCGATTGCTTTGTGCACGTGGGCATTGTCATGCTGACACAGGAAAGGGCAATTCCAAAACTGTTGCCACAAAGTTCAAATCAAATCAAATATTATTTGTCACATACACGTGTTTAGCAAAAAATATATATGCAGGTGTAGCAAAATGCTTGTGTTTGTAGCTCCAACAGTGCAGTATAATCTAACAATTACACAACAATACACACAAATATAAAATAAAGGAATGGAATTAAGAATATATAAATATTTGGACGAGCAATATCAGAGTGGCATAGACTAAAATACAGTAGAATAGGATAGATACAGTATACATATATATATATATATATATATATATATATATATATATATGAGATAAGTAATGCAAAATATGTAAACATTATTAAAAGTGGCCAGTGATTTCAAGTCTATAGGGCAGCAGCCTCTAATGTGCTAGTGATAGCTATTTAACAGTCTGATGGCCTTGAGATAGAGACTGCAAAAACAACTTCTCGGTCCCAGCTTTGATGCACCAGTACTGACCTCGCCTTCCGGATGATAGCGATGTGAACAGGCAGTGTGGCTCAGGTGGTTGTTGTCCTTGATGATCTTTTTGGCTTGCTCAAAAATCCTGCAGAAATGCAAAATTGACTGGCCAGATGAACTCGGGATGGCCGGGCAGTGATAGATCCTGTGACATCGGGTGCTGCAGGTGTCCAGGAGGGCAGGCAGTTTGACCCCGGTGATGTGTCGGGCAGATCGCACCACCCTCTGGAGAGCCCTGTGGTTGCGGGCAGTGCAGTTGCCATACCAGGCGGTGATACAGCCCGACAGGATGCTCTCAATTGTGCGTCTGTAAAAGTTTGTGAGGGTTTTAGGTGCCAAGCCAAAAGAGGCACTGTTGTGCCTTCTTCACCACACTGTCTGTGTGGGTGGACCATTTCAGTTTGTCAGTGATGTGTACGCTGAGGAACTTGAAGCTTTCTACCCTCTCCACTGTGGTGCTGTTGATGTGGATAGGGGGTGCTCCTTCTGCTGTTTCCTGAAGTCCACGATAAGCTCCTTTGTTTAGTTGACATTGGGTGAGAGGTTTTTTTCCTGGCACCACACTCCCAGGGCCCTCACTTCCTCCCTGTAGACTGTCTCGTCATTGTTGGTAATTAGGCATACTATTTTTGTGTCGTCTGAAAACTTGATGATTGAGTTGGAGGCGTGAGTGGCCACGCAATCATGGGTGAACAGGGAGTACAGAGGGGGCATCCTTGTGGGAACCCAGTGTTGAGGATCAGCAAGTGGAGGTATTGTTTCCTACCTTCATCACCTGGGTGCAGCCTGTCAGGATGTCCAGGACCCAGTTGCATAGGGCGGGGTTCAGACCCAGGGCCTCGAGCTTGGAGGATACTATGGTGTTGAATGCTGAGCTATAGTCAATTAACAGCATTCTTACATAGGTATAATTGTCTTGTCCAGATGGGATATGGCAGTGTGCAGTGAGCCCTAAATTGCACTAGATTGCATCGTCTGTGGATCTATTTGGGCGGAAAGCAAATTGTGGGTCTAGGGCAGTGGTCAACAAACTACGGCCCGCGGGCCGGATACGGCCCGTCAGCACATTTGGCCCGGCCCTCTGAACAATACCAGAGACGCTATCGAATTTTTTTCCTATTTGGCCTCCAGAAAAAAAATCCTAGGCCCGGCCCTGTCAAAGAGAGAACGGAATAATGGCGAAAAGGTTAGGTAAGAGAAAAATTGATTCAGAATGCAGGGTATTTAACCTGCAGTGGACAAACGATTTTTTTTTTGTTCAATGCAAAGAAAAGGCTGTTTGTCTCATCTGTCAAGAGACGGTGGCGGTATTCAAAGAATACAATCTTCGCCGACACTATGAATCCCGTCACAAAGACAAGTACGATAGCTTGCAAGGCCAAATACGAGCAGACAAACTCTCAAAGCTAAAAAGTGGACTACTATCTCAGCAGAATACATTTGTACGCCAAGCTCAGCTGAACCAGGCATCCGTTCGGGCCAGCTTTCGGGTTGCTAAACTGATAGCAAGAAGCGGTAAGCCTTTCACTGACGGAGAGTTTGTTAAGAAATGTATGGATGCTGTCGCGGAGGAGGTGTGTCCCGAGAAGAAAGATGCATTTAATGCCGTAAGTCTGTCGGCGAGTACAATCACCAGACGCGTTGAAGAAATCGGGAGTAATGTATATGCCCAGCTGCAGCAGAAGACGAAAGAATTTGACTTTTTTTCATTAGCACTGGATGAGAGCACGGACGTGCAAGACCTAGCGCAACTGCTCATTTTTATTCCCAGCCTTCATATCAGTTTGAGTTGGCTGAGTTACAGAACTGTGATGTTCTGAAAGACGCATTCAAGCCCAACAGTCTCATTGACTTCTATGCCGCCCTCCCAAACGACACATATCCAAACATCAAAAAACACGCAATGAAAATGTCCACAGTTTTTGGCAGCACGTATATCTGCGAGAAAACCTTTTCTCGCATGAAACTGCTGAAAACCCCGATGAGATCAAGATTGACAGATGAACATTTGCATCAGTGCTTGAGACTGGCTGTAACTAGAATGGAACCTGATATTCAACTTCTCACCAGCCAGATGCAGGCCCACAGTTCACACTGATGAACATACATAGGTAAGCTCACTTTTCTGACTTGAATGAGTCATTCTGAGCATAAACAAATATAATCATAATAAAATCTACTGGGATAAAATCCATCTTTACAACCATACTGGTAGTGAAATGTATTGTGCTGTGTAGGTGCTGTATCACTTAGTTCAGTTTCTCAACCTGCTTCTTTTGTGGTTTTCACAGGGAAGTTGATGAGAGAGAGCTGCAAACAGCGGTGTCTACAAGCCTACTGGAACCTACAAAAGGATTATAAGGAAGGAACACAAGAACTTTAAGAGACTGCTCATATGTGTCAGAGAGATTCTGCTCTGACAACTGAGCTGAACTTTTATCTGTTAAGATTGTGCATGGCACGACAGAAAGTTAATGTTCCATGGCTTTTTTTTCTATGAAGAACCCAGAGAGAGTTATTTAGTTATTATTTATTTCCGTTTTTTTCTGTGAAGAACTCAGAGAGGGTTATTTAGTTATTATTTATTTCATTAATAGTGTTATTATTTGTTTCCTGACTTTTTTTCTGTAAAGAACCTGGAAAGGGTTATTTGGTTATGTGTGGCTTTCTGGAAAACAAGAAATTTTTTAAGCTCCCCTACGATCGTCACACTTTTTCTGTTACAAACTGACACCGGCCCCCCATCAGAGAAGGGAAAAGTTATGTGGCCCTCACAGGAAAAAGTTTGGGGACCCCTGGTCTAGGGTGTCAGTTAAGGTAGAGGTGATATAATCCTTGACTAGTCTCTCAAAGCACTTCATGGTAACAGATGGTCATTTAGTTCAGTCACATTTTCTTTCTTGGGTACAGGAACAATGGTGGGCATCTTTATGCATGTGGGGATAGGGAGAGACTGGGATAGAGAAAATTGAATACGTCTGGAAACACTCCAGCCAGCTGGTCTGAGTATGCTCTGAAGATGCGGCTTAAGATGCCATGTGGGCCGGCAGTCTTGCGAGGGTAAACACGTTTAAATGTGTTACTTACATTGGCCACGGAGAAGGAGAATCCACTGTCCTTGGTAGCAGGCCACGTCGTGGCACTGTGTTGTCCTCAAAGGGGGCAAAGAAGGTTTTTAGCTTGTCTGGAAGCAAGAAGTCGGTGTCCGCGACGTGGCTGTTTTTCCCTTTGTAGTTCGTGATTGTCTGTAGACCCTGCCACATACGTCTCGTGTCTGAGCCGTTGAATTGCGACTCCATTTTGCCTTATGGCGGGAACAACTACACTGTTTGCGATTCGGCCATATTCCCAGTCACCTAACATGGTTAACAGAGTCATGAACACCCTCATATGAATCCAGCTCCTCCTCTCCTCTCTCTCAGATGGCCGTAACCCACTCCAATGCCCATCCAGTCAGCAGAGAAATAACCATGGCAACCTTAGACCTGTCAGTGGTGGGGACTCCCATATGGTGTGCAAAATAGAGGAAGCACTGGAGTAGGAAGCCACAGCATTTAGATGGGTTCCCATCATATTTTTCCGGGAGGGACAAATGGTCATTGCTGACCTGGGTGGACTGCTGAATGGACTGGTGTGCTGGCTTGCTATATTGACTGGTGGTAGAGTATCCTCCGCTAGCCTCTCTGATATATTTGAAACGTTGAAGACTGCGAAGAACCTCTTCCATAGCCTTCCCCAGTTGCGCCAGCTGGTTATGGTGTTGACGAAGTAGGTATCCCTGTTCGTCGACCGTCCGATTAGATGTCCTGATTTCCTACTGCTTCCATTTGTTGAGGCAGTAATATGTTACGTAGACGCTGGGAGTCGGTGCAGGTGGTGAGTTTAAAAATAAACAAAATATGGAATGATACAAGAAACAAGAGAATACTTCCTGGGAAATAAACCTAAGTGAGTGCCAGATATAGGTGAGGTAATGAGTCCAGGTGTGGCTCATCATGAGGAGCAGGTGCGCATAATGAATGATGCCAGTTGCACGTAATAATATTTGCCAGGACCGGTGGTCAGTAAATCGGCGACGTTGAACACCGAAGAGGGGGAGTGGGAGTAGACGTGACAATGACGCTACAAGCTTGGCACACCTGTATTTGGGGAATTTCTCCAATTCTTCTCTGCAGATCCTCTCAAGCTCTGTCAGATTGGATGGAGAGCGTTGCTGCACAGCTATTTTCAGGTCTCTCCAGGGATGTTCGATTGGGTTCAAGTCCGGGCTCTGGCTGTGCCAATCAAGGACATTCAAAGACTTGTCCCGAAACCACTCCTGCGTTGTCTTGGCTGTGTGCTAGGGTCCTTGTCCTGTTGGAAGGTGAACCTTCGCCCCAGCTCTTGAGCAGGTTCTCATCAAGGATCGCTCTGTACTTTGCTCCTTTCATCTTTCCCTCGATCCTGACTAGTCTCCCAGTCCCTGCCGCTGAAAAACATCCCTGTGATACTGCCACCACTAAGCTTCACTGAAGGGATGATGCCAGGTTTCCTTCAGATGTGATGCTTGGCATTCAGGCAAAATAGTTCAATCTTGGTTTCATCAGACCAGAGAATTTTGCTTCTCATGGTCTGAGAGTCTTTAGGTTCCTTTTGGCAAACTCAAAGCGAGCTCTCGTGTACCTTTTACTGAGGAGTGGCTTCCATCTAGCCACTCTACTATAAAGGCCAGATTTGTGGAGCGCTGCAGAGATGGTTGTCCTTCTCGAAAGATTTCCCATCTCCACAGAGGAACTCTAGAGCTCTGTCAGACTGACCTTTAGGTTCCTGGTCACCCTGACCAAGGTCCTTTTCCCCCGATTGCTCAGTTTGGCCCGGGCGGCCAGCTCTAGTAAAAGTCTTGGTGGTTTCAAACTTCTTACATTTAAGAATGATGGAGGCCACTGTGTTCTTGGGGACCTTCAATGCTGCAGAAATATTTTGGTACCCTTCCTCAGATCTGTGCCTCGACACAATCCTGTCTCAGATCTCTACGGACAATTCCTTCAACCTCATGGCTTGGTTTTTACGCTGACATGCACTATCAACTGCGGGACCTTATATAGACAGGTGTGTGCCTTTCATGTCAAATCAATTGAATTTACCACAGGTAGACTCCAATCAAGTTGTAGAAACATAAAGGATGATCAATGGAAAAAGGATGCACTTGAGCTCAATTTCTCATAGCAAAGGGTCTGAATATTTCTGTAAATAAGGTATTTCTGTTTTTATTTGTTTTACATTTGCACAATTTTTTTTTTAGAATACAGCTGTAATGTTCCAAAATGTGGAAAAGGTCAAGTGGTCTGATTATACAGACATTATATCTACACACAATACACCCTAACCCTATGGTCACTGGTTCCAAGCACTGCACCAAGTCCTCAAACACTGACACTACACAGCCAAGTATATCCGAACAAATTATGAAAGACAAGAATTGTAATTTTGAATTCCGTAATGTGAGTGTGGAAGAGGTAAAAAAAGGATTGTTGTCTATCAACAATGACAAGCCACCGGGTTCCTACAACTTGGTTAGAATATTACTGAGGATAATATTGCCACTCCTATTTTCCATATCTTCAATTTAAGCCGACTAGAAACTGTGCACCCTCAGGGTTAGAAGGAAGCAAAAGTCATTCCCCTACGTAAGAATAGTTAAACCCCCTTTACTAGCTCAAATAGCCGACTAATCAGCCTGTTTCCAACCCTTGATCATGTTTGACCATACAATGCTATATTACAGTAAACAAATTGACAACAGACTTTTAGCACGCTTATAGGGAAGGACATTCAACAAGCACAGCATTTACACAAATGACTGATGATTGGCTGAGAGAAATTGATGATAGGGGGCTGTTTTGTTAGATTTCAGCGTGGCTTTTGAAATTATCGATCATAGTCTGCTGCTGGAAAAACATACGTTTTATGGCTTTAGACCCCCAGCTATATTGTGGATAAAGAGTTACCTGTCTAACACAACACAGAGGTGTTTAACCTTTTCATGCGTGAGTTCCAAATATATCTAACTGTCGCCACAGCGTGAGTTTTTTTATGTGCATGATGTTAGAATCCACTCACAGTTCCAAAATGTGATTGTGACTCAACAGAACAGTTAACACGCGCTGGCCTCAAACATAGGCTGTTTCAACTTGTCAATTTAAAATGATTTTCTAACAACAGTTTCAATTGAGGTGTGCTCCTCATTAATTCACATGAGAAAGTAGCCTATTTCACTGCTTTGGCAACAGCTATTGGGGGATCCATAGTAAATACAAATAGGACTGAAAAACATACATTATATACACTGAGTCTACAAATCATTAAGAATATCTGCTCTTTCCATGACATAGACTGACCAGGTGAATCCAGGGGAAAACTTTGATCCCTTTATTAAATCCACTCAATTAAGGGGAGGAAACAGGTTAATAACGAAGGATTTTTAAGCTTGAGGCAATTGAGACATGGAATGTGTATGTGTGCCATTCAAAGGGTGAATGTGAAAAACAAAAAACATGTCTATGAACGGGGCAAGGTGGTAGGTGCCACCGGTTTGTGTCAAGAACTGCATTGTTGCTGGATTCTTCACGGTCACCAGATTCCTGTGTGTATCTCCTAAAGGACATCCAGCCAAATTTACACAGCTGTGGGATGCACAGGGCAAGCATCCAATGTGGAACACTTTCATAATTAGGGCACTTTGCTTTTATTTCCAGCATTATCCACTGGTGTTGCTGCAGGTAGAATATCTCAGGAAATGTTCTTTAATTGACATAAACTGTCTCCAATCAATCAATCAATGTCTGATTGTGAATGTGTATTTTGCTGGGGATATTATTTGTGGATCAGTAATTCTACACCTTACCTTGCTCAAGCTGATCCTTTTCAATGGACTCAGGAGTTAGAGCTAAAATGTTGTCAATTAGAGTCAGTTTCAACGAAACCGACAATGGAAGTTTATTGTAGCATATTCGGGAGGTAGTCCCGACTGGGAGTCAAACCTGGATCCAGCTACTGTCAAGCCAACACTTTTAACCAAGAGGTCCAAACACGGTATACACATTACTATACACAGTATACACATTACTATACACAGTATACACATTGTACACACACACAGCATACACATAGTATACAAACATTATACTCTCACTCCTCACCTCTCCCTTGGGGTAGCGGTAACGGTACTTGTTTTGGTCTCTCAGTGCAAACTCTTCTGGGTAGTGGTCTTGGATCTCCTCATAGGTCATCTCCTCACACACACCCTGACATGCAGGACAGAGAGGTTACACATACACCCCACCCCCTCCTGACAAACAGGAAAGAAGAGAGGTACACACACACACACACACAAAACACACACTAAACACACGCACACACTTACTGCGTCTATCTCGTTGAGGGCCTTCCACTGTTCGTAGGGGACTCTCAGACCCTCAGCTGTCTGGATGGTTCTCTTCATGTGGCTGGTCCACACCTTCAAATCTCTGATACACTGGCTACGTATGTACCCTCCTAGAGCACTGGCAAACTACACACACTCACGCACACACACACACACTTTAGATCTCTGATTCACTGGTTACGCGGGCCACCCCAGACATTTTTGTTTTAACCCTAAAAGTTGAAAAATCTGTCTAGATAAAAAAATCTGTCGATCTGCCCTTGAGCAAGGCACTTAGCTCTAATTGCTCCAGAGTGGCCAGCAATTGCTGATTCATACTGTGACCCCATTCTCTAAGGGTGTCTCAGGGTGAGTGGGATATTTAAAAAACACATTTCCAGTTCACACCACACACTTTTATAGTTTACACATTTCTACATGTGTGAAACAGGACAAAAATAAGCATATGTACACCCCCTATTTGACTTTGATTCGACGTCCTCCGGATGTTGTCAGAATTATTGTGTAAGTCTATGGAAGGGGGTGAGAAACATGAGCTTCTTCAGTTTTGTATTGAAGTCAATGTACCCAGAGGAGGACAGAAACTAGCTGTCCTCTGGCTATACAATGGTGCTACCCAACAGAGTGCTGATGAGGCTACTGTACAGTAGAACTTCATGGCAAAACTGTTTTTTTATCAATTATTTGGTGACATGTGAATATATTTAGTGTAGCTTTATCTAAAAAGGATACACTTAAGTGTATCAATAAAACAATTGTATGAAAAGGGGATGGTCCTCCCCTTCCTCCTCTGAGGAGCCTCCACTGCTGGTTACGCATGTACCCTCCTAGAGCACTGGCAAACTACACAAACACACATGTATGCATGTATGCACACACACACCTTTAGATCGCTGATACACAGGGATTCGGAGATCTGGGTTTCCCAACCTAGATGTTTCACTTTTTTTTCAGCAAGTGTTTGACTAATTGAATCAAGTCGCCAGTTTAGGGTTAAAACAAAAATGTGGAACGTCTGGGGGAGCCAGAGGTAAGGGTTGGGAAATCCTGTCCTAGAGCACTAAACAAACTACACACACACACACACACACACACACACACACACACACACACACACACAACCTTTAGACTTTGATACACTGGCATGTACCCTCCTAGAGCACTGGCAAACTACACACACCCCAATCTCTTACCTTGTTTCCTCCTAGGGACAGACCAGTAATCCTACTTTTAAAAAATCTTAGGGGGTAGATCAGCTTGTATTGTCTGCATCATTTCCAATTTCCCATATTTTGGGGGGTAAATATATAAATATTATATATTTATTTATATATATAAACTAAAAAAATATATATATATTTTTTTTCCTTAATTATTTCCCTTAACCCTACCATCCCTCCCCTATTTGGAGTAAACTAATGGACAACAATTACTTACAGGCTGACTACACCACTCGCGTTGCGTGCGTGAGCATTGCAAAATCCATTTTGAAATCTATATTGATAAATTATTGCACCCACACTGCTCGCGCGCGCCAACGAATGTCTGCGTTGCCAAGGGCTAAAATAGAAGTCAGTTCTATTTCTGAAGCGGATCGCGCTGCAAGTCCTGCCTCTCCCATCTCCTCATTGATTTATAGAAGCAGGTAGCCAACATGCCATCTCCTTATTGGTTTTACCCACGTAGGTGACTGAAGATGAATGAGGTCCGTGGCGGTAATGCACCTCATTTATGAAAGTTGCCAATCGCAATTTAAAGTCAAGAGAAAAAAAAGCCTGGAGGGATGAGAGATGACTAGAAAAGATTCAGTTGACTGTTTTATGTGTGGATTAATTTGTGGAGTAGAGGACCTTGTGCATTTCAGGTAAAATAAGAACTCGTGTTTATTTCCCAGGACAAATTAGCTAGCAACAGCAATCTAGCTAAATAGGACAAATTAGCAAGCAAGTGCACGCTAAATTAACATCAATGTTTAATGCTTTTCAACCTGTCCCCAAATTAATATAATTGGTCCAGAGTTTGTTTCAATATTTTAACCTGCGTGTCATGATCTGTCCCCCGTGGTATGCACGATTTCACACGATGGTGCTCACGCGCAGCCGGTTTGGTTCCGGGTTAGGCTTCTACTTCCAGCTTATACATACTATAAACATTTTACGGACACAGTATATATGTTACAATAGTTATATTTTGCTTGATTTTAGTCCCATCCTTCAGCTCCTCTCATCTCCCATCTATTTCTGAACACCATCCAGTTTTGATTTATATTTTACATATATTTTTCAACTGTGCTGTTTCACAAAAGTTCTGAACCTTTCTAGTCTCAAAGATTCTACTGATTCTAAATAAAATCTATATTTTTTAATTATATTATTGATCGAGTGACTATGATTTTTTAAATCGCCCAGTGATCTTTGCAGAATTCGCTCCAGGTAAATGTTGCAACTCTTCAGCCATTCCTGAGCCTTCGACCAAAAACAAGCCACATATGGACAGTACCAAAACAAATGAACTAATAATTCTGTCTCTTCGCAGCAAAATCTGCAGAGCTGGGATGGTGGTGTCCCCCTAAAATATAACATGCCATTGGTTAATTTAAATTGAAAAACTCTTTGAATCCAGCATTGTTTTGTGTATCGGGTTCATAAACCATGTACCATGTAATCGGTACATCAAAAATGTCTTCCCAGCTATATTGCAATCTATATGGCACAGCTGTCCATTTTTTGGAAGTTAAATGAAACTGGTATACTTTTTTATTTATCACAAATTTCTTTAGCTAATTTTGATCTTCAATGCAGGGCCTACAGACAAGACCCTTACTTGTATCCTACCTTTTTCCCTCCTAGAGACAGACCACTGCCCTACCTTTTTCCTCAAGGGGACCAACCCCAGTCTCCTATCTTGCTTTCTCTATCTTGCTCTATCTTGCTTTCTGTGGAGAGACCAGTCTCCTGTCTTGTTTCCTCCTTGGGGACAGACCCGAGTCTCTGGCCTTGTTTCCTCCTGGGAACAGACCAGAGTATCCGGCCTTGTTTCCTACTGAGGACAGACCAGTTTCCTACCCGGTTTCCTCCTAGGGACCGACCTCAGACTCTACCTTGTTTACAGACCAGCCTCCTACCTGGGTTCCTTCTGGGGAGAGACCAGTCTCCTACCTTGTTACCGCGTGGGGACAGGCCAGAGTCTCCTCCAATGCGTCCCACAAGGTTGAGTTCACTCTCTCCGTGGCGGGTCAGGTAGATAAACCGCGGCGCTACATGTATGTTCATCAGGTAATAAACAATACGACTCTGGATGTGGTCCTGCACACGGTTCACCAGATACCTGCTGCCAACATTAAAGATCTTTATATATGACAGACTCCTAGAAGAGGGGAGAGAGAATGGGAGGGGGAGGAGGGAGAAAAATAAATGGGGCAGGGGGGGAACAGGGAGAGAGATGTTAAATCCCTTTACCCAATCCACTAGATTCCTGCTGCCTATGTTGAAGATCTTAACATACGACAAACTCTTAGTGGGGAGGAGAGAGAGGAGAGAAAGAGGAGTGGGAGAGAAGTGTCAGAGTCCTGTGTGTGTATGTGTATGTGTGTGTGTTACCTGTCCTTCTCATCGTTCAGGGATATGTATGTAACTTTGTAACACTCAATCCTCTTGAGGAAGTCAGCGACCGCCTCCTCTTTATCACAACCCGCGTAGTCTGGACTGCTCAGCTTCACTTGCTGTACACACACACACACACACACACACACACACACACACATACACGAGAGATCAGTACAGACAGACTCACAGGCGAGATTAGTACACTTAATAGAAACAGAAACATACTTTGATATTCTCAGCAATGATCTCTGGGTCGTCACACAACGACTCTATGAAGAAGACCTGTGGAAGGAGAGAGGGAGAAAAAAATTGATTGGAGAGATGGACAATGACACACATTTCCACACAGCTACAGACGTGATTTTGAGCTACTCCTTGAAAAAGCATTTCACTGTTCCTGGTGCAAAAATACTGTGCTATCCCGGAGCTCGAGTGAATTACACTACTAAGCTGCTCACGAATGTTCCATGCCAGGCCATGGAAATCGATTCTAATTGTTGTCCATGTGGGTTTTAAAACACTATGAAGCGCAGCTCGGAACAGTTGAATCTGGATTTTAAAGAGCTGATTGATTCTCTGCTTAGACACTAATAAAAGGCCCATGATATCTGGCCCTGTTTCCTCTCTGAATCGTGGCACTGGACGCTTTAGCAGGATTCTTTCTCTTCACAGATGGCTACTTGAATATTGCAGCTTTTGTTGACAATTTCAACACCTTTTGGAAACAAAACACGTTATTTAAGGAGGATGGGATCCACCCAATTAATTTGGGTTCCTGGAGCCTTTCACATGTGGCAGCTCCAAGATATGCTAAGTTAATCAGTAGCTACAAGAGGGAGACCTCTGTAATTAGCCCCTACAATACTATCAACAGGCTTGTAAATCTAGCTATCGTACTGCATGTGCTCATAAGCATAGAGGTGTTGTACAGTACATTCGGAAAGTATTCAGACCCCTTGACTTTTTCTATATTTTGTTACGTTACAGCCTAATTCTAAAATGTATTAAATTGATTTTCCCCCTCATTAATCTACACACAATACCCATAATGACAAAGCAAAAACAGGTTTCTAGACATTTTTGAAAATACCTTAAAAATAAAACCTGAAATATTACATTTACATAACTATTGAAACCTTTACTCAGTACTTTGTTGAAACACCTTTGGCAGTGATTACAGCCTTGAGTCTTCTTGGGTATAACGCTACAAGCTTGGCACACCTGTATTTGGGGAATTTCTCCCATTCTTCTCTGTAGATACTGCTGCACAACTATTTTCACATCTCCAGATATGTTCGATGGGGTTCAAGTCCAGGCTCTGGCTGTGCCAATCAAGGACAATCAGAGACTTGTCCCGTAACCACTCCTGCTTTGTCTTGGCTGTGTGCTTAGGGTCATTGTTCTGTTGGAAGGTGAACCTTCGCCCCAGTCTGAGATCCTGAGCGCTCTGGAGCAGTTTTTCATTAACGATCTCTCTGTACTTTGCTCCATTCAGCTTTGCCTTGATCCTGAAAAACATCCCCACGGCATGATGCTGCCACTACCATTTTTTTCACCTTTATTTAACCAGGTAGGCTAGTTGAGAACAAGTTCTCATTTACAACTGCGACCTGGCCAAGATAAATCAAAGCAGTGTAACACAAACAACAACACAGAGTTACACATGGAATAAACAAACATACAGTCAACAACACAATATAAAAAGCCTATATACAGTGTGTGCAAATGAGGTAGGATAACGGTACCTCCGTTATGAATAGGCCATAGTGCGGAAATAATTACAATATAGCAATTAAACATTGTTGTGATAGATGTGCAGAAGAGGTAGTGGGGTGTAAAGGAGCTAAATCAATAAAATAGATAACAGTATGGGGATGAGGTAGTTGGATGGGCTAATTTCAGGTGGGCTATGTACAGGTGCAGTGATCTGTGAGCTGATCTGACAGCTGGTGCTTAAAGCTAGTGAGGGAGATATGAGTCTCCAGCTTCAGTGATTTATACAGTTCGTTCCAGTCATTGGGCAGCAGATAACTGGAAGGAAAGGTGGCCGAAGGAAGAATTGGCTTAGGGGGTGACCAGTGAAATATACCTGCTGGAGCGCGTGCTACGGGTGAGTGCTGCTATGGTGACCAGTGAGCTGAGAGTTATAGATGACCTGGAGCCAGTGGGTGTGGCGATGAAAATGAAGCGAGGCCAGCCAAAGAGAGCATACAGGTCGCAATGGTGGGTAGTATATGGGGCTTTGGTGACAAAACGATAGACCGCATCCAATTTGCTGAGTAGAGTGTTGGAGGCTATTTTGTAAATGACATTGCCAAAGTCAAGGATCGGTAGGATAGTCAGTCTTACAAGGGTATGTTTGGCAGCATGAGTGAAGGAAGCTGATTCTAGATTTAATTTTGGATTGGAGATGCTTAATGTGAATCTGGAAGGAGAGTTTACAGTCTAACCAGACACCTAGGTAATTTTATTAAGTCACATATTAAGTCAGAACCGTCCAGAGTAGTGATGCTTGGCAGGCGGGCAGGTGTGGGCAGCAATCGGTTGAAGAGCATGCATTTTGATTTACTTGCATTGAAGAGCAGTTGGAGGCCACGGAGTTGTATTGCATTGAAGCTCGGCTAGAAGTTAGTTAACCTGTTGAATCTAGGGGACACTATTTTCATTTTTGGAAAAATAACGTTCCCAAAGTAAACGGGTTATTTTGTCAGGACAAGATGCTAGAATATGCATATAATTGACAGCTTAGGATAGAAAACACTCTAAAGTTTCCAAAACTGTAAAAATATTGTCTGTGAGTGTAACAGAACTGATATTGCAGGCGAAAGCCTGAGAAAAATCCAATCAGGAAGGGACTCTTATTTAGAAAGCTCTGCGTTCCTATGCGTCCCTATCAACCAGATTCCTTTTTCTATGGCTTCCCTAAATGTGTCTAGTGTCACAATACATAATTTCAGGCTTTTATTTTGAAAAATGAGCCTGAACGACAACATTGGTCAGCTGGAGGCTCTCAGAGTGATGTGTGCGTAATAGACAAATGCGACCATTGTTTCTCTCTTTCCTACTAAGAAGCCACCTGTCCCGGTTGATATATTATCGATTAGATATTTGAAGAACACCTTGAGGATTGATTATAAACAACGTTTGCCATGTTTCTGTCGATATTATGGAGCTAATTTGGAATATTTTTCGCCGTTTTCGTGACTGTAATTTCCGGGCAATTTCTCAGCCAAACGTGAAGAACAAACGGAGCTATTTTGCCTACAAAAATAATATTTTGGGAAAAAATTAACTTTGGCTATCTACCTGGGAGTCTCGTGAGTGAAAACATTCGAAGTTCATCAAAGGTAAACGATTTAATTTGATTGCTTCTCTGATTTTCGTGACAAGGTTGCCTGCTGCTAGCAATGCATAATGCTATGCTAGTCTATGATAAACTTACACAAATGCTTGTCTAGCTTTGGCTGTAAAGCATATTTTGAAAATCTGAGATGACAGGGTGATTAACAAAAGGCTAAGCTGTGTTCCAATATATTTCACTTGTGATTTTCATGAATAGGAAGATTTTCTAGGAAGATTTATGTCCGTTGCGTTATGCTAATTGGTGTCAGGCGATTACGCTCCCGGACCCGGGATGGGGAGTCACAAGAACAAACACACCCCCATAAAGAAAAGAAGAATTTTAAAAAAGTGATCCCCTGGTTCAACTGTGATCTTGCAGAGTTACTCGGCACAAGCGTACTCAGGCTGACTGGCTCTCGTTCAGGCAAATGAGAAATAAGTGCATTCAGGCTCTCCGGAAAGCCAAAGTTAGTTACTTTAAGGAGCAGTTCTCTCTCTTTGGGTCTAACCCCAAGAAGTGCTGGAAAACAGTTAACTTTTTCGGGGTAGGGGGCAGTGTTTGGAAGTTTGGATGAATGAGGTGCCCCAAGTAAACTGCCTGTTACTCAGGCCCAGAAGCTAGGATATGCATATAATTGGTAGTATTGGATAGGAAACACTCTGAAGTTTCCAAAACAGTTAGGATAATGTCTGTGAGTATAACAGAACTGATATGGCAGGCAAAAACCCGAGGACAATCCATCCCGATTTTTTTTTCACCCTTGATTACTATGGCTGTCAGTGGGAATATAAAAGGAAGTCCTCCCAGATTGCAGTTCCTAGGGCTTCCACTAGATGTCAACAGTCTTTAGAAAGAGTTTCAGGCTTGTTTTTTTTAAATGAGCTAGAATTTGTAGTTTTAGTAAGTGGCTCCCATTTCAGCTGTAGTGTTTGTTGCGCGTTCCGGTGTGTGTGCGTACTTCGTTATTCATCTCCGGTAATGGTCTCCTGTATTCTTAGTCTAAATTTTATCGTTTATTTACATATTAGGGTACCTGAGGATTGATTAGAAACATTGTTGGATATGTTTGGAAGAAGTTTATTGGTAACTTACGGGATTCATTTGTATGCATTTTGAATGAGGGAAACCGGTGTATTACTGAGTCTAGCGTGCCAATGAAACATACTTTTTTGGGATATAAAGGACTTTATCGAACAAAAGGCCCATTTGTTATGTAGCTGGAACCCTTGTGATTGCAACCAGATGAATATCTTCAATGGTAAGTGATTTATTTTATCGTTATTTCTGACTTTTGTGACACCTCTGCTTCTAATGCTTTTGTGTGCGGGGTGCTGTCCTCAGATAATCGCATGGTGTGCTTTCTCCCTAAAAGCCTTGTTGAAATTTGACAACGCGGCTGAATTAACAAGAAGTTAAGCTTTTAAATGATGTGTGACAGTTGTATTTTCATGAATGTTTAATATAACGATTTCTGTCATTTGAATTTCGCGCTCCGCAATTTCCCCGGATGTTGGCCAGTTGGGACGGTAAGCATCCCAGTGATCCGTAAAAAGTTAAAGACCTGGAGAATAAACACTCCTCCTCACAGCTGCTCATGTACCTTACTAAAGTTAATGATGTGGTTGTTACTGACAAGAAGCACATGGCTGAGCTCTTTAATCACCACTTCATTAAGTCAGGATTCCTATTTGACTCAGCCATGCCTGCTCGGCCATCCAATATTTCCTCATCTCCCACCCCTTCTAATGTGACTAGTCACGATTTTCCTCCCTCTTTTTCCCCTCCTCGACTACAAAGTTTCTCCCTGTAGGTGGTCACTGAGTCCGAGGAACTAGAGGAGCTCCTTAAACTTGACCCTAAAAGAACTTCAGGGTCAGATGGTTTAGACCCTTTCTTCTTTAAGGTTGCTGTCCCTATCATCGCCAAACCTATCTCTGACCTTTTCAACCAGTCTCGCCTCTCTGGGGAGGTTCCCATTGCTTGGAAGGCAGCCATGGTTCATCCATTATTTAACTTCTCTAGGATAGGGGGCAGCATTTGGAATTTTGGATGAAAAGCATGCCCAAATTCAACTGCCTGCTACTCATCCCCAGAAGATAAGATATGCATATTATTAGTATATTTGGATAGATGACACAATGAATGTTCTAAAAAAAGTTTGAATCATGTCTGTGAGTATAACAGAACTTACATAGCAGGCAAAATCCTGAGGACAAACCATTCAAATAAAAAAAATGTTTGAGGTCACCCTCTTTTCAATGGGATTTCATTGGGAATCCAGATTTCGAAAGGACTTGCTTGCAGTTCCTACCGCTTCCACTGGATGCCACCAGTCTTTAGAAACTGGTTGAGGTTAATCCTTTGTGTAATGAAGAAGTACGGCCATCTTGAACAAGGGTCACTTCATGTGTGCTGTTTGATAGAGGCGCATGACCAGAAAGCATGCTTCAGTTTGTTTTCTTCCTGTATTGAACACAGATCATGTGTTCAAATGCTGTTATAATCTCTACCCGGCACAGCCAGAAGAGGACTGGCCACCCCACATAGCCTGGTTCCTCTCTAGGTTTCTTCCTAGGTTTTGGCCTTTCTAGGGAGTTTTTCCTAGCCACCGTGCTTTTACACCTGCATTGTTTGCTGTTTGGGGTTTTAGGCTGGGTTTCTGTACAGCACTTTGAGATATCAGCTGATGTACGAAGGGCTATATAAATAAATTTGATTTGATTTGATTTGAGATCATCCCGTCTTCAATTTGATCGATTATTTACCTTTAAAAATACCTAAAGTTGTATTATAAAAGTAGTTTGAAATGTTTTGGCAAAGTTTACAGGTAACTTTTTAGATATTTTGTAGTCACATTGCGCAAGTTGGAACCAGTGTTTTTCTGGATCAAATGCTAAGTTAGATTTTTATATCATTTTATTTGAATTTGCCTCGCTGCATTTTCCCTAGCTTTTGGCCAAGTGGGACACAAGCGTCCCCTATACCATAAGAAGTTAATGGGTGCGTGCTTATTATTAAGTAGTTTCATAAATGTGTCAAGTGCAGCGTCTGGTTGCTCTTCATTACACTCCACAGACAAGCAAATATTCTTTACATCATCAACATATGAATCACAACAAAACTTCTTGTTTGACTTCTTATACACTATACTAGGCCCCGCCTTTGGAACTTTGGTTTTCCTAGATATGGCTATTATTTTGTGATCACAACTTCCTATGGATTTGGATACTGCTTTCAGGCAAATATCTGCAGTGTTAGTAAAGATGTGATCAATACATTGATCAATACGTTGATGATTTAATTCCTGTGCTGTTTGTAACTACCCTGGTAGGTTGACTGACAACCTGATCCAGGTTGCAGGCACTGCTTATAGTTTGTAGTTTTTTTCCTGAGTGGGCAGCACAGTATTTAACATTAGATAGTCTCTAAGCTTTACAGGAATGTGGTTCTGAAAATAGACAGCAACACCGCCTCCGTTGGCATTTCTGTCTTTTCGGTAGATGTTATAACCATGTATTGCTACAACTGTCATCAAAGGTATTATCTAGGTGAGTTTCAGAGATAGTCAGAAGATGAATATCATCTGTTACAAGCAAGTTATTGACTTCATTGGACCTTGTTTCTTAGGCTAGATATGTTAATATGGGCTATTTTGTAGCACTTTTCTGGGTTATCTGATAGTTTTTAAGGCTTACTGGGAAGCTTATGAGAGGTCGACTTACTCATGTTATTTACATTGGAGCTGAGAGTGCAGGGTGAGCTGCATAAAGTGGTCTTCCTACTATTGCACACCGCCTCAGTGCTGTCATGATGTTGGCCTGGGGGATAGGTTTATGACAGTCATAAATACCTCTTCCCCCCCTTTTTCCTCTCTCTACCCTACTGAGGTTACATTTGCAAAACCCTTGGTTAACTTCATATGGCTGCAGGGGCAGTATTGAGTAGCTTGGATGAAAAGATGCCCGTTGTAAACGGCCAGCTCTACAGTCTCAGTTGCTAATATATGCATATTATTATTAGTATTGGATAGAAAACACTCTAAAGTTTCCAAAACTGTCAAAATATGGTCTGTGAGTATAACAGAACTGATATTGCAGGCGAAACCCTGAGGAAAATCAAAACAGGAAGTGGCTTCTATTTTGAAAACGCCATGTTCCATAGCCTCCCTTTGCTGGATTTAAAGGGATATGAACCAGATTCCTTTTCCTATCGCTTCCTCAAGGTGTCAACAGTCTTCAGACATAGTTTTAGGCTTTTATTTAGAAAAATGAGCCAGAACGAAAACATCACGTCAAGTGGTCACATGAGTTTTGCTTGCGCAACAGAATTTGGACAGCCATTGTTTTCCCCTCTCCTACTGTGAAAGACATTTGCACTTGATATATTATCAATTATATATTTTAAAAACAACCTGAAGTTTGATTATAAAAAACGTTTGACATGTTTCACAAACGCTTGGATTGCTTTTGCTGTAAAGCATAATTTCAAAATCTGACACGACAGGTGGATTAACAAAAGGCTAAACTGTGTTTTCCTATATTGCACTTGTGATTTCATTAATATAAATATTTATAGTAATATATTTACTGTATGTAGCGCCATGCTATTCAGCGGGTGTTGATGACACTTATCACGATAGGGGGATTGCAGCCATAACAAGTTAACAGAGATTCTGGGAACATCAGTAGGTGGGGGGGTATTGAACTATATTCTGGTAACCTGAACAATTGAACATATGCGGTGGTACTTAATGAATATGATGTCAGTTCGGTTGTCATCTGAGACATTCTCATCAATGATAAGATGACATAAACTCTACAGTGGAAAGTCTACACATCAGAGTTATCAGATGCACATGGAAATGTTTCTCAATTTAAATGTTTGAATATGACATTTTTCATAATGGGATGAATTGTGATTTTAGCTTCTAAAATGTGAACCCAGAACCCCCTGTTGGTCACATGTTTGTCTTGATTTTCTTCTTGATTTTTTCCCCCTCTTCCCAGCATAAGGCGCTAGTCGATTCAGGTGCAACTGGGAACTTTATGGATCGCGAACTCGCCATCAAGCTGGGTGTTCCGCTTGTGCCGATAGATTCTCCCTTTCCCGTGCACTCCCTAGATAGCCGGCCATTAGGGTCAGGGTTGGTCAGGGAGGCCACGGTTCCACTGGACATGGTGACGCAGAGGAATCATATGGAGCATATAAGTATCTTTATTATCGATTCGCCTGCGTTTCCACTGGTGCTGGGGATTCCCTGGCTGGCTCGGCAGAATCCTAAGATTTCGTGGAGACAGGGGGTTCTCCAGGGGTGGTCAGAGGAGTATTCTGGAAGGTGTCTGGGAGTTTCCATCGGTGCCACGTCAGTGGAAAGTCCAGACCAGGGTTCCACGGTGCGCATCCCCCCCGAATATGGCAATCGCTTTCAGTAAAAAAGAAAACGACTAAATTACGACCTCATCGACCGGGAGGGGATTGTGCGATAGATCTCCAGGTAAACGCTGCGCTTCCCAAGAGTCCCGTGTACCCATTGTCTCAGGAGGAGACGTTGGCTATGGAGACATATGTCACGGAGTCTCTGGGACAGGGGTACATTCGGCCCTCAATCTCACCCGTCTCCGAGTTTCTTTTTTGTGAAGAAAAAGGAGGGAGGTTTGCGTCCGTGCATTGATTATAGAGGTCTAAATCCATCACAGTGGGGTTTAGTTACCCACTACCTCTCATCGCTACAGCGGTGGAATCATTTCACGGAGCACAGTTCTTCACAAAACTGGATCTCAGGAGCGCGTATAGTCTGGTGCGTATGGATGGAGACGAGTGGAAAACCACATTTAGTACCACATCGGGCCACTATGAGTACCTCGTCATGCCGTATGGGTTAAAGAATGCCCCAGCCGTCTTTCAATCCTTTGTAGACGAGATTCTCAGGGACCTGCACGGGCAGGGCGTGGTTGTTTATATCGATGACATTCTGATCTATTCCGCCACCCGCCCCGCGCATGTGTCTCTGGTACGCAACGTGCTTGGTAGACTGCTGGAGCATGACCTATACGTCAAGGCTAAGAAGTATGTGTTCTCCAAACGAGACGTCTCCTTCCTGGGTTATCGCATTTCCACCTCGGGGGTGGTGATGGAGTGTGACCGCATTAAACCTGTGCGTAATTGGCTGACTCCGACCACGGTAAAGGAGGTGCAGCGATTTTTGGGTTTTGCCAATTACTACCGGAGGTTTTCCGGGGTTTTGGCCAGGTAGCGGCTCCCATTACCTCACTGCCGAAGGGGGGCCCGGTGCGTTTGCGGTGGTCAGCAGAGGCGGACAGAGCCTTCAGTAGGTTGAAGGCACAGTTCACGGATGCACCCGTTGGTGCACCCGGACCCCTCTCTAGCCTTAATAGTGGAGGTGGACGCGTCCGAGGCTGGGGTGGGTGCAGTGCTATCACAGCGCTCGGGTACGCCACCAAAACTCCGCCCCTGCGCTTTATTTTCGAGGAAGCTTAGTCCAGCGGAGCGTAACTATGATGTGGGGGACCGGGAGTTGTTAGCGGTAGTCAGGGCTCTGAAGGTGTGGAGACACTGGCTTGAGGGGGCTAAGCATCCCTTTCTCATCTGGACCGACCACCGAAATCTGGAGTATATTCGGGCAGCTAGGAGACTGAACCCATGTCAGGCAAGGTGGGCCATGTTCTTCACCCGATTCCGGTTTACTCTGTCATATAGACCGGGCTCCCAGAACGTAAAGGCTGACGCACTGTCCCGCCTTCATGACACGGAGGATCGGTCCACCGAGCCTACTCCCATCCTACCCGCCTCGAGGCTGATGGCACCAGTGGTATGGGAGGTGAACTTGGACATGGAGCGGGCGTTACGGGCTGAGCCCGTGCCTCCTCAGTGGGTGGGTGGAAGTCCGTGCCGCTTGGTGTCCGGAACCAACTGATTCATTGGGCTCACACTCTACCGTAGATTTTCTGACCGATCTCCCCCCGTCTCAGGGGAACACTACGGTTTTGGGTATTGTGGATCGGTTCTCTAAGTCCTGCCGTCTCCTCCCGTTGCCCGGTCTCCCTACAGCCCTACAGACTGAGGAGGCATTATTCGCCTACGTCTTCTGGCACTACGGGGTGCCGGAGGACATCGTCTCTGATCGGGGTCCCCAGTTCACGTCCCGGGTATGGAGGGCGTTCATGGAGCGTCTGGGTACCGGTGGGGAGCTGGGTACCGGTGGGGGACATTTTAGATCCGTCAATGTTGAGGGATTTCCATCGCCTCCATCCGGATCACCCTGCGCCTCGCCCTCCGGGTCGCCCTCGAGGCCAGTGTCGACGCGCTGCGGGAGCCACGCATCGGGGGGGGGGGGGGGGGGGTACTGTCACGACTCCTTCCGAAGGTGGCTCCCCTTCCTGTTCGGGTGGCGCTCGTCGTCACCGGCCTACTAGCTGCCACTGATCTTTTCCTCCCCTCCTTGTCTGTTTATTAGTTACACCTGTTGTTAATTAGGCTTATTAGATGGGCTTTATTAGCCAGCCGCCCCGCCTGCTGGGTGTGCGGGATTGTTTTATGTGTACTCTTTGTACACTCATGTATGTCACGGTTGTTCGTGTACGTGAGCTGTTTTTGGGGACTGTTTAGTTCCCCTGTGTTTTGGGGCATTTGTTTTGAGTGGCGTCTGTTTTCACCTGGTCGGTAAAGAAGTAGCCTACTCTGAACTCTCTGTCTCCTGCGTCTGACTCCTTCCTCCACTACACCCCGGGCATTACAATAACAGTCATGGGAGTTACCGTCCACCCTCTGCTAAGAAATGTGTGCTAATAGAGCTCACAGACTTAATAGCCTCCTTTTCAGCCTCTGAAGTGTTAATCATTGGGTACTTTAACATTGCCTGTGGAAACCATGACTATGAATGTTTAAAATATTTGTGTGTTAATTTAAATCTTACCCAGTTAATTAATTAACCCATGCGTCCAAATCTGAAGGACCCTACAAAATCAGCCTTGATTGAACTTACAGTACCAGTCAAAAGTTTGAACACATCTACTCATTCAAGGGTTTTTCTTTATTTTATTCTATTTTCTACATTGTAGAATAACTGTGAAGACATCAAAACTACGAAATAACACATATGGAATCATGTAGTAACCAAAGATTTTAGATTTGCACACTCTTGGCATTCTCTCAACCAGCTTCATGAGGTAGTCACCTGGAATGCATTTCAATTAACAGGTGTGCCTTGTTAAAAGTTAATTTGTGGAATTTATTGCGTTTTAAATGCATTTGAGCCAATCAGTTGTGTTGTGACAAGGTAAGGGGGGTAATACAGAAGTCCATATTATGACAAGAACACCTCAAATAAGCAAAGAGAAATGATAGTCCATCATTACTTTAAAACATGGCCCGTCAATCCGGAAAATTTTATGACATTTTAAAGTTTCTCCAAGTGCAGTCGCAAAAACCATCAAGCTCTATGATGAAACTGGCTCTCATGAGGACCACCACAGGAAATGAAGACCCAGAGTTACCGCTGCTGCAGAGGATAAGTTCATTTGAGTTACCAGCCCACATCTCAACATCAATCAGGCCTTCATGGTAAAATTGCTGCAAAGAAACCACTACTAAAGGACACCAATAATATGAAGAGACTTGCTTGGGCCAAGAAACCTGAGCAATGAACATTAGACCAGAGTTAAAAATAGGTCTAACCCTTGGTGTACACTGGAGCTAGTCAAAGTTATATGCAATATAAATGCTGTTTGGGCCAGAACTGGATTTACACACTCAAACCCTGATTAGCAATATTTTAGGAGATTGAGAAATCGGTGTGTGAAACTAGTTAGAAAAGCAAAATCTGATTTATTTGATTACCTATCTGATTATGCAGGGAATTCGGCCAAATTCGGGAAAAGTGTTAAATCTCTGAAGGGTTGTACCTATTCTTCTCTTCCTCATCAAATTAATCTTGTCTTTGGCACCATTACTGATAAAATATATAAAATTAATGCATTTGATCACAATTCTATTTCCGCGGGCTCTATATTTGTCTCAGTTTTTAAGCCAACTCACCTTAAGTGTAGTCTGGATATTAACCTTTTATAACTAGGGGGCAGAATTTTCATTTTTGGATGAAAAATATTCCCGTTTTAAACGGGATATTTTGTCACGACAAGATGCTCTACTAAGCATATATACCTTTGGATAGAAAACACTCTGACGTTTCCAAAACTGCAAAGATATTGTCTGTGAGTGCAACAGAACTAATGTTACAGGCGAAACCCAGATAAAAATCCAACCAGGAAGTGCCCCATTTTTCAAAGCCCTGCATGCCAATGACTCCTTATATGGCTGTGAATGAGCTACGAATGAGCTTACGCTTTCTACATATTCCCCAAGGTGTCTACAGCATTGTGACGTCTTTTTACGCATTTATGTTGAAGAATAGCCGTAAGGGACCACATTTAGCAAGTGGTCACATGACGGCTCCCGCAGAAAATCTTGCGTAAAGTACACAAGTAGGCATTTTTCCAATCGCTTCTTATGAGAAACCAATTGTCCCAACGGATATTTTATCAAATAGATATGTGGAAAACACCTTGAGGATTGATTCTAAACAACGTTTGCCATGTTTCTGTCGATATTATGGAGCTAATTTGGAAAAAAGTTTGGCGTTGTAGTGACTGCATTTTCCGGTCGATTTCTCAGCCAAACGTGAAGAACAAACGGAGCTATTTCGCCTACAAAAATAATATTTTTGGAAAAAAGGAACATTTACTATTTAACTGGGAGTCTCCTGAGTGAAAACATCCGAAGTTCTTCAAAGGTAAATTATTTAATTTGATTGCTTTTCTTATTTTCGTGAAAATGTTGCCTGCTGGTAGCAGAGCCATAGCATTATGCCATGATAAACTTACACAAATGCTTGTCTAGCGTTAGCTGTGAAGCATATTTTGAAAATCTGAGATGACAGTGTGATTAACAAAAGGCTAAGCTGTGTCTCAATATATTTCATTTGTGATTTTCATGAATAGGAAGATTTTCTAGGAAGATTTATGCTAATTAGTTTGAGGCTACGTTACGCTCCCGCATGCGGGTAGTTAATGGAGGTAATTTGCTGAAAGACGCTGAAACTGTTGGTCTGGATATTAATGGAGGTAATTTGTTGAAAATGAAAATGTTGTTCTGGTATTTTCTTTCAGGCAATTCCATGTTTGATTTTCTCTCCCCAATTGCGTGGTATCCAATTGGTAGTTACAGTCTTGTCCCATCGCTGCAACTCCCGTAAGGACTCGGGAGAGGTGAAGGTCGAGAGCCGAAACACGACCCAGCCAAGCTGCACTGCTTCTTTACACAATTGCTGCCTCAGTAACTCACATTTTAAATTTGACATTGTCTTCAGGAATTATTCCCAAAGCATGGAGATATGCTGTTGACACTCTTTGACAATTACCGACCAATTTCTAAGCTTCCTTGTCCAGCTAAGATTCTTGAGTCATCGGTAAATGTACAGATTTGTTATTTTTTGACTGATAAATGTATTTTCATTGTGAACCAATCAGGATTTAGACCAGGGCATAGCACTATTACAGCCACCACATTAGTTGTGAATGACCTTGTCAATGCTTTGTATGCTCAAATTAGTTGTGCTGCTTTGTTTATAGACCTGTCTAAGGCCTTTGATACTGTTGATCATTATATTTTGTTGAAGAAACTGTCATCGATAGGCCTTGGCTCTATCGCATGTTCTTGGCTTCGTGACTATCTTAGAGACAGAACTATTGTGTTCTTCAAGTACATAAAGGTGTTCCACAGGGATCAGTATTTGAGTATTAAATCTTTTTACGATTTACATAAATGCGAATGGTCAAAAATTGTGATCTTTATTTGTATGCAGATGACACTATTACCTATACAATTGCTCAGACTGCTGATTTAGCTATGTCAAATCAAAATCAAATCAAATTTTATTTGTCACATACACATGGTTAGCAGATGTTAATGCGAGTGTAGCGAAATGCTTGTGCTTCTAGTTCCGACAATGCAGTAATAACCAACAAGTAATCTAACTAACAATTCCAAAACTACTGTCTTATACACAGTGTAAGGGGATAAAGAATATTTACATAAAGATATATGAATGAGTGATGGTACAGAGCAGCATAGGCAATAGGCTGGGGATGCCGTCTGGGCCTGCAGCCTTGCAAGGGTTAACACGTTTAAATGTTTTACTCACCTCGGCTGCAGTGAAGGAGAGTCCGCATGTTTTCGTTGCAGGCCGTGTCAGAGACACTGTATTGTCCTCAAAGCGGGCAAAAAAGTTATTTAGTCTGCCTGGGAGCAAGACATCCTGGTCCGTGACTGGGCTGGTTTTCTTCTTGTAGTCCGTGATTGACTGTAGACCCTGCCACATACCTCTTGTGTCTGAGCCGTTGAATTGAGATTCTACTTTGTCTCTATACTGACGCTTAGCTTGTTTGATAGCCTTGCGGAGGGAATAGCTGCACTGTTTGTATTCGGTCATGTTACCAGTCACCTTGCCCTGATTAAAAGCAGTGGTTCGCGCTTTCAGTTTCACGCGGATGCTGCCATCAATTCATGGTTTCTGGTTAGGGAATGTTTTAATCGTTGCTATGGGAACGACATCTTCAACGCACGTTCTAATGAACTCGCACACCGAATCAGCGTATTCGTCAATGTTGTTATCTGACGCAATACGAAACATATCCCAGTCCACGTGATGGAAGCAGTCTTGGAGTGTGGAATCAGCTTGGTCGGACCAGCGTTGGACAGACCTCAGCATGGGAGCCTCCCGTTTTAGTTTCTGTCTGTAGGCAGGGATCAACAAAATGGAGTTGTGGTCAGCTTTTCCGAAAGGAGGGCGGGGCAGGGCCTTATATGCGTCGCGGAAGTTAGAGTTACAATGATCCAAGGTTTTTCCGGCCCTGGTTGCGCAATCGATATGCTGGTACAATTTAGGGAGTCTTGTTTTCAGATTAGCCTTGTTAAAATCCCCAGCTATAATGAATGCAGCCTCAGGATGTATGGATTCCAGTTTGCAAAGAGTCAAATAAAGTTCGTTCAGAGCCATCGATGTGTCTGCTTGGGGGGGAATATATACGGCTGTGATTATAATCGAAGAGAATTCTCTTGGTGGATAATGCGGTCGACATTTGATTGTGAGGAATTCTAAATCCGGTGAACAGAAGGATTTGAGTTTCTATATGTTTCTTTGATCACACCACGTCTCGTTAGCCATAAGGCATACGCCCCCGCCCCTCTTCTTACCAGAAAGATGTTTGTTTCTGTCGGCGCGATGCGTGGAGAAACCCGCTGGCTGCACCGCCTCCGATAGCGTCTCTCCAGTGAGCCATGTTTCCGTGAAGCAAAGAACGTTACAGTCTCTGATGTCCCTCTGGAATGCTACCCTTGCTCGGATTTCATCAACCTTGTTGTCAAGAGACTGGACATTGGCGAGAAGAATGCTAGGGAGTGGTGCACGATGTGCCCGTCTCCGGAGTCTGACCAGAAGACCGCCTCGTTTCCCTCTTTTACGGAGTCGTTTTTTTGGGTCGCCGCATGGGATCCATTCCGTTGTCCTGGTTGAAAGGCAGAACACAGGATCTGCTTCGCGAAAATCATATTCTTGGTCGTACTGATGGTGAGTTGACGCTGATCTTATATTCAGTAGTTCTTCTCGACTGTATGTAAGGAAACCTAAGATGACCTAAGATGACCTGGGGTACTAATGTAAGAAATAACACGTAAAAAAAACAAAAAACTGCATAGTTTCCTAGGAACGCGAAGCGAGGCGGCCATCTCTGTCGGCGCCGGAACCCTGTCAAGATTACAGTTTGATTTTGCAGTTGTTCAGGAAGCCTTTACGAATGTAAAGCTTGTACTTAATACAGGCAAAACTAAATACATTCTGTTTTCAAAGTCTTGTAAAGGTATCCGTTGGGTTGCATCTTCACTCAAATCAAATCAAATGTTATTGGTCACATGCACGTGTTTAGCAGATGTTATTGCAGGTGTAGCGAAATGCTTGTGCTTCTAGCTCTGACAGTGCAGTAATATCTAACAAGTAATATCTAACAGTTTCACAACATATACCCAAAATGCATGTAAATCTAAGTAAGGAATGGATAAAAAATATATACATGTATGTCAGAGCGGCATTGGACTAAGATACAGTGGCATAGTAGTACAGTAAATATACATATGAGATGGGTGATGCAATATTTACAAACAATTAAAGTGACTAAGAATCCGTAGAATAGCACTGTACTCTATACTGTACATATGAAATGGGTGATGCAATATGTAAACACAATTTAAAAGTGACTAAGATCTGTTTTGCCACCAAGTACTAAGTCATGTTTTGCAGAGGGGTCAAATACTTATTTCCCTCATTAAAATGCAAATCAATTTATAACATTTTTGACATGCGTTTTTCTGGATTTTTTTGTTGTTATTCTGTCTCTGAACAAATAAACCTACCATTAAAATTATAGACTGATCATTTCTTTGTCAGTGGGCAAATGTACAAAATCAGCAGGGGGATCAAGTACTTTTTCCCCTCACTGTATTTGTGTGTGTGCTGATGTGACTGTTGTTCCCAGGGCATGTTTGTGAGAGAGACCTAGGTCTCAATGTGTCGCCCTGGTTAATTCACAGCTACACAAACACAGCTACTCACACAGCCTCACAGAAAGCGACGCACACACAGCTAAATACACACACAGCTACACACTCCATCTGACCTTGTATCCGTTCTCCTTGGCGAAGCTGAGAATGACTTCTCTACGTTCTATAGTGGTGTTGGTGGCATCAAACACCTGAGGGCATGTACATCATACTAGTTCATCTAAATTCAAACTGGTTCAAATAGATCACAGGTGTTAAACTCGTTCCTTTAAGCCCTCCATGGAATGAGTTTGGCACCCCTGATATACACCATACTGGTTCATACAGTATAATGTAGGTTCATATACATCATAGTGCTTAATATATATCAGTGATGGGCAACTGGCATTTTGTAGGCCTGCTGATAATCCCCCCGATCAAATTTTTTTTTTACCCAGTCGAGGTCTCAACTTACTGTTGAGCATTAGAATAGGTGCAATTTCCAAATTTGTTTGTGAATCAGCATTTTTTCTCAATGACTGACTCAATGAGTCACTCAATTAGTAAGCATTTTTTTTAGATTGGTAAGTTAGTCTAGCCAGCTATCTAAACTTGAAGTAATCATGGTCGAATTACTGAATGTAAAATAAAAAACGGAAAACATTTCTCTCCAGCCTATGGCAAAATGTGTAGAATCACAGGAAATTTGCTGTAAAGCTGTACATTTTTTCTCTTTGCCCAATGTAAAAATAAGTAGAATTGCATGAAATGTTATATAAAATTGCTAAATCTTATCTCCGCTGTCAAGAGGGGGGCAGCTAAAATGTTTTGCTTGCAAGGTGGGGTGGGACCCCCAACAAAATTTAACTTAGGATCCACACAAGCAATGTACACACTGCATGTGTGGGTATGGATGTCGGTACGCAGACCCGCTAACCACTGCGACCCCTTATGATGAGTTCAGAGTTTTTGTGACCCCCACCCCCATCAAAGTTGCCCATCCCTGATATAGGTTAATATTGCTTTATACTAGTTCATACAGTATGTATTCGTATTGGTTCATATACATTGGAGTTTGGAATGATTGAAACCCTTGTTAAAGATGAGCAAAAATTACTGTATAAAATCGAATAATGTTGGTCTCCCCTAAGATCTCCCCTAATGTGTTCTCCATTCTCATAAAACATTTTAGAAAAAGGCTCAGTGCCGTTATCCTCGCAAGGTCAGGTATTAAAAGGTATTGAACACAGGGGTTCCAATCATTTTGACCCCTACCTTTTTGTAAAAATATACATTACTTGTTAAACCATCTCTCTCTGAGGGATTGTATTAGCATAAAACATTTTAGTTTCATGAAGATCCCATATTGCTTCATAGGATTCCATGGTGGTTACTCACTGCCACCTGTCCTTGTTCCTGCATGAAGTAGGCACACACATCCTTCAGAGCCGTAATGGCACAGGCCCTACACACCCGCACGCATGAGCACAGACACAAACACACACAGTGAGCTTGCATCATACTCTTAGGACAGACTAATTCATATTCAAACAGGCTGTCTGGTCGGTTCATACTCATAACAGGCTCTCATTAGTTTATACTCTAATAACAGGCTTTGTGATTGGTTCATACTTGCGTATCTTCATGGCCTCTTGGTTGTCAGGTCTAAAGAACTCATAGCTCTTATAGGACTGGGTCGCATCCCGCCGGTATTGACCTACATTAAAGACTGGAGAGGACAGGACCACACACACACACACACACACACACATTTTATGTTGTGTTTTTTTAACCATTATTTTAATCAGGTAGGTTGACTGAGAACACATTCTCATTTTCAGCAATGACTTGGAGAATACTTACAGGGGAGAAGTGGGGGGGATGAATGAGCCAATTGGAAGCTGGGGATGATTAGGGCTAGATTGGGAATTTAGCCAGGACACCAGGGTTAACACCCCTATGATATGTGCCATGGGATCTTTAGTGATCACAGAGTCAAGACACCCGTTTAACATCCCATCTGAAAGACTGCACCCTACACACTGTAATGTCCCCAATCACTGCCCTGGGGCATTGGAATATTTTTGGGGGACCAAAGGAAAGAGTAGCTCCTACTGGCCCTCCAAAACAACTTCTATCCAGGGAAGTAAATCCCACAAGCGGGCTAATGGAATCATATTGCAAATGTACAAAACATCACCAATCACGACGTGGCCTTTTCTCCTAAACGGAAAAGACTTTGAAAACACAACTTGGTGAGCATAGGTTTGGCATAATGGGCAGTTGGCCCCGAACAAGATGGGGTCGAGGCCTCAAAGGTTTTTGAGTTATGGCCATTTTTCCGGGATTAAAGGTCAAAAATGAAAATAGAGCAGTAATTTTTCCGCTTCACGTAAATGAACCTACGGTGTGGCATTAACCCTTCACAGTTAAAAGAAGGTGTTTACATCAAACAGTTTTCAATGACTTCTCTCCCCATAGGAATACATTGCCTGCTCCCCTAAGTTCAGCCTGAAGCCTACGTGGGTTATGAATGTCTTATGAAACTGTCTTCGATGACAATCCATCAGGCCACTATGAGGTCTACCTGTGTTGATTCTATGCTTCCTGGAGCAACTGGAAGTGGTGAAAACAAACCAGCAGTTTGTGATAAATAGTGCATTTAACCCTGTTTAAATCAGTCAGTTCTTAACGTAAACACTTAAAACTCAGGATTCTGTAAAGGCATATACCAGTCAGGATATGTCTTTACTTATAGCTTCCTGTGCCAACCGGAAGTGCCTTAAATGGTGTCATAGGGGCTGTTTCGAAGGGTTAAAAAGGTCAGATCTTATCATAACTTCATGTGTGATTAAGCAACCCCCATGAACTGTAAATCAGTCATGTCTCCCATAAAATTTCCAAGAAAAACTCACACACACACAGCTAGGACAGAGGGACACAGTGTGGTGCGTAAAGACAGACAGTGCCTGCAATAGTTAACTAGGTTCGAACTAAAAAATAATCGTCAGACCTAGAGTTCTGAAACGTTAGAAACCTGTTCTTGACCTCAGGTTGATAGTGCGTGGTGAGTTGCGTGGCTCTAGAAGGTTCTCATACCGAGAAACAGCCTCGTACATTTGCAACATCTTCAATTCATTTGGACCATTACGAAAATGATGACATTTTGAAATGTCCCAGAGTCGCAAGACTAAGTGCACTGAAACCGGCTCGGCCCATAGAGACGGACCCTAACGTTTCTGTCCGATAGCTCATTCAAGGACCCCGTAGCAAGGAATGGAAAAAAGTGGATTTTCAGCACCATTATGGTCTTGCTCGGGCACCGAATGACCTATCAAGCCGAAACTCGGGATTTGGGGTCGCCTCACATTGGCCTACACATAATGTCAGAACTGGACCCGCAGCTAGAATGTAACTATGTGTTTCACGTTTTTATTATGTTTTAAACTAACGCCGCTGTGAATTATGGGCCTTCTCTGAAATATGTGACAGTTGGCTTCTAAACGAGTTGGAAAAAGTGGGTGTGGTGTCAGAATGACATCTAATTGACTGATGGACGGTGACTTGCTGGCTGACTTTTGTCCATTTGCAATATGTTTAAACAGTGAGGTACCATCACCAAAATGACATTCTGAAATCAACACCAATGAGCGATGGAGAGGAACCAGAAACACTGCCCGGCCATCCCGAGTTCATCGTACCAGTCAATTTCGCATTTCTGCAGTATTTTTGAGCATGACAAATTCGTGATGGTAAATGCCAATCGAAACATATCGCAAACCCACACCAGCCGGACCTGGTCCCACCTGTCCATAAACTTTACCACAGGGTTACCCCCATCCCAAGGGCTTACCACTATCCTGGTGGTCAGTTCCCCAAGGCAGCCCATTTCATTGCCTTCCCCAAGTTGCCCTCAGCAAAGGATACCGCTGATCTCATGATTACCCATGTCTTTCGACTACACGGACTTCCCTACATAACGCATGAAAATCATCAGCAGGGTCGCCTAGTGGTTAGAGCATTGGACTAGTAACCGGAAGGTTGCAAGTTCAAATCCCCAGAGCTTACAAGGTACAAATCTATTGTTCTGCCCCTTAACAGGCAGTTAACCCACTGTTCCTAGGCCATCATTGAAAATAAGAATTTGTTCTTAACTGACTTGCCTAGTTAAATAAAAAAATATTTAAAAAAAATAGGGCAAATGGATGGTCCCTAACTAGATATCCGCAGGTGCTATTTAAAATAGGCCGACGGCCTCAGGTCATCCCCCACCCAAGGCCTGGTCTTCCAGGAAGTCAAAAAGGAACGTTTCCAATATATACATGCATTTATTTTTAGATTTTTTTTTACTGTACCGGAAAATTCCACCAGATGGCGACTGACTGTATATGGCAAATTTACATTCATAACCAAATGGACATGGCCATTTCTTGTAAATGGAACAGACTTCAAAGATGAATAATCACAAGACTAGGTGCATTAAAACCTCCTCGGTCCATAGAGATGGACCATACACTTTTCAGTCCGATAGCGCTTTTAGCAACACCTGAAAAAAGTGAATTTTCAGCACAAATTAAGGTCGCTGCTCGGGCTCCAAAAGACCTATCGAGCCGAAACTCGTTATTTGGTGTCGCCTCAGCTAGACCTACACATAATGTCAGAACTGGACCCGGAGCTGGAATGTAACTACGTGTTATACGTTTTTATTATGGTTTTAACAGAAGGCGCTGTGATTTTTGGGCCGGTTCTGAAATATGTGATAGCTGGCTTCTAAACGAGTTGGACATATAGTTTGACACATGCATGTGTCAAAATATATGAGGATAACAAGGATAACATGGGTTTACAGGTTATGCTCTAACTCTGCTTCTGTGCAGGCAATTTTCTAAATGTATTTTCCACGTGTTCAGGGTCACATGTACCTCTACAGATCAACATGAAAAGATTGAATGGTCCCCTTCATATCCTAAAGAGGAAATATGAACTTTACCATCAAATAAGGATGAAATCAACAAATGGGCAGGCTAAAATCATCACTGAAAGGGAAACAAATTACATCACCATAGGCTCTAGGCCGTGCCGAGGTCAACGAGGTGCCCCACTTGACCATAGCTCATGGTCAGACCTAAATTTGAGGTGCTTTTGGGTGACAAAGGTAGAACCGTTGAGGTTAGACACACAATTCAACCTTAGGAACATTCCTAAGACTACCCCTGACCATGTGGAATTAACCCATAACAGTGAAAACAGGGAGTATTTATTCTAACAGTTGACATTGACATCTCTCCCAATAGGAATACATTGCCTGCTGCCCTAACTTCAACCTGATGACTATGTGGGTTAAGGTTGCCATATCAATCTGTCTTCAATTTGATTTGATTTGAAACTTCCTGGAGTAACCGGCAGTTGTTAAATTTACCCCCCCGAAATATATTTAACTACAGTTAGTGAAAACACTGCATTCAACTCTCTGTAAATTAGTAAAGACTTGAAACTCAGGATTCTGTACAAGGGTGTCTCAAGGAGGATATGTATTTACTCTTAAATTCGGGTCTTAGGGGCAGTGTCTATTTCCAAAAAGTTTAAAAAGTTTAAACAGGGATTTACCATCACCAAATGGACAGGCTGAAATCAACACCAACACCATGGTAAATGCCCATAGTAAAGTATTGCTAATGGACAGTGTACATTTCCAATACATTTAATTCGGAAATTAGGTGATGACCTAATGGGCAGGCTGAAATCAACACAAATGAGCTATGGAGAGGAACCACTATCACTGCTAGGCCATCCCGAGTTCAACGAGCAATTGGGCATTTCAGAAATATATTAGAGCATGTCTAATTTGTGACGGTAAATTCCCATTGTAATGTATTGCTAATGGACAGTGTCCAATACACATAATACATTACCAGTCTTAACATGTTATACTGCAGGTGGAGTGTCCATTGCCAATATATTGCTATTGGACAGTATCCGTTACACATATGCTATATTGTCAGTGTGAACATGCTCTTCTGCAAGTCGACAGTATCTATTGACAACGTACGTATATCGATAAGGACTTCCTATTATGAAATGGACATGCGGAATCAGCACCAACAAGAAATTCTGACTTCCTATGACTTCCTGTGAACAAACATGACAAATAAACCTTCTAGGTTAAGTCAGGGTTTAACATAGTGATATATACATAATTTGGTGAGTATATAGGCCATCTCAACATTATAAATGCCATTTGCACATGGTTCACTGACTTTTGCGTTCGGAAGCCGACTTCCTATGGTCATACATGGCAAATGGACTTAACATTCTGATTAAGTACTTTCAATATTTATATTTCCTTTGCAATTTGGACATGGTTCTGTTACTATGGTGTTTGGAACCTTACTACCTATGATCATATATGGTAAATGGACAAAACATAGGCCTTATGGACAAACTCGCATAAAATAAAACAAATCTATGTCCATACGGTTTCTACATATGCATAATTGATCCATAGCGCATTTTTTACGAGGTTTTAACATTTTGTAAAATATTGAAGATTTTACCCTTGAGACCTAACTTTCAGATCATTTCACATATGACATCCTACTGTGGAGCGCGCTCGCCACCTTTTGGATTTTTGGTTTATAACACGTGGCATTTGACATGTTCCACTTGCAATATGTTTGACCAACTGCCACCCAATTGAGTGGTATTTGCAATTGTGTATACGGTTGGCTCAATGCCAATAAGATGCCGTTCATTTTTGTCGCACAGTATTGGAAAACCTTCTGCTCCCTGTTGGGGACATAGGTGATTCTCTCCTCGGGATTCCACCCACAGTAGAATGGGTAAACGGAGCGGGCCAACCAGGAGCTGGAAAAGTTCCTCCGCTGTTTCGTCTCCAGCCAGGCCAGCAACTGGAGAAAGTTCCTCGTCTGGGTGGAGTATGCTCACAACACACTGCGGAACTCATCCACTGGACTGTCGCCGTTCGAATGACGGTTCGGGTTTGGCCCTCCCGTATCCATAACAAGAGGCTGAAACTGGGGTGCCATCAGCCGAGGCGTTCATTTGACGAGGTCGCAACACCTGGATCAGTGCGCGATCCTCCTTGCTCCGCTCCTCTGCCCGACACCAACACCAGGAAAACCAGCACCGAAGGCCTCTTCGGCTCCTCCGACCGGGTCAATGGGTGTCGCTGTCCACCCGTGATATTCCCTTAAAGGTGGACTTGCAGAAGCTCGCACCACGCTACATAGGATCATTCAAGATCCTGAGTCACATCAACCCGGTCAACTATTGTCTCAAGCTTCCCAGGTCTATGAGGGTCTGTCCATCCTTCCATGTCTCCCGTCTCAAGTTAGTAATGACCAGTCCCTTCTCTCCCCCTACACCTGCCCCTCCGCCCCCTCGACTTGTTGATGGTCGCCCGGCCTACACTGTCTGTTGGATGCCCGTTGGGTCTGAGGTACCCTGCGATGAATGTGGACTGTGAGGGCAAGGCACAGAGGAGCGGGCGTGGGAGGCTGCCCAGAGCCTCCTGGATCCAGGACTCTTTTGGGACTTCAACCAACTGCTTGGTGGTCGCCCTGGCTCCGCGGCTGGGTCCGATCCTAGAAGGGGTACTGTCATGGTTCCACCTGTGACCAGAGGGCGGCAGAGGCCGTCCTAGAGACATTAACCACTCAGGTGTGTCCAATTTACTCAAGATTTTTTGGTTAAAAGAAGTTTGTTTTCTGTTGTCCTTTGCAGAAGCTTGAATAGTTTACCTTGTGCGTTCGTTTCCTGAGTGAGTTTGAGACTTAGTGTTTTGTTGTGTGACGTGTTGTCTTATGGTACATTTAGTTGGAACGCCAATCCAGTTGTGGTGTCTGGTTAACATGTTGTGGTATTGTGTTGTGTTAAATTGTGTTGTGTAGCGGTACCTTTTGTTGGAAATCCTATCCAGTTGAAGTATCTGGTTAATTTTGTGTATGTGGTACCTTTAGTGGGAACTCCTATCCAGTTGAGGTATCTGGTTAACTTTTTGGAGATGTAGGTCTTCCCTCTAGCAGGCAGCCCCACCATCACAATCATGGTAGGAGAGTTAGTGAACTGAGGGACGGACGCTGAAAAACACACACACACACATACACACACACACAGATGGATTAAAAACTGACATGGCACACACATACACATGTATTGGAGTAATACAAAGATCAAAGAACACACACACACACATCAGTTTTAGACAAATGGATAGACCACGTAACACACACGCACAGACGTACGCACACAACTACACACATAGACATGGCCTTGGTCTTAGGGGTGAACGGCCCTTAGGTCTCTCTCAGAGAGGTACAGTGTTCCATACTGCAAGTCATACCCTGGCCCCAACACACACACACACACACACACACACACACACACACACACACACACAATTTGAAACAATATCAAATTTCTGTTTGTTACGAGCACCAACCTGTCCTGTACAGGTAATGAACCACACAGAGACCGACCAGTATGTGTGTCTGTTGTTTCCATGTGTATATTTGTGTGTATGTGTGTACTTACACCCTCTACGTCGGTACAGCTTGCTACTCATGGAGGGAATCCAAATCTTCTCTAAAGGGTTCTGAGTTAGCTTGGTCTGCCTCTGAGACATGATTTACAAAACAATGTACGTATGTAAGCGAGAGAGAGACGGGGGAGAGCAAGATGGAGAGAGAGAGTAGCCTGGAGAGAAACAAGGTGTATGACACAGTTTGAGAAACTGTCTGTGTGGGTCACCTCATGATGGGAGCGGCTTAACTCTGTGTGTGTGTGTGTGTGTGTGTGTGTGTGTGTGTGTGTGTGTGTGTGTGTGTGTGTGTGTGTGTGTGTGTGTGTGTGTGTGTGTGTGTGTGTGTGTGTGTGGTATCGGTACTTGCTCCTCCTCTCCAAGTGGGGTTATACAGATGGGTGGGCTACTTCCCGAGTGGGAGGAGCTAGAGTACCAGGGCTTTATAGCACTGGAAGGAGTAGAACAGATATTCACCAAACACTCTGAGCTACCCAACCACAACCACTATAACAGTCACTAAATGTTGTGGGAATGTCAGGTCTACTCATGATACTAATTATCTGATTCTGTAATTGTCTGTTTCTCTAATTCTCCAATTCTTTAATTCTCTATTTGCCTCGTTCCACAAAATGAAGTGACATTCGCCACATTTTCACCATCATATTTGCATGTTTCCAATTCATGATACATTTCTGTTGTATGTGTTTGCCATTAATCCTCTGTCAAGTGTGTGTTCCCCCTCTACAGGCCAATGGAGAACACAGTTAAAAGGCATACATGCTCCAAGGCCTACTGGGAGTGACTGGAATGGCAGCACATAGTCTTTTGACCATACCAGACCATGTTTACCATGCTGTTTGTTTCTTTAGTTTAATGATCAGAATTATTTTGGGTAGAAATCTATACATTTCTGTATCCAAAAGAGCGACAAATAAATGTATTATTATTTTTCAAGTTGAATCAAACTCTGGACATTGGATTTGTCAAGACTAACATTTCACCACTCTCCATGGTGCCTAAAGCACTAGAATGGAAATTGTATTAGGACAATTATATTGTATAATTTAGCCACTACACTTAGTCAAAAGACTCCGCTGGAAAATACTAAGTTGGAATTGAAAAACAGGATTGTGTGAAAGACTATGATTGATAATGTCCAAAGCTACACTGCCACGTCAACCGGCCTTAGTCCAACGGGCAGGTAGAGAGGACAAGCCAGGAGCTGGGGAGGTTCCTGAGCAGTCACTGTCAGGACCGGCAGAGGGAGTGGGCCCGGTTTCTTCCCTGGGCGGAATAAGCCCAGAACTCACTTCGTCACTCCTCCACCGGCTTGTCTCCCTTCCAGTGTGTCCTGAGGTACCAGCCGGCCCTGACACCATGGACCCCAAGCCAGACCGAAGCCCCTGATGGCACGCAAATTAGGTTTGGGACGCTGCTCACGTGAGGATCCAGCGCGATGTCCGCCATCAGGAGGAGCAGGCGGACCACCACCGCAGTGAGGCAACATTT
Organism: Oncorhynchus nerka; assembly: GCF_034236695.1. Lineage (NCBI taxonomy): Eukaryota > Metazoa > Chordata > Actinopteri > Salmoniformes > Salmonidae > Oncorhynchus > Oncorhynchus nerka. The sequence continues at coordinate 39,098,425 of NC_088403.1, forward strand.
TCCATCCTGGTGATCGTGTCTGTCTCCCGCTCCGCCTGCCCTCCCGGAAGCTTACCGATTCCAGCTTCCCACTAACTACCGGATGTCAACCTCTTTTCACTTTTCCCTCCTCAGGTTGGTGGTTCCTAGTCTCCTTGCTAATGCCGTCCCCGACGACACCCCTCTGCCTCGCCTGTAAATCCAGGGATGTCGCCGGTCTACTAACCACCGGTCCTGGAAACCTTCATTACGCACACCCGCACCTTATCATTAGGGTTAATAACAGAGCTTGAGAAAGCTGTAAAGGAAGATTTTTTATTTATTTTTATTTATTTTTATTCAGGACAAACCCATTCAGACCATGGTCTCATTCTCAAGGGTGTGCTGATCACAACAATACAACAACCAATACAATGTAAAAGAAAATAGCAATCGATACAAAATGCAACATTTATGAAAAACTCTTACATTCCTCAGCGACTAGATCCACAATCAACACCCTAAACTGCCCGAGTGACACCAGAACATCTAAATGTAATGAGTTCTGCAAATTGTTTCAGCAGTGTTAACATTAAAACTAAAAGTGGATTTACCTAATTCGGTGGAGACCCAAAGAACCTTAAGATTTAACGGGAGAGATTTGACAACAACCAATGAAAGTACAGGCGCCATATTCAAAAGAACAGAAATCTCATAATTAAAATTCCTCAAACATACATGTATCTTATATCGTTTTCAAGGTAGTCTTGTTGTTAATCCCACCACAGTGTCTGATTTCAAATAGGATTTACGGGGAAAGCACCACAAACGATTATGTTAGGTCACCACCAACTCACAGAAATACACAGCTAATTTTACCAGCCAAAGAGAGAGAGAAAAAGCACAAATAGAGATAAAATTCATCACTAACCTTTGATAATCTTCATCAGCTGACACTCATATGACTTCATGTTACACAATACATGCATGTTTTGTTTGATAAAGTTCATATTTATATCAGAAAATCTGAGTTTACATTGGCGCTTTACATTCACTAGTTCCAAAAACATCCAGTGATTTTGCATAGCCACATCGATTCAACAGAAATACTCATCATAAATGTAGATGATAATACAAGTTATACACATGTGTCACATTCTGACCATAGTTCTTTTGTGTTTTCCTTGTTTTAGTGTTGGTCAGGACGTGAGCTGGGTGGGCATTCTATGTTGGATGTCTAGTTTGTCTGTTTCTGTGTTTGGCCTGATATGGTTCTCAATCAGAGGCAGGTGTTAGTCGTTGTCTCTGATTGGGAACCATATTTAGGTAGCCTGTTTTGTCATTGTGGTTTGTGGGTGATTGTCTATGTTAGTTGCTTGTGTCAGCACAGTTCTTCTGATAGCGTCACGGTCGTTATTTATTTATTGTTTTTGTACAGTTTACTTCGTGTTTTTGTCATCTATTAAATGATGCATTCACACCACGCTGCGCTTTGGTCCGCTTCCTACGACGATCGTGACAACATGGAAGTATACCTCTCCTTAATGCAACCGCTGTGTCAGATTTCAAAAAATCTTTACGGAAAAAGAAACCCATGCAATAATCTGAGACGGCGCTCAGAAGTAAAAATCACCACAGCCGCAACAATGGCGTCAACATAAACAAGAAATTACATGATAAATATTTCTTTACCTTTGATGATCTACATCAGAAAGCACTCCAGGAATCCCAGGTCCACAATAAATGTTTGTTTTGTTCGATAATATCCGTTATTTATATCCAAATACCTTCTTTTGTTAGCGCGTTTGGTATACATATCCAAACGCTCATTCTGGTCAGCGTTACATTGGACAAAAACTTCAAAAAGTTATACAAGTCGAAGAAACATTTCAAACGAAGTACAGAATCAATCATTAGGATGTTTTTAACATATAGCTTCAATAAAGTTCCAACCGGAGTATTCTTGTCTTCATGGGCAATGGAACGCAAGTGGGTACCATGAGGTATAAGCATGATCAGAAATTGGCTGCTTGATGGACACCTGATACATTCTGCTATCATTCACTCCCACAACACCATAGAAGTCTCATTACAATTTCTATTGATGGTTGATATCTAGTGGAACCCCTAGACAGTGCAACGTCATTAATATCTCAAGGGGATTTCATTGGGGACTCTGGTGAATACATACAAAGCTCAGATTTTTCACTTCCTGTTTTGATTTCAACTCAGGATTTTGCCTGCCATATGAGTTCTGTTATAGTCACAGACATCATTCAAACTGTTTTAGAAACTTTAGAGTGTTTTCCATCCAATACTAACAATAATATGCATATATTAGCAACTGACACTGAGGAGCAGGCCGTTTACTTTAGGCACCTTATTCAGCCCCTGCAGCCATACGAAGTTTTAAGTAGCTATTGGGGGTATCTGTGCTTTACTTTACTTCTATTCTTTACTACTTTTACTTTTACTCTACTACATTCCTAAAGAAAATATGTAATTTTTACTCCCATACATGTTCCTTGACACCAAAAAGTACTTACATTTAGAATGCTCAGGCAGGATAGAATTATGGTCAAATTCACGCACCTATCAATATAAGGTGTTGTCATCTCCACTGCCTCTTATCTGACAGACTCACTAAACACAAATACTAAGTTTGTATGTCTGAGTGTTGGAGTGTGCCCTTGTCTGTCCTTATATCACACCGTCTGGTTTGCTTAATATATAGAATTTAGTTCTACTTTTAAGTGTGACAATTGAGTACTTTACCACCGCTGTACTTAAGTACATTTAAAAACAGATACTTTTAGACTTTTACTCAAGTATTATTTTACTGGGTAACTTTTACTCTTACTTAGTCATTTTCTATTAAGGTATGGTTGGCTGGTCCTCATTGAAGTCCCTCTAGATCACTTCATTACTCCCTTTTTATTTACAAATCTATACTACACAGTCTTCCAACTTACCTAACTTCGTTGCTAAAGTATAAAAGTATGAGAACATATAACTCCTGAGGTGAATCCTCCTTTAGTTTTAGAGCCCCCCCCCATTGTTGGAATAAACTGCAAAATTCATTGCATCCTGATTCCCTGGTGACCCAAGGGCAGTTTGGGACTCTGGTGTTAAATTAATTGAGGATTGCAGTTGTTTTGATTGATTGTAATGGTTAATTTGTTGAAATTGTAGTATTGTAATTGTACCTTGTAGTAGTTTTTAAAATTATTATTCTTTGTTTTATTTGAAATGTTCATTTTCTTCGTTGTTTGTACTCAGTGCACCATTGTAAATGATACCTTGGTCTCAATTGAGCTCCCATGAATAAATAAATAGTACTACACCCTCCCATGTATTTACTGACATTACCCTATAAAACCTTGTATTACACCATACTACCCTGTATTATGCCATACCACCCTGTATTACCCCACACTAGCCTTTATTACCCCACACTAGCCTGTGTTATGGTCAATGGCGCCAAAGCAGATGGCTGAGGAGATTGTGTTATTGTGTATGTTTTTTCACGTTATTTGTAACTTATTTTGTTATAATGTTTCTGACACCTTGTCTCATGACCGAAAAGAGCTTCTTGATTTCAGGGCAGCAATTACTCACCCCGTACTGGAGGAATTCTTCCTCTTCAATGAGTCGGATGGGAAGGATTTACTCCAGACACCCGACAAGGCCCTCATCCCCATCATTCACAGGAGGAAAAGATGAAAGATGAAATAGATGACATACAAGTACGTATATCCTACCAACGAGACACAAAAAACTGAAATATGTTACGTTTCACCGAGTCGTGGCTGAACAATGACATGATTAACATAAGGCTGGCGGGTTTTAAGCTTATTTGGCAGGATAGAACAGAGGCCTCTGGTAAGACAAGGGGAGGAGGCATATGCATATTTGTAAACAACAGGGGGTGCACAAAATCTTTGCTCACCTGAGGTAGAGTATTTCATGATAAGCTGTAGACCACACTATTTCCCAAAAGAGTCTATATTTTTGGTAGCTGTCCACAGCAAACCGATGCTGGCACTAAGACAGAACTCAATGAGTTGTATACGGCCATAAGCAAACAGGAAAAGGCTCATCCATAGGCGGCGCTCCTAGTGGCTGGGGACTTTAATGCAAGAAAACTCAAATCAATTTTACCTAATTTCTATCAGCATGTTAAATGTGCAACCAGAGGGGAAAAAAACTCTGGACCACCTTTACTCCACACATAGAGACGCGTACAAAGCTGACCATAATGCTATCCTCCTGCTTACAAGCAAAAACTAAAGCAAGAAGCACCAGTGACTCTGTCAATAAGAAAGTGGTCAGATGAAGCAGATGCTAAGCTACATGACTGTTTTGCTAGTACAGACTGGAATATGTTCCGGGATTCTTCCGATGGCATTGAGGAATACACCACATCAGTCACTGGCTTCATCAATAAGTGTATCGATGACTTCATCCCCACAGTGACCGTACGTACATACCTCAATCAGAAGCCATGGATTACAGGCAACATCAGCACTGAGCTAAAGGGTAGAGCTGCCGCTTTCAAGGAGCGGGACTCTAACCCGGAAGCTTATAAGAAATCCTGCTATGCTGTCAGACGAACCATCAATACAGGACTAAGATTGAATCGTACTATACACCGGCTCCGACGCTCGTTGGATATGACCGGGCTTGCAACCATTAGACTAGGTCAGCATTCACAAGGCCGCAGGGCCAGACAGATTACCAGGACGTGTATTCCGAGCATCCGCTGACCAACTGGCAAATGTCTTCACTGACATTTTCAACCTGTCCCTGACCAAGTCTGTAATACCAACATATTTCAAGCAGATCACCATAGTCCCTGTGCACACAAACCCTAAGGTAACCTGCCTAAATAGCACTCACGTCTGTAGCTATGAAGTGCTTTGAAAGGCTGGTGAAAATATGTATTAGTGACCATTATCCCAGAAACCCTAGACTCGCTCCAATTTGCATACCGCCCCAACAGATCCACAGATGATGCAATCTCTATTGCACTCAACACTGCCCTTTCCCACAAGGACAAAAGGAACCCCTATGTGATAATGCTATTCACTGACTACAGCTCAGCGTTCAAGCTAATCACTAAGCTAAGGACCCTGGGACTAAACACCTCCCTCTGCAACTGGATCCTGGACTTCCTGACAGGCCACCCCCAGGTGGTGAGGGTAGGGAACAACACATCCGCCACGCTGATCCTCAACACAGGGGCCCCTCAGGGGTGCATACTCATCCCCTCCTGTACTCCCTGTTCACTCATGACTGGATGGCTATATGCACAACTCCAACACCATCATCAAGTATGCCGATGACGCAACAGTGGTAGGCCTGATCACCGACAACGATGAGACAGCCTATAGGGAGGAGGTCAGAGACCTTGTTGTGTGGTGCCAGGACAACAACCCCTCCCTCAACATGTTCAAGACAAAGGAGATGATTGGGGCTGTAGGGGAACAGGTTGAGACCTTCAAGTTCCTTGGTGTCCACATCACCAACAAACTATCATTGTCCAAACACACTAAGACAGTCATGAAGAGGGCACGCAAAGCCTATTTCCCCTCAGGAGACTGAAAAGATTTGTCATGGGTCCTCAGATCTTCAAAAGTTTCTACAGCTGCACCATCAAGAGCATCACTGCCTGGTATATGGCAACTGCTCTGCCTCCGACCGCAAGGCACTACAGGGAGTAGTGCATATGGCCCAGTACATCACTTGGGCCAAGTTCCTGCCATCCAGGACCTCTGTGTCAGGCGCTGTCACAGGAAGGCCCTAAAATGTGTCAAAGACTCCAGACACTCTAGTCATAGACTGTTCTCTCTGCTACCGCATGGCAAGCGGAACCGGAGCGCCAAGTCGAGATCCAAGAGACTTCTTAACAGCTTCTACCCCCAAGCCATTAAGACTCCTGAACAGCTAATCAAAGGGCCACACAGACACCTCTTTTACGCTGCTGCTACTCTCTGTTAATAATCTATGCATAGTCACTTTAACTCTACCTACATGTACATATTACCCCAATTACCTCAACTAACCGGTGCCCAAGCACATTGACTCTGTACCGGTACCCCCTATATATATCCTCGCTTGTTATTTTACTGCTGCTGTTTAATAATTTGTTACTTTCATTTTCTATTTTCTCTTTTTTACTTAACACTTATTTTATTTTTTATTTTTATCTTAAATTCTTTAAGCATTGTTGGTTAAGGGCTTGTAAAGTAAGCGTTTCACTGTAAGGTGAAAACCTGTTGTTTTCGGCGCATGTGACAAATACAATTTGATTTATTAAACCATACCACCTTGTTTTACCCCATACTAGCCTGTATTTCAGTGTATTACCCCACACCACTCTGTATTATCCCACACTACCCTATATTGCCCAATATTACCCCATACAACACTGTAATCAAATCAAAATCAAATCAAATTTATTTATATAGCCCTTCGTACATCAGCTGATATCTCAAAGTGCTGTACAGAAACCCAGCCTAAAACCCCATAAAGCAAGCAATGCAGGTGTAGAAGCACGGTGGCTAGGAAAAACTCCCTAGAAAGGCCAAAACCTAGGAAGAAACCTAGAGAGGAACCAGGCTGTGTGGGGTGGCCAGTCCTCTTCTGGCTGTGCCGGGTGGAGATTAAAACAGAACATGATGTTCAAATGTTCATAAATGACCAGCATGGTCGAATAATAATAAGGCAGAACAGTTGAAACTGGAGCAGCAGCACGGCCAGGTGGACTGGGGACAGCAAGGAGTCATCATGTCAGGTAGTCCTGGGGCATGGTCCTAGGGCTCAGGTCCTCCGAGAGAGAGAAAGAAAGAGAGAAGGAGAGAATTAGAGAACGCACACTTAGATCCACACAGGACACTGAATAGGACAGGAGAAGTATTCCAGATATAACAAACTGACCCTAGCACCCCGACACATAAACCACTGCAGCATAAATACTGGAGGCTGAGACAGGAGGGGTCAGGAGACACTGTGGCCCCATCCGAGGACACCCCGGACAGGGCCAAACAGGAAGGATATAACCCCACCCACTTTGCCAAAGCACAGCCCCCACACCACTAGAGGGATATCTTCAACCACCAACTTACCATCCTGAGACAAGGCTGAGTATAGCCCACAAAGATCTCTGCCATGGCACAACCCAAGGGGGGGCGCCAACCCAGACAGGATGACCCTCCAGGGACGGCATGAGAGAGCCCCAGTAAGCCAGTGACTCAGCCCCTGTAATTAGGGTTTAGAGGCAGAGAATCCCAGTGGAAAGAGGGGAACCGGCCAGGCAGAGACAGTAAGGGCGGTTCCTTGCTCAAGAGCCTTTCCATTCACCTTCCCACTCCTGGGCCAGACTACACTCAATCATATGACCCACTGAAGAGATGAGTCTTCAGTAAAGACTTAAAGGTTGAGACCGAGTTTGCGTCTCTGACATGGGTAGGCAGACCGTTCCATAACAATGGAGCTCTATAGGAGAAAGCCCTGCCTCCAGCTGTTTGCTTAAAAATTCTAGGGACAATTAGGAGGCCTGCGTCTTGTGACCGTAGCGTACGTGTAGGTATGTACGGCAGGACCAAATCAGAGAGATAGGTAGGAGCAAGCCCATGTAATGCTTTGTAGGTTAGCAGTAAAACCTTGAAATCAGCCCTTGCTTTGACAGGAAACCAGTGTAGGGAGGCTAGCACTGGAGTAATATGATAAAACATTTTGGTTCTAGTCAGGATTCTAGCAGCTGTATTTAGCACTAACTGAAGTTTATTTAGTGCTTTATCCGGGTAGCCGGAAAGTAGAGCATTGTACTATCCCATATTACCCCATAGCACCCTGTATTACCTCATTCTAATCTGTAATTCCCCATACTACCCTGTATTACCCATTTACCTTGTATTATCCCATACTACATCATTAATTCAATTTAGACTTACAAATTACCAAACCCGGTCTCAGGCTTGGATAACACTTCGGTCTCCACATAGTTGGGTAAAGCTGCTTGAAAGTTTATTTGGGCCCTTAATGTGGAACAATTTACAGAAGCTCCCTGAAATTAGATGTTCTGGTTTCCCTTGGTCGGTTCATAGTATTGATGGGAGACCTCTATGTTGATAAATGTGTCTGTTTTGTCATTTTGTATATTGCATATGTTTGTGTTTATATAAAAGAGACAATTGTCAATAAATAAATAAATATGTATAAACAATACTCCATTCTACTCAATACTTCCCTGTAATAGCCCATATATATATATATATATATATATATATATACTGTAACTGTGAAAGAAAATACCAATAAAAATAGTATATACAGTGCCGAAAGTATTCGGCCCCCTTGAACTTTGCGACCTTTTGCCACATTTCAGGCTTCAAACATAAAGATATAAAACTGTATTTTTTTGTGAAGAATCAACAACAAGTGGGACACAATCATGAAGTGGAACGACATTTATTGGATATTTCAAACTTTTTTAACAAATCAAAAACTGAAAAATTGGGCATGCAAAATTATTCAGCCCCCTTAAGTTAATACTTTGCAGCGCCACCTTTTGCTGCGATTACAGCTGTAAGTCGCTTGGGGTATGTCTCTATCAGTTTTGCACATCGAGAGACTGACATTTTTTCCCATTCCTCCTTGCAAAACAGCTCGAGCTCAGTGAGGTTGGATGGAGAGCATTTGTGAACAGCAGTTTTCAGTTCTTTCCACAGATTCTCGATTGGATTCAGGTCTGGACTTTGACTTGGCCATTCTAACACCTGGATATGTTTATTTTTGAACCATTCCATTGTAGATTTTGCTTTATGTTTTGGATCATTGTCTTGTTGGAAGACAAATCTCCGTCCCAGTCTCAGGTCTTTTGCAGACTCCATCAGGTTTTCTTCCAGAATGGTCCTGTATTTGGCTCCATCCATCTTCCCATCAATTTTAACCATCTTCCCTGTCCCTGCTGAAGAAAAGCAGGCCCAAACCATGATGCTGCCACCACCATGTTTGACAGTGGGGATGGTGTGTTCAGGGTGATGAGCTGTGTTGCTTTTACGCCAAACATAACGTTTTGCATTGTTGCCAAAAAGTTCAATTTTGGTTTCATCTGACCAGAGCACCTTCTTCCACATGTTTGGTGTGTCTCCCAGGTGGCTTGTGGCAAACTTTAAATGACACTTTTTATGGATATCTTTAAGAAATGGCTTTCTTCTTGCCACTCTTCCATAAAGGCCAGATTTGTGCAATATACGACTGATTGTTGTCCTATGGACAGAGTCTCCCACCTCAGCTGTAGATCTCTGCAGTTCATCCAGAGTGATCATGGGCCTCTTGGCTGCATCTCTAATCAGTCTTCTCCTTGTATGAGCTGAAAGTTTAGAGGGACGGCCAGGTCTTGGTAGATTTGCAGTGGTCTGATACTCCTTCCATTTCAATATTATCGCTTGCACAGTGCTCCTTGGGATGTTTAAAGCTTGGGAAATCTTTTTGTATCCAAATCCGGCTTTAAACTTCTTCACAACAGTATCTCGGACCTGCCTGGTGTGTTTCCTTGTTCTTCATGATGCTCTATGCGCTTTTAACGGACCTCTGAGACTATCAGAGTGCAGGTGCATTTATACGGAGACTTGATTACACACAGGTGGATTGTATTTATCATCATTAGTCATTTAGGTCAACATTGGATCATTCAGAGATCCTCACTGAACTTTTGGAGAGAGTTTGCTGCACTGAAAGTAAAGGGGCTGAATAATTTTGCATGCCCAATTTTTCAGTTTTTTATTTGTTAAAAAAGTTTGAAATATCCAATAAATGTCGTTCCACTTCATGATTGTGTCCCACTTGTTGTTGATTCTTCACAAAAAAATACAGTTTTATATCTTTATGTTTGAAGCCTGAAATGTGGCAAAAGGTTGCAAAGTTCAAGGGGGCCAAATACTTTCGCAAGGCACTGTATATATGGTATTTTCTTTCACAGTTACAGTAAACAATGCTTGAAATACAGTACATTGCACATGTGGTTTTATACATTTGAAATAACATAGCAACAAGTTTTTTGAATGAGCTAGGAATGTATATGCCCATACGAAAATATAAAATACTTAAGTAATTACTTTTATAACAAAACATACTTTAGAAACAACAAAGTGCACAAAAAAACATGGCTAGTCTTCAAAACAAATAGAAAAATTATAATAGGACAGGCTAATATTAAACACTCACAGGTAGATCAATTAAATACAAAGCTTAGGTAGGCAGTTTACTGTAAAGTAGAGGGAAATTGCAGTGTCTCTACATACAGTAGGTAAAGAAACGTTGCCACATTTGGTAGAATTTGTCAGAAGAATCCTGTAGTGTATATTTTATCTTCTCCAATTTAATAAAGTGTAAGACATCTTTAATCCATACAAAATGAGAGGGAGATTTCCACAGAAGTAAAATCAAACTTCTTGCCAACAAACTCACAAAGGCTACAAAGTCAGATATGTATTTTGGTAGTGTTATAGTATCAGGTATTATCCCAAATAATCATGTTATGGCAGTAGGAGCAAAAGGCACTTGTAATACTTTAGATATGGTATCAAAGATGGCAGACAAATAGTTATGTAGAGAAGAGCAGGACCAAAACACATGTATTAATGAAGCAGGAGCTTGCCAACACCTGTCCCAAACAGGATCAATGCACATTAAATATATTTGATTATATCATCATTTATAATTCTAATTCTAATTCATTTATAATGTTGTGGAGGTGTGTGTTATGTTAATGTGTTTTAGAGCTGTATGTGATTCTAGTAGTGATGTTTTAGATGTGTGTGTGATACTACTAAGGATGTTTTATAGACATGTTTGATGTTACTAATGATGTTTTAGAGCTGTACCATGTCAGTAATGGTGAAAGCATACCGTGCCGACCAATGCTGGTGTCTGTCTATCACCTCTGACCAAAAAACATTGGCCGGGATTTCATATTAATTTCCCTGTGGCAACCCACTGCTAATAATTGTTGGTGCGGTCTGCTTTCCCCTTAAAGATGTTTTGCACGGAGACGGTTAAGCAGGCAACACTCCTCTGCGCAGTGCATCATCAGTTTTTTCATTCAGAAGTGTCAAACTGATCTTTTCCCCTGTTCTTTATCTCTATTGTTGTGGAAATATTCAGTTTGAGGCTTTTGATGTTGCTTCCTCTCAGTATGACTTAACTTCCTGAGAGAGCTGCAAACCTACCACGGAAATTAAATGTGTGAGAGAGAGAAAGAGAGAGAGGGAAAGAGAGAGCAATGGAGAGAGAGAGAGAGAGAGAGAGAGTGAGGTGAGAGGTTAGATACTTGGCTTGCCTGCACTCAGATAAGAGGAAACTGAGATCTGCCAGCATCCACACATTACAGACATTACAGAAAGAGAGGTGTCAGCTGGTGTTCTGAGCTTGGTTAGGAGGCTGAAAGTCAACTCTATTGAGAGGATAGTGTTAGCAGTATAGTAGTGTGGAGTGGTCCACAGCCATGGAACAGGAAAAACTAGCCATGTACCACGGAGCCATCAGCAGAGAGGAGGGGGAGATGAGGCTGTGGACAGCAGGACGGGACGGCAGCTACCTGATACGCAACAGTGAGAGTCTAGCTGGGCTCTACTGCCTCTGTGTGCTGTGAGTATCTTACACACACAGTGGTGGAAAATGTACTAAATTGTCACACTTGAGTAAAATAAAAGACACCTTAATAGAAATTGACTCAACAAAAAGTAGTTACCCCATTAAAATAATACTTGAGTAAAAGTGTAAAAGTATTTGGTTTTAAATATAATTAAGTACAGTGGTGAGAAAAGTACTACGTGAGTACTTGAGTAAAAGTAAAAAGTAAAAATGCTATATTCCTTAATATTAAGCAAAACTGATTTTCTTGTTTTTTTTCCAAAAAATAAACAACTGCAATCCTCAAGGAATGAATTTAACACCAGAGTCCTAAACTGCCTTGGCGGCACCAGGGAATCAAGGTGCAAGTAATTTAGCAATTTATTCCAACAATGGGGGGCACTAAAACTAAAGGAGGATTTACCTAAATTGGTCGAGACCAGAAGTTAACCAACCCTGCAAGCGGGTTTAGTAACTCATACTTTAATACTAGCAAGTTAGGTCAGTTGGAAGCTTGTGTAGTAGAGCTTTGTAACAAAAAGGGAGTAATGAAGTGATCTATAGGACTTCAGTGAGGACCAGCCAACCTTTTGATACAGGATGCAGCGGTGGAAAAAGTACTAAATTTTCATACTTGAGTAAAGTTAAGATGCCTTAATAGAAAATGACTCAAGTAAAAGTAAAAGTTACCCAGTAAAATACTATTTGAGTTAAAGTCAAAGTATCTGTTTGTAAATGTACTTAAGTACAGTGGAGGTAAAGTGTTTTACTTAAAAGTAAAAGTAAATGCTATATATCAAATTACTTATATTAAGCAAACCGACAGCATTTTGTACATTTAACACTTCAACACTCAAATTTAATTTACAAACTCCTCCAGATCAGAAGCAGTAGGGATGACAACACCTCATATACAGTAAATGCGTGAATTGGACCATAATTATATCCTGCCTAAGCATTCTAAAATTTACAAATACTTTTTGGTGTCAGGGAAAATGTATGGGTCAGGGAAAATGTATGGAGTAAAAAGTAATTCTTTCAGAATATAGTTTGTAAAAGTAGTAAAAAATATAAATAGGACAGTGCAGATACAGTGCCTTCGGAAAGTATTCATACCCCTTGACTTATTCCACATTTTGTTGTTAGTCTGAATTCAAAATGGATAAAACAAATAATTGTATCTCACTCATTTACACACAATACCCCATAATGACAAAGTGAAAACATGTGATTCCCACGGGGGACCAGTATGGAAATGTATGCACTCACTACTGTAGGTCGTTCTGGATAAGAGTGTCTGGTAAAAGTCTCTAAGAGCTTTCCACACCTTGATTGTGCAACATTTGCCCATTATTCTCTTCAAAATTCTTCAAGCTCTTTCAAGTTAGTTGTTGATCATTGCTAGACAACCATTTTCAGGTCTTGCTATAGATTTTCAAGCAGATGTAAGTCAAAACTGTAACTCAGCCTCTCAGGAAGATTCACAGTCTTCTTGGTAAACAACTCCAGTGTAGATTTGGCCTTGTGTTTTAGATTATGGTCCTGCTGAAAGGTGAATTCATCTCCCAGTGTCTGGTGGAAAGCAAACTGGAAGGCAGTTTGCTTCCATTCCGTTTTTTTTTATCCTAAAAATCTCCTCAGTCCTTAACAATTACAAGCATACCTATAACATGATGCAGTCACCACTATGCATGAAAATATGGAGAGTGGTACGCAGTAATGTCTTGTTTTTGATTTGCCTCAAACAAAATACTTTGTATTCAGGACAAAAAGTGAATTGCTTTGCCACATTTTTTTTGTGGTATTACTTTATTGCCTTGTTTGCAAATAGGATGCAGGTTTTGGAATATTTTTTATTCTGTACAGGCTTCATTCTTTTCACTCTGGCAAATAGGTTAGTATTGTGGATAGGGCTCTGGTGGTCACAACATTTTGTCAGTCGGTGATTGTCAAGCAAATAACTGTCGATCTCACGGTAATTGACCGTTAATTAACACTTTTAGCATCTCCTGGCTTCCAAACAAGCCACTGATGCAGACTTTTGGAACATCTACATTTTAAAAAGTCTAATAAATCCATGTAATATAGCCTACACCTTCACAATAAATCCATTATTTATTTTAGACAGGTCTAAAGAAGCATGATATGAAGAACATGTAGTCTATTTCAGAAGAACAGAATAGCATACTCTGAGTTGTCCTTATGTTAGGTCCTGATTTAGCTATGTCAAATGGCTGTGGGCTACACTAGTTCATTTAGCAGACAAGATTATCTTAGCATGACATGGCATTATTTTATACTATGAAGAATACAATTGAACAATGCTGAATAAAATAGAAAGGATATTTTCTCCAAATGATTTGAAGGAGTGTACACATGCTGTATTGAGTGGTTAACAAAGAAATGGGTACTCCTATATGCTTAATTTAGAGTTATTAATGTAACTTTAGTTGTTCTACAAATGTTGAGCTAATATGTTTAGATTTTTAATACATTGAAAGGCTGCATTGTTAAAAAATTATTTATTTCACCAGGTAGGTTAGTTGAAAACAAGTTCTCATTTGCAACTGCGACCTAGCCAAGAGAAAGCATAGCAATTCGACACATAAAACAACAGAGTTACACATGGAATAAACAAAACACAGTCAATAATATAGTAGAACAAAAGAAAACAAAAAGTTATATACAGTGAGTGCAAATGAGATAAGATAAGGGAGTTAAAGGCAATAAATAGGCCATGGTGGCGAAGTAATTACAATATAGCAATTACACACTGGAATGGTAGATGTGCAGAAGATGAATGATGATTTGAAAAAAGTAGCTTGAAAGGCATGAGCTCTGCTTTGTTTTTTTTGCACAGACTGTACACACGACATCAGTCATTTGACAAGCACTTGATAATGCCTAGAATTTCACAGTGGCATCCCCTTTGTGTGGCAATAATGTACCCTAAAAATAATCCAGGACTTTTGCGGCAAGAGGCCATTAGGCACGTCTCCCTGGGTGCTGCACGCTCCATCATGTGATTGTGTATATTTCACGTGCTACAAGTGAAGACAGACACATCGGGGACACAACTGCACCTGTCCTTATGCAATTCCAAGAAAAAACATTATCAAAGGTGACAGCAAATACAATTATGCATGTAATGCTTTTATTATAAAGGTGCATTTTTATGTTGACAATTATCTTCCCCAAACTTGAAATTCACACGCTGCTTAGGCTCTACACCCCTTGTAAAGCAGATTAATGTGCCTAATTTTATTTGGCTACTTTAGTTGTGATACAAACCTTATTAAAACATATAGGCCTATGGGGTAGGCTACATGAGGTATGAGACTATGATTCGAAAAAGTTGCAAAAAAAAGGCATTGTTTCTTATGCTGGGCATCATTCACAAGTGATAATATATCATTCATAGGCTAGTATTGTCCACCATCCGCCTATTCTTGATTTAATCTTGTCTTTACATATACTAAATAATATATGTGTGAAATTAGTTTTGATTTAGAATAGACCATTATCATGCACCTGTATCAGAACACTATGTACTTAAATAGTGAATGGTGGACTTTTCCCTGTGGTTTATTTTCATGCCACCCATGTAGGCTATACTCCTGTTGAAAATATATGCAATGTGCTTAATATTAGGAAAGTTGAGAAATATATAGAGTAGGCTTAGCCTATAGAAAGCTGATCCTCCTATTTTTTGTGGAGGCCATCACTCTTGTTTTCTTGCGCAATTGCATAGCCTATTGAAATGTTGCAAAACATGAAGTGTTTGATTTGATTTTTGAATACATTTGCATTGCTGTCAGAGTTATTAGAGGGACAATAGAGTGCTGAGTACCAGGCAGTTAGTAAGTTTGGTAGGCTACTAATGACGATCAACAGCTTCAGAGCTTAGAGAAGCTTAAATACCATGACTAAACTGTCACGTGGAATTTGACTGCCTTTCATGACTCGTGACTGCCAGTGTGGCGGTAATATGGTTACCGCAACAGCCCTAATTGTGGAGTAACAACAATGTTGTTGATCCATCCTCCGTTTTCTCCTATCACAGCCATTAAACTCTGTAACTGTTTCAAAGTCACCATTGGCCTCATGGTGAAATCCCTGAGCGGTTTCCTTCCTCTCCGGCAACTGAGTTAGGAAGGATGCTTGTATCTGTGTAGTGTCTGGGTGTATTGATACACCATCCAAAGTTTAATGAATAACTTTGCCATGCTCAAAGGGATATTCAATGGCTGTTTTTTATTTCTACCCATCTACCAATAGGTGCACTTGGAAAACATTGGAAAACCTGCCTGGTCTTTATGGTTGAATTTGAAATTCACTGCTCGACTGAGGGACATTACATATCATTGTATGTGTGGGGGTACAGAGATTAGCTAGTCATTCAAAAATCATGTTAAACACTAGTATTGCACACAGAGGGAATCAATGCAACTTTATGTGACTTGTTAAGGGCATTTTAATCCTGAACGTATTTAAGCTTGCCATAACAAAGGGGTTGAATACTTATTGACTGAAGACATTTCAGCTTTTCATTTTTAATTCATTTGTAAAAGCATAATTCCACTTTGACGTTGTGGGGTGTTGTGTGTAGGCCAGTGACAAAATCTCAATTTAATATATTTTAAATTCAGGCTGTGACACAACAAAATGTGGAAAAAGTAAATGGGTGTGATTACTTTCGGGAAGGCTCTGTACCCCAAAAATCTACTTAACTAGTATTTTTACTTAAGTACTTTACACACACACACACACACACACACATAGTAATACTGACACTGTGATTGTCTGCTATGTGCATGGTCAAACTTACTGTGTGGGTGTGTGTGCAGGTATAAAGGCTATGTGTACACATATAGGCTGTCCCTGGATGGTGGAGGCTCCTGGACAGCAGAGGTAAGACACTAGACCTCCTGTCTCTCTCTTTTTCGCTCTTTCTCACCCTCTCTATCTTTCTCAAGCTCTCACCACCACACTGATGTTATTCCTGATTCCTCCTGTCTCTTTATCTCCCCATCTCCCTTTCTCTCCACCTCTTTCTTTCTTTCTCACCCTCTGTCTCTCTTTTCTAGACTACTCCCGGTGTGGAGAAACGATACTTTCGGAAAATGAAGAACTTGATAACAGCTTTCCAGAAACCAGGCCAAGGCATTGCTACACCTCTCCTCTTCCCCGTAACCATGCAGAGTCACACGCACCCTGTCACCACAGAGAATCATACACAGCCTGGCAACATGAAAGCACACCCTAGCAGCCCGCCACCAACTCACACCACTGAGAATCATTACCAACAGTAGACAACAGCTTAGAGACAGAGGGAGACAGACTACGCTAGAGACAGACATTCTTGATGTGGGCCTGTATTCTTATGTTGTCATTGTGCCAGTCATTAATTTGAAAATAGCATTTGGTTTCAGTATCAAAACTTCAATGTGATCCTTTAAATCTCTTTACATCTGTGGTATCGATGTTCTATATTGGTGTTTAAAATGTATTTGTAAGACAGTATTGTTGCTATATTCGATTACAACTCAACTACATAGTTTCATGTCAGCCGATAAATAGTATGCTTTATTTTTAAAGTAAAATAATTTCTAACTGACAAATGAAAATGTGTTACCAATGCTAATAAATAAATGCCATTGGTTAATATGTACGTTTCTGTAAAGTTTATCTATCTCACACATGCATGGCACCTCATCATGGACAATCATCTGACCCTAACCCTAACCTCATCAGGGACCACATCATCTCCAGTAAAGACTAAGGCCTTAATTAATTCAGATCAAGCTTTAATAACCTGCATTGACCGACATCCACATTGTGCATGTTTTTGGCGGTATGAGCTGTCAAATAGGTGGATGGTCTTGTGTGTCCCCACCAGGTTAGGAATTCAACGGGTCGAGAGAAAGTGTAGTGCATGTTTTCATCTTAATTTGGATGGAGGGATTTATTGTCTATCAGTTTAATCGGAGTATTTTTTATTTATTTTACCTTTATTTAACTAGGCAAGTCAGTTAAGAACACATTCTTATTTTCAATGACAGCCTAGGAACAGTTGGTTAACTGCCTTGTTCAGGGGCAGAACAACAGATTTTTACCTTGTCGGCTCAGGGATTCAATCTTGCAACCTTTCAGTTACTAGTCTAACTCTCTAACCACTAGGCTACCTGCCGCCTCAGTAGACAATACAACTTAAGGCAATCCTGTGTTTGAATTTGTAACACGGCTGCATGGGATTTGTCAGATTATAAATCTGGTGTGGTTTCACTGCATCCAATTGCTGTGTTTGTGATAGCGTAATGCAAGGAGCGACTTGTGGATTTGACAGCTCTAATGCAGCTCACCTCTGACAACTCCAAAACAACTACTATGTGGGTGTCGGCTAGGATCTGTTTGAATCTAGCTCTAACTATAACCCTATATCTCTGTAGTGACGGGATGGAAAATTACTGAGAATAATCACGGACAATATTGCCACTCCTATTTTCCATATCTTCAATCTAAGCCTACTAGAAAGTGTTATGCTACCCAAGAATAGGAAAGCCCCCTTTACTGGCTCAAATAGCCAACCAATCAGCCTGTTATCAACCCTCAGTAAACTTTTGGGAAAAGTTGTGCTTGACCAGATACAATGCTATTTTGCTATTTTACTGTAAACAAATGGACAACAGACTTTCATCACACTTATAGGAAGGACATTTAATAAGCACAGCACTTACACAAATTACTGATATTTGGCTGAGAGAAATTGATGATTAAACAATTGTGGGAGCACTTCAGTGCGGCTTTTGACATTATTGATCATGGTCTGCTGATGGAAAAACATATGTGTTATGGCTTTACACCCCCTGCTATATTGTGGATAAATAGTTACCTATCTAACAGAACACAGAGGGTGTTCTTTATTGGAAGCCTCTCCAACATAATCCAGGTATAATCTTACTTTTTTCAATCTTTACTAATGACATGAGTCATTACTAATGGCCTTGAGTAAAGCCAGTGTTTCTATGTATGCGGATGACTCAACACTATACATATTAGCTACTACAGCAGGTGAAATCAATGCAATACTTAGCAAAGAGCTGCAGTTATCTTAAGAATGGGTGGCAATAATTAAATTAGTCATTACAGTTTTTTCCAACTGTTTACACACAAAATAATTTCATGTCACACGATTTTTGAAACCTCTCACTCAAAGTGCAAAACTACACACCAAATATCCAAAACCATAAGCTATTTCTCAGGCTTTGACTCAGTTGTCAATTGCATAAAACACTTTTTTCCAAAACACTACACACAATTCTCTACCTAAAACACAAAAATCTAACAGGAAGTAACTTGCTTTCCTTTTCCAAACACAACCAATCAAAATGCTACACTTATTCACCAGGTCACACACACTCCTCACATGTGCAAAAACGAATAGCTTAACTGATCACTAACCAATCATTGCTTTACTGTAGTATAGGCCTATAAATAGGTCAAAGGTCAGATTACCTGTTTTGAACAATGGATGCCAACAATGGACAGAGAGCAAGAGGAGTAGGAGGGAGAGGAAAAGGAAGAAGAGGACGAGGGCAAAGAAGAGAAGGAAGGAGAGCCATCTCTAATGAGATTAGGGCAACACTTGTTGATCATGTGATCAACCACGGTTTGACCATGAGAGAGGCTGGACTGAGAGTCCAGCCCAACTTGAGTCGATTTACAGTGGCGTCCATAATTCGAACCTTCAGAAATGAGAACAGGTATGCAACTATCTAATGACTATTTTAGCATTACAGTAATGTACTGTAAAATACGTATGACTGCATAGTATTGCATAAACATTTGTAACTGTAAGCCATCCATTTACTGCACTGCATTGCATGAAGGAGGTTGGATATCATGCTGTACTACATTGTTTTGTACATTGTTTACAGTTTCTATGCTGAACACATACTGTGTTTGAATTCTGTACAGAGTGGGAAGGCAAAGACATCACGGAGGACGAGGACGCTTGTTTACAGATGTACAAGAGACTGCAATTATCAATATGGTTTTGGCCAACAATGCAATTAGGATTCGAGAAATAAGAGAGCATATCTTGAATAATGACACCATATTTAACAACATAAATGCTGTAAGCCTGTCGACCATACAACGCATCCTCCAACGACACAGAGTGACGATGAAACAACTTTACAAGGTGCCATTTTGAGAGAAACTCTGACAGAGTCAAGAATATGCGACATGACTTTGTAGAGGTATGTATGCAACACTACTTCCAGTACTTCAGACATACCATATTTACTCATCTGTATATCCTTTTGTCTGTTACAGAGAGTATTGGAGCTAGATGCCCATGTAATTCGCCATTAATTTATTTATGTGGATGAGGTTGGTTTCAACCTCACCAAAACCAGGCGCAGCGGAAGAAATGTAATAGGACAGAGGGCAATTACCAATGTCCCTGGACAGCGTGGGGGTAATATAACTGTGTGCTGCCATCACTCAGATGGGGTCCTACATCACAATGCCACACTGGGTCCATACAACACTGGCCATATACTTTTCTGGATGCAATTTACACAATGCTTGTCCCTGATCCAGATCAGGAGCCTTCTAGATTTGTGGTTTTATGGGACAATGTTAGTTTTCACCAGGCTGTTCTGGTCCAAAACTGGTTTGCCACCCATCCACAATTTGTAGTTTTGTACCTACCCCCATATTCACCTTTTCTAAATCCCACAGAGGAATTCTTCTCAGCCTGGCGCATGAAAGTGTATGATCGCCAACCCTATGCCCGCATGCCGCTTCTCCAGGCAATGGAGGACGCATGTCGGGACATAGAGGTTGCCTCTGTCCAAGGTTGGATACACCATGCTAGGAGATACTTCCCTCGATGTTTGGCAAGAGAAAACATATCTTGTGATGTGGATGAAGTATGTGGCCAGACCCAGGCCGGAGAAGAGATGAAGCGTAGCATAGCACTGGTGACTGCCCCCCCCCCTACCAATTCCTGGACTGCCCCCCCGGGACCCCACACACACAATTGTGTTCTTTACTGTATTCTAAAGAATATACTTTTGGTCTACATATGCTTATGGTTTTGTTGTATGCTACTGTATACAACAGTAATATTTGGCCTAATAAATATTTTCTGTGTCTACATTGCATTGGTGTTTACAGTGTACTTGTTACCCCTCTCAGCAGATTACTTTCACTGTCGAACATTGTATTGAAATGTAGATATAAGCCTATGACAGACCAAAGAGCTTTAGATTTAAAACAGCAGTGTTTACATGGTATATCCAAAAATGTACTATTTCTGGATATGTTTGCCATTTGATGCAAATGCTTCATTCTGACATGTGTTTATGGCATTTTGAATGCAGTGTTACATTTTGAAGGAGATGTGAGGCGTTTTGCATTTTGTGTGTGCAGTTTTGGAAATTGTGTGTAGAGTTTTGAAAAAAGGAGGCAGTTTCGAAAACGTGTGTAAGCATTTGGAAAAAACTGTAATACAAAAACTTAAAGCATTGTGTCGGAACATTTCATTCACTAAACCATAAATCTTAACTAAATCTTGTAACAAAGAATGTGAAAATTGAGCAAGTTGAGGTGACTAAACTGCTTGGAATAACCCTGGATTGTAAAACTGTCATGGTCAAAACATGTTCATACAACAGTAGCTATGATGGGGAGAAGTCTTTCCATAATAAAGTGCTCCTCTGCATTTTTAACAACACTATGAGCAAGGCAGATGCTACATGCTTTAGTTTTGTCGCACCTGGACTATTGTTCAGTCGTGTGGTCAGGTTCCACAAAGAGGGGCCTTGGGAAATTACAGTCGGCTCAGAACAGGGCAGCATGGCTGGCCCTTAAATGTACACAGAGAGCTAACTTTAATAATATGCATGTAAATCTCTCATGACTCAAAGTAGAGGAGAGATTGACTTCATAATTTCTTGTTTTTATAAGATGTGTTGACATGTTGAATGTACCGAGGTGTCTGTTCAAACTACTAGCACATGCCACCAAAGGCCTCTTCAAAATCCCCAAGTCAAGAACAGCCTATGGGAGGCACACAGTACTACATAGAGCCATGGCTACATTTCCATGGCTACATTTCTATTCCACATCAGATAACTGATGCAAGCAGTAGATTTTGAAGATTTTTTTTAAGTTTTAAGAATTCACCTTATGGAACAGGGAGGACAATGAAGACACACAGAGCCACAGACACATACACACGATAAGAAATACACTCTACAGACACATACACATGGATGTTGCATTGTAAATATATGATAGTGGAGTTGTGGCCTGAGGAAATACACTAAATGTATTGGTTAAAGTGTTATGAAATGTAATGTCAAGTAATATTTTAAACTGTATATAACTGTTTTAATGTTGCTGGACCCCAGGACAGTAGCTGCTGCCTTGGAAGTAGCAAATGGAGATCCTTAATAAATACAAACACATTTCTACAGAGAAAGAGTCTGAGGGAGTGAGATGTTAAAAAGAGAAAAATCTTTCTCTCTATTTCCTGTGTGTGCACTCGTCTCGCAGCTCTTCACACGTTTGCAAAACTCTCCCACACTATCTGTTGTTTCTTTCTTTCTGTTAATCCCTATTCAACACTGATGGGTGTGTGTGTGTGTGTGTGTGTGTGTACAATGTCTTACCTCTCTTTTGTATTTTAATATTAATATTATTATCTCCATGTTCTAATATATGCTTATAGCCACCAGAAGTATTTTTAATTACATTTTTAAATCACTGTATGTCTAATAAATCAATGTGTGTGTTAATTTACTGAACATAATTCCAAAATATACATTTTAATAATTTATTTCCCTTTGTCCATTGAAATGCTCACTCTGACTGTTACATTTGTTGAAAGGATCGGACCAAGGCACAGCGTGCGTAGAGTTCCACATTTTTTAATAGTGAAACTTACAACAAAAACAACAAAGAATATAACAAACGTGCAGTATTGTAGTGTACAAGGCAACTATACAAGGACAAGATCCCACACCAGAAAGTGGGAAAAAGGGCTGCCTAAGTATGATCCCCAATCTGAGACAACGATAGACAGCTGCCTCTGATTGGGAACCATACTCGGCCAAAAACAAAGAAATAGACAACATAGAATGCCCACCCCAAATCACTGACCATCTCGAATCCCACCGTACCTTTCCCGCTGTGCAATCTGGTTTCCGAGCCGGTCACGGGTGCACCTCAAGGTACTACGCTCAAGGTACTAAACGATATCATAAACGCCATCGATAAAAGACAGTACTGTGCAGCCGTCTTCATTGACCTGGCCAAGGCTTTCGACTCTGTCAATCATCATATTCTTATCGGCAGACTCAGTAGCCTCGGTTTTTCTAATGACTGCCTTGCCTGGTTCACTTTGCAGACAGAGTTCAGTGTGTCAAATCGGAGGGCATGTTGTCCGGTCCTCTGGCAGTCTCTGTGGGGGTGACACAGGGTTCAATTCTCGGGCCGACTCTTTTCTCTGTATATACCAATGATGTTGCTCTTGCTGCGGGCGATTCCCTGATCCCACCTACCTGGTTAAATAAAAGGTGAAATAAAAAATGAAATAAAAAATAAATAAAAAATAAATAAACACCCTGTCCTAACCAAATAGAGAAATAAAACGGCTCTCTAAGGTCAGTGTGTGACACTGACGGTGTAGGCTGTCAGGACCCGGTTACGAACCCGGGTCTCCGGAGTGAGAAACAGTCACTTAACCAACTGAGCCACGAATAGTCGGCAGAACCCAGAAGATGAGGCAGACACAGCAGTACTTGAGACGGTGTATTTAATGTAGTAAAAAGTGAAGCCCTTCAGGAACACATGTAACTCCACAACCTCAAAAGGAATTCCACAAGAACAAAGGTAATCCTCCAAGACAAAAAAGGTAAATCCACAAGGTGGTAGGTATAGCACAAAAAGCCTCAAAAGATACTCAAAAATAAATAAACAAGAACAAAAAACAGAATTCCA
This sequence comes from Oncorhynchus nerka, assembly GCF_034236695.1. Taxonomy (NCBI): domain Eukaryota; kingdom Metazoa; phylum Chordata; class Actinopteri; order Salmoniformes; family Salmonidae; genus Oncorhynchus; species Oncorhynchus nerka. The sequence continues at coordinate 39,122,035 of NC_088403.1, forward strand.
CAAGAGCGTCCACCGGGATCAACAAGCGTTAACAGAATACTAGGGCTGGGTGCTAACATACAAACACAGAGCAAAGGACTGAGGAAAGCAAAGGGTTTAAATACAATCAGGGGAAACGAGGCACAGGTGCAAATAATAATGGGGATCAAGGGAAAACAAAAGGTCAAAAGGCACAATGGGGGCATCTAGTGACCAAAAACCGGAACAACCCTGGCCAAATCCTGACATAGGCGTTAGGAAAAAAAAATATTTACATACACAGCTCTGTTTGGACTCTGCCAATAGCATCATCGAGGACACACAACATTTTGTGATATTATTTTTAAACATTTATTTAACTAGGCAAGTCAGTTAAGAACAAATTATTATTTTCAATGATGGCCTAGGAACAGTGGGTTAACTGCCTTCTTCAGGGGCAGAACGACAGATTTTTACCTTGTCAGCTCGAGGATTCTGTGAATGTATTGTAATGTTTTAAAAATAGTATAGCTGCCTTAATTTTGCTGGAACCCAGACTCTTTAGCTGCTGCCAAGGGGGGATCCGTAATAAATACAAATACAAAATCAATGAGCTAACTAACTCCGTCGCTGGCTTCATCAGGAAATGCATCGCCAACGTTGTCCCAAAAGTGAAGATTCACTGCTTCCCCAATCAAAACCCTTGGATTTACACTGAGGTACGCACCGAACTAAAGGACCGAGCTACTGCACACAAGGCTATCGCAGACAACCCCAAGGCTATGACTGAGGACACGAACACGTACAAGAAGTCCCTCTACGATCTCCTCAGAGGCATCAAACAGACAAAAAGGCAATATATAGGAATATATTACACCATCTCCGATGCGCAACGCATGTGGCAGGGGCTACTGTCCTTTACGAATTACAAGGAACAGCTAGCCGTGATCTATCCAACAATGCCTCTCTACCGGACGAGCTCAATGCATTTTATGCACGTTTTGACAAAACAGCACTGAGCCGTGCACAAGGGCACGCTCTGTGCCAGAAGACTGGGTGATCTCGCTCTCCGAGGCCAACGTGAGTAATGTTTTTAATCGGGTCAATACTCGCAGGGCCACAGGCCCAAACGGTATTCCTTGGCTCATTCTCAGAGGATACAAAGACCAGCTGGCAGGAATCTTCAGTCATTTTCAGCCTCTCCTTGTCCCAGTCTGTAACCCCCACTTGTCTCAAGATGATCAACATCACTCCTGCTCCCAATAACTCTAAGGCTACCTTCCACAATGACTATTTGTTGGCATTACTATTTTTCTATTTATGCTGCTACTGGTCACAATTACTCCAGGTTACATCAGTATATTACCATAAGTATTTATACACAGAGTATACAAACATTAAGGACATCTACTCTTCCATGACATAAACTGAGCAGGTGAATCCAGGTGAAAGCTATGGTCCCTTATTGATGTCACTTGTTAAATCCAATTGAATCAGTGTAGATGAAGGGGAGGAGACAGGTTAAAGAAGGATTTTTAAGCCTTGTGTCACGCCCTGACCTTAGAGAGCCTTTTAATGTCTATTTGGTTTGGTCAGGGTGTGATTTGGTTGGGCATTCTATGTGTTGTATTTCTTTGTGTTTGGCGGAGTGTGGTTCCCTATCAGAGGCAGCTGTCTACCACTGTCTCTGATTGGGAATCATACTTAGGTAGCCTTTTCTCCCACCTATGTTGTGGGATCTTGTCCTTGTATTGTTGCTGTTGAGCCCTACATTTCGTTGGTTCTCTCTTTCTTGTTTTTCTGGTTATCATTAAACAATTTAATTTGATTGCTCTTCTGATTTTCGTGACCAGGTTGCCTGCTGCTAGCTAGGCATAATGCTATGCTATGCTAGGCTATCGATAAACTTACACAAATGCTTGTCTTGCTTTGGCTGTTAAAGAATATGATTAACCTACCCCACGCTGCATCTTGGTCTAATTCCACCAACGACGATCGTTACACCTTGAGACAATTGAAACACAGATTGTGTATTTGTGCCATTCGGAGGGTGAATGGGCAATACAAAATATGCAAAGGCCTTTGAACGCAATATGGTAGTAGGTTACAGGCTCATCAGTTTGTGGTTAAAAACTGCAACCCCGCTGGGATTTTCACACGCAACAGTTTCCACCAAAAAACACAGTAAGTACGTTTACATTCACACTAAAATAATTCAAACTGATGATTATTGCAGTAAGCAGAGTATGGCATTAGTCATGCTGTATCGACTTTCTACTTGCAAAGCATGTAAACATTTTAATATAACTATTCACAGTACATTTAAATCTATTGTGGTAGGCTCAAGGGGGTGTGGTTTTCACGTCACCAAGTTCAATAACCAAACACACACACAAACCACAATACATATCGGGAATTTATTAGGGAGATTTTCACACTGTGGGAAAGGGGGTAATTCAGCAACCAGTTCACAGTCCACAATCTGTTCTTATTGTCCATGTCATTCTCCAGGGGTAATCCTAAAACTTGGGTCCTCAGCCAAACCGGTTCTGTACACAGTTGGGGTAATCAGACAGTCTAGGTCACAACAGCTAATCACACAGATACTTATCTCTCTTCTCACATTCTACATAACACACGTTTCCCTCTCAGTCCTCTCCTTGTTTGCGCAGCCCGCTTCCTCTTTTATCCCCAAGCACTCCATGGCTTAATGATCCACAGGCTTGCCTCATTGGGGCAGGAAGTCCATTGTGCCTAGGGGGCAGTATTTTCATTTTTGGAAAAATAACATTACCAAAGTAAACGGGATATTTTGTCAGGCCAAGATGCTAGAATATACATATAATTGACCGCTTGGGATATAAAACACTCTAACGTTTCCAAAACTGTAAAAATATTGTCTGTGAGTATAACAGAACTGATATTGCAGGCGAAAGCCTGAGAAAAATCCAATCCGGAAGTACCTCATGTTTTGAAAGCTCTGCGTTCCAATGGCTTCCTATTGAGTGGGCTATCAACCAGATTACTTTTTCTACAGCATTGTGACGTAGTTTTACACCTTTATGTTGAAGAATCACCTGTAAGCGGCTACATTGTGTAAGTGGTCACCTGATGGCTCTCAGAGTGATTCTCGCGTCAAATACAGATGTAGCCATTTTTCCAATCGGTCCTACTGAAAAAACAATTGTCCCGGTGGATATATTATCGAATAGATATTTGAAAACGCCTTGAGGATTGATTATAAACAACGTCGATATTATGGAGCTAATTTTGAATATTTTTCGGCGTTGTCGTTACCGAAATTTCCGGGCGATTTCTCAGCCAAACGTGAAGAACAAACGGAGCTTTTTCGCCAACAAAAATAATATTTTGGGAAAAAAGGAACATTGGCTATCTAACTGGGAGTCTCGTGAGTGAAAACATCCGAAGCTCATCAAAGGTAAACGATTTAATTTGATTGCTTTTCTGATTTTCGTGACCAAGTTACCTGCTGCTAGCTGGACATAATGCTATGCTAGGCTATCGATAAACTTACACAAATGCTTGTCTTGCTTTGGCTGTAAAGCATATTTTGAAAATCTGAGATGACAGGGTGATTAACAAAAGGCTAAGCTGTGTCTCAATATATTTCACTTGTGATTTTCATGAATAGGAATATTTTCTAGTAATATTTATGTCCAATGTGTTATGCTAATTAGTGTCAGTCGATGATTACGCTCCCGCTCTCCAACCAAGAGGCAGGGACGATCCAACTCCCTCCTGGAGAGGGCATAGGCATTTCCAGACCCGAATCGCCTCCGCTTTCTTCACCTGGGGTTTGACACATCCCCTCCCGATTGTGTACTCAGCCTCCAGCAGGCCGAGCCAACATTTCCTTGGGTTAGCTGTTAGCCCCGCCCCTATAAGGCCTGCATTTCTGCACTCACCTGGTTTAGGTGTGTCTCCCACTTGCTCCCATGGATCACAATATCATCGAGTTAGGCAACCGCGTACTCACGATGCGGACGGAGAACCTCTGGAAGGTGGCCGGGGCCCTGTGTAACCCAAAGGCCACTTCTTGTATTGGAATAGCCCATCAGGGATGGCGAAACAAGTTTTCTCCCGCGCCTCTGGAGCAAAGGGCAACTGCCAATAACCCTTCCTCAGGTCGAGCGTGCTGAAAAATTGGGCGGTCCCTAGCCTTTTGATTAGTTAATCAATTCGGGGCATGGTGTATGCATCGAACTGTGAGATTTCGTTTACCATTCTAAAACCATTACAGAAGCGAATGGTACCGTCTGGTTTCGGGACGAGCACTATGGGGCTGCACCACTCACTATTAGACTCTTCGATAATGTCATCTTCCAACATCGTTTTCACCTCGGTCCTAACGGCCTCTTTCCCTGCTTCTGGTATTGCGGTAGGGTCTCAGGTTCACCTTTTTCCCAGGCTCGGTGAGGATGCTGTGCTGTACCAGATCGGTTTGTCCTGGTTAACTGGAGAACATGTCCTGGTTCCGGCCGACCAACTCCGTCAGCTCCTGCTTCTGTACTTGGCTCAGCTGTATCCCCCAGTGGCACCTCCTCCGGCTTGGTCTCTGTGGTAACCTTCTTTGGGAAATAGAGTAAAGTATATCCCGTGCATTCCTTTTCTCTAACAAATTCACATGGTAAATCTGGGTCAGATGCCTACGTCTTGGCTATCTGACCCTATAGTTAACTTCCCCCACCTTCTCGAGGACTTCATATGGCACTTTCCATTGGGCCAAAAAAGTACATTCTGAGGTGGGTACCAACACCAACACTTTGTCTCCTGGCAGGAAGTCTCTCCGCTGTGCCCCTCTGTTGTACACCTACGCTTGGGCCTCCTGGGCCTCCACAGCATGTGTTCCCGTACCAGATGCCACAGGGTTACCATCCGGTCTCTCATGTCTTCCATGTGTTCCACCATGGTTCAATGGGGCAATGGTTGCTGTGTCCAGGCTTCTTTAGCCACGTCCAGCAGTCCCCGGGCTCGTCTCCCGTACAGGAGTTCAAAGGGAGAGAACCCTGTTGAAGCTTGGGGCACTTCTCAGATCAAGATCATCATGTAGGGTTGCAGCTGGTCCCAATTCTTTCGGCCTCCATCACAGTCTTTAGCATCTGCTTCAGGGTTCAATTAGATCTTTCCACCAACCCATCGGTCTGCGGGTGATACACTGAGGTGCGCAATTGGGTTATTTTCATTAGTTTGCAGAGATCCTTCATGATTCGCGACATGAACAGGGTTGCCTGGTTGTTAATATTTTGTAGGGGATGCCTACTCGGGAGAACAGCATGACTAACTCACGTGCGATTCCCTTGGTGGCCATGGTGCGCAGGGTAATGGCTTCCGGGTACCCAGAGGCATAATCCAGAATCACCAGGATGTATTGGTGCCCTCGGTTGCTCTTGGGTAGAGGTCCCACCAGGTCTATTGCAATCCTGCTGAAAGGGACCGAAATAATGGGTAGGGGAATTAAGGTGCTGCGAAAGTGTGGTTTTGGCACCACCTGCTGGCACTCCAGGCAATTGCGGCAGTAATCCTCCACTGATCTCTTCACACCCGTCCAGTAAAATCACTCGAGTCACCCTCCGAGAGGGGTTTTGTTGACGCCTAGAATCCACACATCCAGGCATCCCTCCTTCTGGCATCCCTCCCACCACTCTGGCTTCCTCTTCCTTTCTTGTTCCCCACGTCTGCGGACATACTGGTCCACAGTTGGCGGAACATCGGGAAATCCTCCCGATAAGGACCGGCACAGGCATGTTCAGGATGACTCCCACTGGCCGTGTGTATTGTCCCTTTGTGGTCTTGTAGGTGGAGGAGTGTGGTAGGGTAGTCTTTGGTCTCACCGTGTATGCACGTGATGGCCATGGTGTCAGTCAGGTTTGGGGACTGGGCAAAGTCAGGTCGGATCAGGGTCACCATACTCCCGGAGTCCAAAAGTGCCGTGGTGTCCTTTCCGTTGGCTCTTACCGGGTTGACAGGGAAAGGACCACTCTCCTCAGCCCAGCATGCCTTCAGCAAGCCACAGGGATGCATCGTTCAGGAAGGGAGCTCATCTCAGAGAGCTGGCTGGGGTCCCGGCGTGATCCTCCACCCTTCTCCGCTCCATCGGGCGAGTGGAGGGTTCCGTCCTCTGTGGTTGTCCACCGCGCAGAACCTCCAAAGACACCTGTTGACCTTCCACTTGTTCCCCCAGCTGATCTGTGCTCTGCGGGTTAGCTTGGCTTGCTAACTTTTTAGCTTTGAACAGGAGAGAGCGTAGAAATGTATCAATGAGCACTGTCTCGATGGGCATGAGCATCAGTGGTTCAGCAGTTATTGGCCAGCCTAATTAGATCATTAATTTGCAATCGGGGGGATGTTGTAGCATCATACGCCAATCATGGAATCTTGGTGCCCTGCTAATCAGGATGAAACCATACCGGCGTAGGATTTCCTTTTTCAGCCCCTCGTAATGCGTATCCTGGTCACCCGTCAGATCCTGATATGTCTTCTGTGCCATGCCTGACAGGAAGGAGGCTACCAGGCTGGTCCATTGCTCATGGGGCCATTTCTCCCTAGGCTGTCATCAGGCTCTGTCAGCTTCAGTATTAACCTACTGGGTTTGGGACGAGAGACTGCTGCACCTGCAGCCACGCAGGCCTGAGCGACTATCAGCTGGCGGAGTTCAGCTCACAGGAGATCGGTCTGCTGACGCTGTTCCTCCAGCAGCTCCTGATGCATAGCCTACTGTGTAATGTTCGCCTCCACCAGCTGTTTCACTGGTGCTACCATTGTGCTTCACGTCTGTTTAGTTATTAAGCTTGGTTGGCTTTGCCCACATTCTCCACCACATGTAGCAGGCTCAAGGGGGTGGGGTTTCCATGTCAACAAGTTCAGTAATCAAACACACACACAAAGCACAACTAGAATACAAATGGAGAATGTATATTAGGGGGATTTGCACACTGAGGGAAAGGGGGGAATTCAGCAACTAGTTCACAGTCCACAGTCCATTCTCATTGTGCATTCCATTCTCCAGGGGTAATCCTAAAACTTGAGTTTTAGCCAAACCTGTGGTAAATTGAATTGATTGTACATGATTTGGAAAGGCAAAAACCAAGCCAAATTATCTCCAGAGCACCGAGACAGGATTGTGTCGAGGCACAGATCTGGGGAAGGGTACCAAAAATATTCTGCAGCATTGAAGGTCGCGAAGAACACAGTGGCCTCCATCATTCTTAAATGGAATAAGTTTGGAACCACCAAGACTTAACCAAGTGTAACGGTTGTCGTCTTCCTCTTCTGAGGAGGAGTAGGAAATATCGGACTAATATGCAGCGTGGTAAGTGTTCGTCATATTTATTTCACAGAACATAGAAAACAAACGAACAAGCGAATAAAGGAAAACCGAAACAGTCCCGTATGGGGAAAACACTGAAACGGAAAATAACCACCCACAAACAAGAGTGGGAAAACAGGCTACCTAAGTATGGTTCTCAATCAGAGACAACGATATGTACACTCCATGAAATTATTTGGTATTGTAAACCATGAAATGTAGATTAAATGTTTGTGAAATGAAACTGCCTAAAAATGCACAGTTGTTTTTTAATAATAAATACATGCTTTAAGGAATTTTGTTCTTTTTTATTAGACACTACTATCTATGTCCAATAAAGTGACTTCAAAAGTCAAATGTAAAGCACAAACGACTGGGCATTTCTTCAAAAGCACCTGAAGTGAGTCAAGCATCTTGAGGTTACCTGAAATTGGTCAATGTTACATCTGTGCCTGCCACGCCCCCTAACCTGCCGCCACTCCCCCAGTGCTCTCTCCCTCTTTCTCTCTGTGTGTGTGATTGTGTGGGTGGAGACAGATGTGCTAGAGATCCCCACCAGCTCCATAATCAAGGCCTCTAAAAATACTCAGCCCTGCCACTTCCACGCTGCCAGATCGTAACCTCTGCTCAGTCAGTCTGCATTTTTTAGCCGTTTGCTCCTGCATAGATCCTGTTTTTTGGGTTGTTCCTGTTTTCCCTTGCCTGATGCTGTTTTCCTCTCTGCTACAGATCTGTCAGCTCTGATGCTGGTCCCTGTCTCCAGTCCCACGTCTTGTCAGTCCTACTACACTGTCCTGGACCCTCCACTCAACTGCTTCTTTGGATTCCTCTCCGGACCTGCCTACCCAGCCCCAACTCTCCTTGCTCCAGCCTCAGCACCTGGCTCCCTGCATCCTGCCCGAGCTTTCCCTGGCCTGCACCCCATCTTCTCCCTGTTTTTTCTATAAATACCCTGGTCACCTTATCCCAGTCTCCTCGTCGAAGTCTGCTCTTGGGTTCACCTGCTCTGCTCCACGTAACAGTCAAAGCATATATTAAATTGAACTCAACAACATATTCGACACAGACACAAGTTACCTGCTATATTTGGGTAACAGGATTAATACAGAGAGAACTTGGCAAAATATGTTTTGTATGTTTCTGTAATACAAGTAGGCTGGTATATACAGTATCATCGGTAAGAATTGTGTACAAGCCACAATGGCGATAGCCTGATTGAGGTGCAATAGAATTCACCGGCGAATGCCGACAAACCGGAAATAATAACTAAACCAACGAACGAGAAATGGTGGAGGCCACCAGAACGAAGACAGACATTTTTCGGAATACCTTGCAAGCAAGGTAAGACAACTTTTCCAAATCTGTTTATTTAGCTAGCTAGTAAGCTTTGTTTTGTGTTGTTTTATTTATGTTTGTAGCCTATGACAAGTCATCTGTAAATCATCTGTAAAATATTATGGGAAAAAGGTGAACTCCATTAATTAATCTTCTGGTCATCAAGAGTGATCATATTGTACCTGGGATTACCAATACCTGGGTCTATCATTAGACTGATCAGATTGTACCTGGACCTACTATTAGAGACCATCCTGTTATCTATTCAGGCCTATACCAGGGAAATGCTTAGGGAGAAGGACCTGTATTAGTAGATGATTGGAAAACCTGATCCAGTGAGGTTTGAATCGATTTCTTGCTGAATTATTACATTCATGATAGTTTATCCTTTGTTTTTCTTGTTACATACCAGGTTGCCATGGTGTGGGCCTCTGTCAAACAACTTCCTCACATAAACAACAGAAATGCGAGCTGAGCTTTCAAATATGACATCAGGAGGCAAGACAACCAGATAATTTCCATGTTTACATTGCACAATACTTTTTTTTATGAGCATATTGTCTGAATTACAAGCAGTATGTTCCCCTTCTTTTTCAAAGCTCTATTCTTATGGCATCCCTACCATCACTGCAGTGAGTGCAACTTCAACCATGTCCATCAGTAAACGGCGAGTGACAACCAAACAAGGGGAACATCTCAATAGTCCTAATGTATTTTTCTCCTCAAATATCTGGACAATTTAAAACCTACCATCTCTCCCTCCTGAGTCTGCCTCTTTCTATTCCTCATCCTGTTACTGGTTTTCTGCTCTTCCTCCAGACGAAATTCAATCTGTCGTTCTGCCCCTGAACAGGCAGTTAACTCACTGTTCCTAGGCCGTCATTGAAAATAAGAATTTGTTCTTAACTGACTTGCCTAGTAAAATAAAAAATAAAAATATTCTCATAGCTTCTACAGATTATAAATTAAAGATAATCATTTTGAAAAAAGAATAATTATATTATTGATTGATTATTACTTTTCAAATCAGCCGGTATTCCTATCTGCAGTGTTAGTTCTAGGTAAATGTTGCAGTTCTTCAGCCATTCCTGGACCTGTGACCAATATCGAGCTACATATGGACAGTACTGTAATAGGCAGAGATTCCCAGTGGAGAGAGGGGAACCGGCCAGGCATAAACAACAAGGGCGGTTCGTTGCTCTAGTGCCTTTCTGTTCACCTTCACACTCCTGGGCCAGACTACACTCAATCATAGGACCCACTGAAGAGATGAGACCTGTCCTTTCTCAAAGTTATGGTGGAGATGGTATCTAGATGCATGTAAGGGATAGTTTGACCAAACGGTGTGAACCTCAAAAACCCCTCTATCCGGCTGAAGAAATTGCATTCACTACGGCCCTGTCCTGCACCACTTCTACCGAGAGACCTGAGTCCGAGCCAGCAACCAATGTACAGCAACCGGTTGAAGTTATCAACTGCCTTTTCTCTCATGCCTTTTCTCTCAGGAGTGCAAAAGATGTCCACATGGAGTGATTCATTCACAAAATGTTCCCTGGTTGGCAAATGAACAAGACATAGTAGGGGTTGTGGTGGGGTTCAGGTGAGACAATGAAATTGGGACATTGTCATGGGCCATCCACTTTGAACTGTGAAGCTATCTGAAGAAACATTTTAGACTTGTCTGAAATTATTATTTGGGGTATCAGGTTGATTGAGGTTTATACACTGCTAAATTTAAAGTAATTGAGGCTAAGAATGCATTGAGATACTGTTCTGTAATTATAACCCGGATGAGAAACTTAATATCAATATAATTGTATGTTAATATAAATATACGTTCTGCAGTGTTGATGTGGGTTAAGTTGAGGTTTTTAATTTTGAGTGATAGAACCAAGGTGAATCACCGAGCAATGTCATTCTTCATTTTGGTTTGGATAATTAATTAGGTTTTAACTATGATATGGAAGCTGAATTAAAACTGACTTGAGTAAGTCAGAAATTGATTTGAGTAAGTTGAATAAAATTCAAATGGATTTGAGTAAGTTTTAGTAGGTTATTAACTATATGAGTGGAACATTTAATGTATTATGGATTGACTGTTTTGATTGTTGTTATGCAGATTGTGACATAGGTAAAGAGGTTGTTGTGCACTGAAAATGTTGACCAATGACTATTCTCAGCATGCCTTGGTGAATGGAGAGTTGATTCTGAGAGTGAAACTGATCCTAATCTATTTGATCCATTACCAAATTGAAATTTTTGATGAGAAAGATGATACTCAGGAACTATAGTGGGTTTATGCTAATGGCACATAGAGTCCACAGGCGATGCCTTATACATGGTGGAATCATGATGCTGATCCTGGGTTCAGTTCATTAGGCACTAAACTGATCATTTTTATTTTTAAACCTTGTAATTCCACTATTAAGTTGAGAGAATTCTCAAAATGGGGGAAAGTGGTAGCAGGAATACAATATTGTTATATTTAGGCACCATATGGTTGTTTTATGAAATAGACTAAGGTTCTTAGGACTCTCTCCCTTTCTGAGTTAACTGAGAGGAGTCTTTTGAATCTTGGGCTGGCAACTGATTAAGTGATGCATTGGTGATAAAAAACCTACAGCTGGCATTCCATAGATCAGATGTGGTGGGTGTCACCGAGATAGAGATAGCCTGGAGGAACAGAACAAAGGCCTCAGGATTCCTAATTATCCTGGCATCTGGGAGACAACACCAGAGGCAGATGACCACAGGATGACACCAAAGTGGCTTATGGTACCCCCAATCTACAGTAGAAGGCAGAAGTTTACATACACCTTATTTAAACTCAGTTTTTCACAATTCCTGACATTTAATCCTAGTAAAACTTCCCTGTTTTAGGTCAGTTAGGATCACAACTTTATTTTAAGAATGTGAAATGTCAGAATAAAAGTAGAGAGAATGATTTATAACAGCTTAAATTTCTTTCATCACATTCCCAGTGGGTCAGAAATTTTATGTAAAAAAAAAGTTTTATGTAAATTCAATTTGAATTTGTTAGCATTGCCTCTAAATTGTTTAACTTGGGTCAAATGTTTTGGGTAGCCTTCCAAGAGCTTCCCACAATAAATTGGGTGAATGTTGGCCCATTCCTCCTGACAGAGCAGGTGTAACTGAGTCAGGTGTGTAGGCCCCCTTGCTCGCACACGCTTTCAGTTCTGCCCACAATTTTTCTATGGGATTGAGGTCAGGGCTTTGTGATGACCACTCCAATACCTTGACATTGTTGTCCTTAAGCCATTTTGCCACAACTTTGGAAGTTTGATTGGGGTCATTGTCCATTTGGAAGACCCATTTGCGACCAAGCTTTAACTTCCTGACTGATGTCTTGAGATGTTGCTTCAGTATATCCATATAATTTTCTTTCCTCATGATGCCATCTATTTTGTGAAGTGCACCAGTCCATCCTGCAGCAAAGCACCCCCACAACATGATGCTGCTACCCATGTGCTTCACGGTTGGGATGATGTTCTTCAGCTTGCAAGCCTCCCCCTTTTTCCTCCAAACATAACGATGGTCATTATGGCCAAACAGTTCTATTTTTGTTTCACCAGAACAGAGGACATTTCTCCAAAAAGTATGATCTTTATCCCCATGTGCAGTTGCAAGCTGCAGTCTGGCTTTTTTATGGCGGTTTTGGAGCAGTGGCTTCTTCCTAGCTGGGCAGCCTTTCAGGTTATGTCGATATAGGACTCGTTTTACTGTGGATATTGATACTTTTGTACCTGTTTCCTCCAGCATCTTCACACGGTCCTTTGCTGTTGTTCTGGGATTGATTTGCACTTTTTGCACCAAAGTACGTTAAACTCTAGGAGACAGAACGTGTCTCCTTCTTGAGGAGTATGATGGCTGCCTGGTCCCATGGTGTTTATACTTGCATACTATTGTGGTACCTTAGGCATTTAGAAATTGCTCCCAAGGATGAACCAGACTTGTGGAGGTCTACAATTTTTTATGCTTTATGCTATTTGCCTCATGACTTCTGCGTGCTTTGTTGACTATGAACTTGCTTGTTTACCCAACCATGTTTGTTCCCACACTCAGGACTCTGACTCTCTATTGGTTACACAGGCTCTTGGCCTTCCATCCTATTCTAACCACCTCTCGCCGGCTTTGTATTCATGTTACCTGATGCAATTGCTGTACAATATGATCTTGTTGCCATCTAATGCACATTCAAATGTCCTCTGCCATGCTCTGATTGTATTACAGCTGATTATATCTGGAAATGTGCATGTACATCCTAGCCCATTTTCTGTTGCTAGACACAATTCTTTTTTGTGCTTCACTGATTTCTGCTCTTGTAAAAGCCTGGGTTTTCTGCACGTTAACACTAGAAGCTTATTACCTAAAATGTAACAACTAAAGGTGTGGGTTCACAGCTCCAATCCAGATGTGCTGGTCATTACTGAGACATGGTTAAGAAAGAGTTTTTGAACACTGATGTTAACCTTTCTGGTTATAACCTTTTTCAGCAAGACAGATCTTCCAAAGGTGGTGGAGTGGCAATCTTTACCAAAGAACACCTTCATTGCTCGTTTGTCTCCAACAAGTCTGATTTACTGGTTTTACGCATTAAACTTTCAAATAACTCTTTGTTGACTGTTGCTGGGTGATATCGGCCACCATCAGCTTCGGCCTATGCCCTACTCTCTCCAGGACCCTTACACTAAATCTGAATTTGTCCTGCTAGGTGACCTAAACTGGGATATGCGTAAACCACTTGACCAAGTCCTAAAGCAATGGGACTCCCTAAATCTTTCTCAGATTATTACTAATCCCACAAGGTATGACTCTAAACACCTAGAAAATTACTGTAATCCAGTAATTCTGATAGGTATCAGTCTGGTGTTTTCGGTAATGACCTTAGGGATCACTGTTTTACAGCCTGTGCTTGTAATGGCTGCTCAGTGAAACGACCTGTCCTGACTTGTCATAGACGCTTACTAAAAAAATTGAATGAGTGAGCCTTCCTTCATGACCTGGCCTCTTTAAATTGGTATAGAATCATCTTGATCCCCTCTTTAGAAGAGGACCTTCTTTTTGATATTTTCAGTGGTATCATTAACAAACACGTGCCCATAAAGAAAATTCGAATTAAAAACAGGTTCAGTCCCTGGTTCGACCGTGATTTGGCAGAGTTACTCCACCTCAAGAATTCAATTTGGCAAATCGCTCGGCACACGCAGACTGACTGGCTCTCGTTCAGGCAAATTAGAAATAAGTGCACTCAGGCTATCTGGAAGGCCAAAGTTAGTTACTTTAAAACTTCTTAGGGCTAAACGTCCCGCTTAGTGGGACAACTTCCGGTGAAACTGGAGGGTGAGCAATTCAAATAAATAATCATAAAAATTATGGATATTTAACATTTAGGTACATACAAATGTCTTATATCGGTTGAAAGCCTAAATTCTTGTTAATCTAACTGCACTGGCCATTTTACAGTAGCTATTACAGAAAAAGCATGCCATGCAATTTTTTAAGTACGGCGCCCCACATCAAAATATTTTTACACCGGCACAGGATTCATAAATTCACAAATAGCGATTAAATATTCACTTACTTTTTGAAAATCTTCCTCTGATTTGTCATCCAAACGGTCCCAGCTATAACATATAGTGTCGTTTTGTTAGGTAAAATCCTTCTTTATATCCCAAAAAGTGTTTAGTTGGCGCCATCGATTTGAGTAATGCACTCATTCAACATGCAAAGAAAGGAATCTGAAAATCTACCCCTGAACTTTGTATCAACAAGTCAAAATACATTTCAAAATACATTTCTAAGATCTACTCCTCAGATACCCTAAAATGTAATCAGACTATAATATTTATTACGGAAAGAAGTATGTTCAATGGGAAACCAATTTTAGCAGGTGCGTCTTGTCATCATATGTCACGACTCCTACCGAAGGTGGCTCCCCTTCCTGTTCGGGTGGCGTGGGGTCGTCGTCACCGGCCTACTAGCTGCCACTGATCCCTTTTCCCCTTTCTGTTTATTGGTTTTACCTGTTTGTGTGTAGGCTGATTAGTCGGGCTATGGTAGCCAGTAGGCCCGCCTGCTCTTTGTGCGGGATTGTTTTGTGTTGCTACTGTGGGCTTTTCTCCGGAGTGTTTGAGACCCCGTGTTTGGGGAATTTGTTTTGTGTGTGCCCTGTATTTAGTGGGGTGGCTTATGTTTGCCGTGTGTGCAATTAAAAGCCCTACCCTGTACTCTCTGCTTCCTGCGCCTGACTTCGCACCCATTACGCCCAGCGCGATACAGAATCCCGCAGCTTACCAATGGAGTCAGCAGGAGCAGCTGCCGCCCCCCTTCCATCGATGGAGGAACTCGTCCTCCATCATACCACCGTCCTCCATCAGATAGGATCGGCTATGGATCCAGTCCCTCCGACGAGTCCACCTCCTCCTCCCCCCGCGTCCGGCTCCGGCGCACTTCATCTTGCTCTCCCGAGGGAGTACGATGGAGAGGCGGCTGGGTGCCAGGGGTTTTGCTCCAACTGGAGCTGTACCTGGCTACCGTGAGACCGACTCCCTCGGGGGAGGAGAGTGCCTGACCGGTCTTGCTCTGGAGTGGGCCAACGAACTCTGGAATGGCCCAGACTTGGCGAAGGAGCACTATCCAGAGTTCAGCGACTATTCCATCTTGGGCAGGAGACGAGGAGTTGGAGTTCCGGACCTTGGCCATTGGGGCTGGGTGGAACGACAGGGCCCTGATAGACCACTACCGGTGTAGCGTGTCGGGACGCCGCTCTCCCTCAACGAACTGATAGACTTGTCAATCCGGCTGGACAATCTGCTGGCTGCCCGCGGGTGTTTGGAAAGGGTCCTGTCTGTTCCACCTCCTAGCACTCCCGCTCCCATTCCTATGGAGTTAGGGGGGGCCGTGCCGAGGGGTACCGGAGGAGGAGGCTCCTCCTGCACCAGCTGTGGTCGGAGAGGACACACGGCCGACCGGTGCTGGAGGAGCCCGTCTGGGAGTCGAGAGGGCAGGCAGAACACTTCTCGGTCACCCCAGGTGAGTCAGCACCAAACTCACCCAGAACCCCCTGTTGGTCACATGTTTATTTATTTTTTTCCTTGACTTTTCTCCCTCTTCCCAGCATAAGGCTCTAGTCGATTCAGGAGCTGGGAACTTTATGGATCACGGACTCGCCATCAAGCTGGGAATTCCGCTAGTGCCGATAGATCCCCCCTTCCCCGTGCACTCCTTAGATAGCCGGCCATTAGGGTCAGGGTTGGTCAGGGAGGCCACGGTTCTACTGGACATGGTAACGCAGGGGAATCATAAGGAGCGGATTAGTCTCTTCCTTATTGATTCACCCGCATTTCCAGTGGTGTTGGGGGTTCCCTGGCTGGCTAGTCACAATCCCAGGATTTCATGGAGACAGGGGGTTCTCCAGGGGTGGTTAGAGGAGTGTTCAGGGAGGTGTATGGGAGTTTACATCGGTGGAGAGTCAAGACCAGGTTTCCACTGTGCGCATTCCCCCTGAATATGCCGATTTGGCTAACGCTTTCTGTAAGAAGAGGGCGACTAAATTACCACCTCATCGACATGGGGATTGTGTGATAAATCTCCAGGTAAAGGCTGCGCTTTCCAAGAGACACTTGTACCCATTGTCGCAGGAGGAGACGTTGGCTATGGAGACATACGTCACGGAATCTCTGGGACAGGGGTACATTCGGCCCTCCATTACATACCTTAAGGGAAGATTTCGGCAGTTGCTGTATGGTTAGTGAGAAAGTCCATATTGCAAATGTACGGTCCCTTACTAGACGTCCGAAATCGTTTGTAAAATTCGCAGACGGCGTCAGGCCGAGCGGCAGGGCCGGACCTACCAGGAAGTCATCAAATGAACTTTGTCGGACATTCGGTTTCCGTTTTACAAAAATAATACGATTTTGGTCATTTTTCCGCTGTCCCGGAAATTCCCACAAGAGGGCATAAGCAATCATATTGCTATTGGACAAAACATCACGATTCACGACGGGGCCTTATCTCGAAAACTGAAAATATTTCGAAGCCGAAACTCGGTGAGCGTAGGTTTGGCATAATGGGCAGTTGGCCCCGAAGAAGATGGCGTCTAGGCCTTAACGGTTTTTGAGTTATGGCCATTTATCTGGGATTAAAGGTCCAAAATGAAAATAGAGAAATTATTTTTCCTCTTCACGTCAACGTCAAGGAGCCTCCGGTGTCAATAAAAAAATAACCAGCCATTTATCTATCGTCATTTAAGAGAACTCGTACAACGACAGATTGGTGATGTTCACGGATAGGTGTTTTTTTTTCAACGGTTACAGATCCAGTTGCAGGGTGTTCTTACGAATCTTTTTAAAGTGTGCTGCGGAGCTCTGCGAGATTTCTGTGATTTTCTATGATTTTCTGAAATAACACACACTCACTAAACCCTCCGTAAATAACTCAGTTCTTAACGTAAAGACTTAAAACTCAGGATTCTGTATATGAGTTTATTTATAGCTTCCTGTGCCAACCGGAAGTGCCTTAAATGGTGTCACAGTGGCAGTTTCCAAGGGTTAAAAAGGTCAGATCTTTTCAAAACTTCATATGTGTGATTAGGCAACCCCCATAAACTGTAAGTCAGTCATTTCTCCCAACAGATGTCAAAGAAAATCTCTCTCTCACACACACACACACAGAAACACACACACAGCAAGGATGGAGTGACAAAGTGCGGTGCTTAAAGACACAGAGAGCAGGCAATGGCATAAACATAATCTCTAGGCCGTGCCGAGATGCCCCGCTTGACCGTAGCTCGCTCGGTCTGAGCGCAGCGACCATTAGAAAAGTAGGCCCAAAATGAAGGCTGGCCCTCAATGTAATTTGCTTTTGGGTGACAGTGAGAGAACCGTTAAGGTGAGAAGCACAATTCAACCTCAGGAACGTACCTGAGGTCCTCCCGATCCGTGCAAGCCTAACCTTGACCGTGTGGCATTAACCCTTATCAGTTAAAAGAAGGTGTTTACATCAAACAGTTTGCATTGACTTCTCTCCCCATAGGAATACATTGCCTGCACCCCTAAATTCAACCTGAAGCCTATATGGGTTATGAATGCCGTATGAACCTGTCTTTGGTAACAGTCCATCAGGCCAGTATGAGGTCTACCTGTGTTGATTCTGAGCTTCCTGGATCAACCGGAAGTGGTTAAAATCACCCTAAAAGTGTTTTCCATACCCTGCCTGCAGTTTGATAGACATAGTGCATTCAACCCTGTGTAAATCAGTCAGTTCTTAACGTAAAGACTTAAAACTCAGGATTCTGTAAAAGCATACCCCAATGAGGGTATGTGTTGACATATAGCTTCCTGTGCCAACCGGAAGGGCCATAATTGGTGTCTCTTGGGCTGTTTCAAGGGGTTAAAAAATTCAGATCTTTCCAAAACTTCATATATGTGATTAGGCAACCCCCATGAACTGTAAATCAGTCATTTTTCCCACAAAATTTCAAAGGAAAACTAAATCACACACACACACAGCTTGGAAGTAGGGACCCATTGCGGTGCGTAGAGACATACACTGCCTGCATTAGTTAACCTTGTTGGAACTTTTAAAGAACCGTCAGACCTAGAGTTCCGAAACTTTAGAATCCTGTTCTAGACCTCAGGTCGATAGTGCGTGGCGAGTTACGTGGCTCTAGACAGTTCTCGGACCGAGAAACAGCTTCGTACATTTGCAATGACTTCAATTCATTTTTGCATCACGAAAATGGCGACATTTAGAAATGTCCCAGAGTCGCAAGACTAGGTGCATTGCGACCGTCTCGGCCCATATAGACAGACCCCAACGTTTCTGTCCGATAGCTCATTCAAGGACCCCGTAGCAAGTCATGGAGAAAAGTGGATTTTCAGCACCAATTAGGGTTTTGCTCGGACACCAAATGACCGATCGAGCCGAAACTTGGGATTCGGGGTCGCCTCAACTAGGCCTACACGTAACATAAGAAATGGACCCGCAGCTAGAACGTAACTATGTGTTTTATGTTTTTTTTATGGTTTGAACCAAAGAGGCGTTGTGAATTTTGGGCCAGCTCTGAAGTATGTGATAGTTGGCTACTAAACGAGTTGGAAAAAGTGGGTTTAGTGTCAGTTTGTATCAGTTTGGTGTCAGAATGATATCTAATTTACTGATGGACGGTGACTTGCTGGTGACTCTTGTCCATTTGCAATATGTTTAAACAGGGAGGTACCATCACCAAAAGTGACATTCTGAAATCAACCCTAACGAGCCATTGAGATGAACCAGAATCACTGCCCAGCCATCCCGAGTTCATCGGGCCAGTCAATTTCACATTCCTGCATGATTTTTATAGCATGACAAATTCGTGATGGTACCTGCCCATTGAACCATATTGCAAATGCACAGTGACTTTGCAAAAGTGAGAAAACATAAACAAATGGACATGATGAAATCAACACAACAAGTGATGGAAAGGTACAACTCTCACTGCTCGGCCATCCTGTGTTCATCAGGCCAGTCAATTTTGCATTTTTGAGCATGTCAAATTTCATATGGTAAATGCCCATTGAACCATATTGCAAATGCACGTGCACTTGCAATATGATTGTATAGTGAAAAAACATCACCAAATGGACATGATGAAATCAACACAACGAGTGATGGAAAGGTACAACTATCACTGCTCGGCCATCCCGAGTTCATCTGGCCAGTCAATTTTGCATTTCTGCAGGATTTTTGAGCATGTCAAATTTCTTATGGCATTTGGCCCCAAAAAAGTGACTTTTGACTTTGACTTTTGACTTCCTATGAAATCATATTGTAAATGGACAAATCATATTCCTTATGCACAAGTAAAAAAATTTTTTTTTAAATTATGACAATAAAATACAACTAAAGTATGTTGATACAGTTCTTATACGTGTGTAATTGACACAAAATTTGAAAGAATTTCGAAAAACGGTCCAGAAAGCACTTTTTTAAGGGTGTGTGACGTTTTTTACAAAATTGACATTTTTGACTTTTGACGTTTGACTTCTTATGAAATCATATTGAAAATGGACATATTACTTATGCGCATGTAAAAAAAAAAAAAAAAATGATAATAAAATTGGACAAAAGTGTATTCATACAGTTCTTACACATGTGTAATTGACAAAAAAATCGAAAGAATTTCGTGTAAAAAAAAATCGAAAGTCCAGAAAGCACTTTTTTTTTTAAGGGGTGATAAGTTTTTGACAAAAAAATCATTTTTTCAAAATTTTGCTTTTGGACGTTGACTTGGGTTACATTTCCAATATGAAAAACCACGGTGGAGCGGATTCGCCACCTGTTGAATTTTTAAAGTGTTACAAATGGCAATTCTGTGCTGTCTATTTGAGATGAAATGAACATTGTGGACAGTTTTCAGCAAGTTGCAACATTGAAATACAGAAATAAGCACTTTTCCATAAACAAGCTCTAAATCATGTTTGATGCACTCTGGATGTCCAATTTTTGCTGTTCTGTGTATTCGAGACTGAATGAGCACTGTGGACAGTTTTCAGCAAGTTGCAACATTGCAATACAGAAATAAGCACTTTTCCATAAACAAGCTCTAAATCATGTTTGATGCACTCTGGATGTCCAATTTTTGCTGTGCTGTCTATTTGAGATGAAATGAACATTGTGGACAGTTTTCAGCAAGTTGCAACATGGAAATACAGAAATAAGCACTTTTCCATAAACAAGCTCTAAATCATGTTTGATGCACTCTGGATAAAAACTTGTTTTTGTTATGTTTATTCGAGATGTTATGAAAACACTGTAGACTGTTTTCAGCAAGTTGCAACATGGAAATGCAGAAATAAGCACTTTTCCATAAACAAGCTCTAAATCATGTTTGATGCACTCTGGATGTCCAATTTTTGGCTGTGCTGTCTATTTGAGATGAAATGAACATTGTGGACAGTTTTCAGCAAGTTGCAACATTGAAATGCAGAAATAAGCACTTTTCCATAAACAAGCTCTAAATCATGTTTGATGCACTCTGGATGTCCAATTTTTTGCTGTGCTGTCTATTTGAGATGAAATGAACACTGTGGACAGTTTTCAGCAAGTTGCAACATTGAAATGCAGAAATAAGCACTTTTCCATAAACAAGCTCTAAATCATGTTTGATGCACTCTGGATAAAAACTTGTTTTTGT
Source organism: Oncorhynchus nerka (assembly GCF_034236695.1). Lineage (NCBI taxonomy): Eukaryota > Metazoa > Chordata > Actinopteri > Salmoniformes > Salmonidae > Oncorhynchus > Oncorhynchus nerka. The sequence goes on from NC_088403.1 coordinate 39,142,851, forward strand.
TATGTTTATTTGAGATGTTATGAACACTGTGGACTGTTTTCAGCAAGTTGCAACATGGAAATGCAGAAATAAGCACTTTTCCATAAACAAGCTCTAAATCATGTTTGATGCACTCTGGATGTCCAATTTTGGCTGTGCTGTCTATTTGAGATGAAATGAACATTGTGGACAGTTTTCAGCAAGTTGCAACATTGAAATGCAGAAATAAGCACTTTTCCATAAACAAGCTCTAAATCATGTTTGATGCACTCTGGATGTCCAATTTTTGCTGTGCTGTCTATTTGAGATGAAATGAACATTGTGGACAGTTTTCAGCAAGTTGCAACATTGAAATGCAGAAATAAGCACTTTTCCATAAACAAGCTCTAAATCATGTTTGATGCACTCTGGATGTCCAATTTTTTGTTATGTCTATTTGAGATGAAATGAACATTGTGGACAGTTTTCAGCAAGTTGCAACATTGGAAATGCAGAAATAAGCACTTTTCCATAAACAAGCTCTAAATCATGTTTGATGCACTCTGGATGTCCAATTTTTGCTGTGCTGTCTATTTGAGATGAAATGAACATTGTGGACAGTTTTCAGCAAGTTGCAACATTGAAATGCAGAAATAAGCACTTTTCCATAAACAAGCTCTAAATCACGTTTTGATGCACTCTGGATAAAAACTTGTTTTTGTTATGTTTATTCGAGATGTTATATGAAAACACTGTAGACTGTTTTCTGCAAGTTGAAACATGGAAATGCAGAAATAAGCACTTTTCCATAAACAAGCTCTAAATCATGTTTGATGCACTCTGGATGTCCAATTTTGGCTGTGCTGTCTATTTGAGATGAAATGAACATTGTGGACAGTTTTCAGCAAGTTGCAACATTGAAATGCAGAAATAAGCACTTTTCCATAAACAAGCTCTAAATCATGTTTGATGCACTCTGGATGTCCAATTTTTTTGTGCTGTCTATTTGAGATGAAATGAACATTGTGGACAGTTTTCAGCAAGTTGCAACATTGAAATGCAGAAATAAGCACTTTTCCATAAACAAGCTCTAAATCATGTTTTGATGCACTCTGGATGTCCTTGTTTTGCTCTGCTGTCTATTTGAGATGAAATGAACATTGTGGACAGTTTTCAGCAAGTTGCAACATTGAAATGCAGAAATAAGCACTTTTCCATAAACAAGCTCTAAATCATGTTTGATGCACTCTGGATAAAAACTTGTTTTTGTTATGTTTATTCAGATGTTATGAAAACACTGTAGACTGTTTTCAGCAAGTTGAACATGGAAATGCAGAAATAAGCACTTTTCCATAAACAAGCTCTAAATCATGTTTGATGCACTCTGGATGTCCAATTTTGGCTGTGCTGTCTATTTGAGATGAAATGAACATTGTGGACAGTTTTCAGCAAGCTGCAACATTGAAATGAAGAAATAAGCACTTTTCCATAAACAAAGCTCTAAAATCATGTTTGATGAACTCTGGATAAAAACATGTTTTTGTTATGTTTATTCAGATGTTATGAAAACACTGTGGACTGTTTTCAGCAAGTTGCAACATTGAAATGCAGAAATAAGCACTTTTCCATAAACAAGCTCTAAATCATGTTTGATGCACTCTGGATGTCCAAATTTGAGATGAAATGAACATTGTGGACAGTTTTCAGCAAGTTGCAACATTGAAATGCATGTTTTTGTTATGTTTATTCACTCTGATGTTTTTGTTAATTCAGATGTTTTGAAAACACTGTAGACTGTTTTCAGCAAGTTGAACATGGAAATGCAGAAATAAGCACTTTTCCATAAACAAGCTCTAAATCATGTTTGATGCACTCTGGATGTCCAATTTTGGCTGTGCTGTCTATTTGAGATGAAATGAACATTGTGGACAGTTTTCAGCAAGTTGCAACATTGAAATGCAGAAATAAGCACTTTTCCATAAACAAGCTCTAAATCATGTTTGATGCACTCTGGATAAAAACATGTTTTTGTTATGTTTATTCAGATGTTATGAAAACACTGTAGACTGTTTTCAGCAAGTTGAACATGGAAATGCAGAAATAAGCACTTTTCCATAAACAAGCTCTAAATCATGTTTGATGCACTCTGGATGTCCAATTTTGGCTGTGCTGTCTATTTGAGATGAAATGAACATTGTGGACAGTTTTCAGCAAGTTGCAACATTGAAATGCAGAAATAAGCACTTTTCCATAAACAAGCTCTAAATCATGTTTGATGCACTCTGGATGTCCAAACTTTTTTTTGCTGTTATGTTTATTCAGATGAAAAACATTGTGGACTGTTTTCAGCAAGTTGAACATGGAAATGCAGAAATAAGCACTTTTCCATAAACAAGCTCTAAATCATGTTTGATGCACTCTGGATGTCCAATTTTGGCTGTGCTGTCTATTTGAGATGAAATGAACATTGTGGACAGTTTTCAGCAAGTTGCAACATTGAAATGCAGAAATAAGCACTTTTCCATAAACAAGCTCTAAATCATGTTTGATGCACTCTGGATAAAAACTTTTTTGTTGTTTTTGAGATGTTATGAATGAACACTGTAGACTGTTTTCAGCAAGTTGAACATTCTGAAATGCAGAAATAAGCACTTTTCCATAAACAAGCTCTAAATCATGTTTGAACATTGTGGACTGTTTTCAGCAAGTTGCAACATTGGAAATGCAGAAATAAGCACTTTTCCATAAACAAGCTCTAAATCATGTTTGATGCACTCTGGATGTCCAATTTTTTTGTGCTGTTTATTTGAGATGTTATGAAAACATTGTGGACAGTTTTCAGCAAGTTGCAACATGGAAATGCAGAAATAAGCACTTTTCCATAAACAAGCTCTAAATCATGTTTGATGCACTCTGGATGTCCAATTTTTTGTGCTGTCTTTTTGAGATGAAAAGAACATTGTGGACAGTTTTCAGCAAGTTGCAACATGGAAATGCAGAAATAAGCACTTTTCCATAAACAAGCTCTAAATCATGTTTGATGCACTCTGGATGTCCAATTTTTGCTGTGCTGTCTATTTGAGATGAAATGAACATTGTGGACAGTTTTCAGCAAGTTGCAACATTGAAATGCAGAAATAAGCACTTTTCCATAAACAAGCTCTAAATCATGTTTGATGCACTCTGGATAAAAACATGTTTTTGTTATGTTTATTCAGATGTTATGAAAACACTGTAGACTGTTTTCAGCAAGTTGAACATGGAAATGCAGAAATAAGCACTTTTCCATAAACAAGCTCTAAATCATGTTTGATGCACTCTGGATGTCCAATTTTGGCTGTGCTGTCTATTTGAGATGAAATGAACATTGTGGACCGTTTTCAGCAAGTTGCAACATTGAACTGCAGAAAAAAACTTTTTCCCATAAACAAGCTCTAAATCATGTTTGATGCACTCTGGGATAAAAACTTGTTTTTGTTATGTTTATTCAGATGTTATGAAAACATTGTAGACTGTTTTCAGCAAGTTGAACATGGAAATGCAGAAATAAGCACTTTTCCATAAACAAGCTCTAAATCATGTTTGATGCACTCTGGATGTCCAATTTTGGCTGTGCTGTCTATTTGAGATGAAATGAACATTGTGGACAGTTTTCAGCAAGTTGCAACATTGAAATGCAGAAATAAGCACTTTTCCATAAACAAGCTCTAAATCATGTTTGATGCACTCTGGATAAAAATTTTTTTGTGCTGTTTATTTGAGATGAAATGAACATTGTGGACAGTTTTCAGCAAGTTGCAACATGGAAATGCAGAAATAAGCACTTTTCCATAAACAAGCTCTAAATCATGTTTGATGCACTCTGGATGTCCAATTTTGGCTGTGCTGTCTATTTGAGATGAAATGAACATTGTGGACAGTTTTCAGCAAGTTGCAACATTGAAATGCAGAAATAAGCACTTTTCCATAAACAAGCTCTAAATCATGTTTGATGCACTCTGGATAAAAACTTGTTTTTGTTATTTTATTCAGATGTTAATGAAAACACTGTGGACTGTTTTCAGCAAGTTGAACACGGAAATGCAGAAATAAGCACTTTTCCATAAACAAGCACTAAATCATGTTTGATGCACTCTGGATGTCCAATTTTGTCTGTGCTGTCTATTTGAGATGAAATGAACATTGTGGACAGTTTTCAGCAAGTTGCAACATTGAAATGCAGAAATAAGCACTTTTTCATAAACAAGCTCTAAATCAGGTTTGATGCACTCTGGATATACAATGTTTTGCTGTGCTGTCTATTTGAGATGAAATGAACATTGTGGACAGTTTTCAGCAAGTTGCAACATGGAAATGCAGAAATAAGCACTTTTCCATAAACAAGCTCTAAATCATGTTTGATGCACTCTGGATGTCCAATTTTGGCTGTGCTGTCTATTTGAGATGAAATGAACATTGTGGACAGTTTTCAGCAAGTTGCAACATTGAAATGCAGAAATAAGCACTTTTCCATAAACAAGCTCTAAATCATGTTTGATGCACTCTGGATAAAAACATGTTTTTGTTATGTTTATTCAGATGTTATGAAAACACTGTAGACTGTTTTCAGCAAGTTGAACATGGAAATGCAGAAATAAGCACTTTTCCATAAACAAGCTCTAAATCATGTTTGATGCACTCTGGATGTCCAATTTTGGCTGTGCTGTCTATTTGAGATGAAATGAACATTGTGGACAGTTTTCAGCAAGTTGCAACATTGAAATGCAGAAATAAGCACTTTTCCATAAACAAGCTCTAAATCATGTTTGATGCACTCTGGATAAAAACTTGTTTTTGTTATGTTTATTCAGATGTTAAAAAACATGTGGACTGTTTTCAGCAAGTTGCAACATTGAAATGCAGAAATAAGCACTTTTCCATAAACAAGCTCTAAATCATGTTTGATGCACTCTGGATGTCCAATTTTTGCTGTGCTGTCTATTTGAGATGAAATGAACATTGTGGACAGTTTTCAGCAAGTTGCAACATTGAAATGCAGAAATAAGCACTTTTCCATAAACAAGCTCTAAATCATGTTTGATGCACTCTGGATAAAAAATTTTTTGCTTGCTGTTATGTTTATTCAGATGAAATGAAAACACTGTGGACAGTTTTCAGTTTTCAGCAAGTTGCAACATGGAAATGCAGAAATAAGCACTTTTCCATAAACAAGCTCTAAATCATGTTTGATGCACTCTGGATGTCCAATTTTGGCTGTGCTGTCTATTTGAGATGAAATGAACATTGTGGACAGTTTTCAGCAAGTTGCAACATTGAAATGCAGAAATAAGCACTTTTCCATAAACAAGCTCTAAATCATGTTTGATGCACTCTGGATGTCCAATTTATTTGAGATGAAATGATCATTGTGGACAGTTTTCAGCAAGTTGCAACATTGAAATGCAGAAATAAGCACTTTTCCATAAACAAGCTCTAAATCATGTTTTGATGCACTCTGGATGTCCTTGTTTTGCTCTGCTGTCTATTTGAGATGAAATGAACATTGTGGACAGTTTTCAGCAAGTTGCAACATTGAAATGCAGAAATAAGCACTTTTCCATAAACAAGCTCTAAATCATGTTTGATGCACTCTGGATGTCCAATTTGGCTGTGCTGTCTATTTGAGATGAAATGAACATTGTGGACAGTTTTCAGCAAGTTGCAACATTGAAATGCAGAAATAAGCACTTTTCCATAAACAAGCTCTAAATCATGTTTGATGCACTCTGGATAAAAACTTTTTTGTTATGTTTTATTCAGATGTTAAAAACACTGTAGACTGTTTTCAGCAAGTTGAACATGGAAATGCAGAAATAAGCACTTTTCCATAAACAAGCTCTAAATCATGTTTGATGCACTCTGGATGTCCAATTTTGGCTGTGCTGTCTATTTGAGATGAAATGAACATTGTGGACAGTTTTCAGCAAGTTGCAACATTGAAATGCAGAAATAAGCACTTTTCCATAAACAAGCTCTAAATCATGTTTGATGCACTCTGGATAAAAACTTGTTTTTGTTATGTTTATTCAGATGTTATGAAAACACTGTAGACTGTTTTCAGCAAGTTGAACATGGAAATGCAGAAATAAGCACTTTTCCATAAACAAGCTCTAAATCATGTTTGATGCACTCTGGATGTCCAATTTTGGCTGTGCTGTCTATTTGAGATGAAATGAACATTGTGGACAGTTTTCAGCAAGTTGCAACATTGAAATGCAGAAATAAGCACTTTTCCATAAACAAGCTCTAAATCATGTTTGATGCACTCTGGATAAAAACAATTTTTGTTATGTTTATTTGAGATGTTATGAAAACACTGTGTGACTGTTTTCAGCAAGTTGAACATGGAAATGCAGAAATAAGCACTTTTCCATAAACAAGCTCTAAATCATGTTTGATGCACTCTGGATAAAAACATGTTTTTGTTATGTTTATTCAGATGTTATGAAAACACTGTGGACTGTTTTCAGCAAGTTGAACACGGAAATGCAGAAATAAGCACTTTTCCATAAACAAGCACTAAATCATGTTTGATGCACTCTGGATGTCCAATTTTTGCTGTGCTGTCTATTTGAGATGAAATTAACATTGTGGACAGTTTTCAGCAAGCTGAAACATGGAAATACAGAAATAAGCACTTTTCCATAAACAAGCTCTAAATCATGTTTGATGCACTCTGGATGTCCAAACTTTTTTTGTGCTGTCTATTTGAGATGTTTTGAAAACATTGTGGACAGTTTTCAGCAAGTTGCAACATTGAAATGCAGAAATAAGCACTTTTCCATAAACAAGCTCTAAATCATGTTTGATGCACTCTGGATGTCCAATTTTGGCTGTGCTGTCTATTTGAGATGAAATGAACATTGTGGACAGTTTTCAGCAAGTTGCAACATTGAAATGCAGAAATAAGCACTTTTCCATAAACAAGCTCTAAATCATGTTTGATGCACTCTGGATAAAAACTTGTTTTTGTTATGTTTATTCAGATGTTAATGAAAACACTGTAGACTGTTTTCAGCAAGTTGAACATGGAAATGCAGAAATAAGCACTTTTCCATAAACAAGCTCTAAATCATGTTTGATGCACTCTGGATGTCAATTTTGGCTCTGCTGTCTATTTGAGATGAAATTAACATTGTGGACAGTTTTCAGCAAGTTGCAACATTGAAATGCAGAAATAAGCACTTTTCCATAAACAAGCTCTAAATCATGTTTGATGCACTCTGGATAAAAACTTGTTTTTGTTATGTTTATTCAGATGTTTTGAAAACACTGTAGACTGTTTTCAGCAAGTTGAACAAGGAAATGCAGAAATAAGCACTTTTCCATAAACAAGCTCTAAATCATGTTTGATGCACTCTGGATGTCCAATTTTTTGTGCTGTCTATTTGAGATGAAATGAACATTGTGGACAGTTTTCAGCAAGTTGCAACATTGAAATGCAGAAATAAGCACTTTTCCATAAACAAGCTCTAAATCATGTTTGATGCACTCTGGATAAAAACTTGTTTTTGTTATGTTTATTTGAGATGTTATGAAAACACTAAGACTGTTTTCAGCAAGTTGAACATGGAAATGCAGAAATAAGCACTTTTCCATAAACAAGCTCTAAATCATGTTTGATGCACTCTGGATGTCCAATTTTGGCTGTGCTGTCTATTTGAGATGAAATGAACATTGTGGACAGTTTTCAGCAAGTTGCAACATTGAAATGCAGAAATAAGCACTTTTCCATAAACAAGCTCTAAATCATGTTTGATGCACTCTGGATAAAAACTTGTTTTTGTTATGTTTATTCAGATGTTATGAAAACACTGTAGACTGTTTTCAGCAAGTTGAACATGGAAATGCAGAAATAAGCACTTTTCCATAAACAAGCTCTAAATCATGTTTGATGCACTCTGGATGTCCAATTTTGGCTGTGCTGTCTATTTGAGATGAAATGAACATTGTGGACAGTTTTCAGCAAGTTGCAACATTGAAATGCAGAAATAAGCACTTTTCCATAAACAAGCTCTAAATCATGTTTGATGCACTCTGGATAAAAACTTTTTTGTTATGTTTATTTGAGATGTTTGATGAAGTAGACTGTTTTCAGCAAGTTGAACATGGAAATGCAGAAATAAGCACTTTTCCATAAACAAGCTCTAAATCATGTTTGATGCACTCTGGATGTTTTTTGTTATGTTTATGTCTATTTGAGATGAAATGAACATTGTGGACAGTTTTCAGCAAGTTGCAACATGGAAATGCAGAAATAAGCACTTTTCCATAAACAAGCTCTAAATCATGTTTGATGCACTCTGGATGTCCAATTTTGGCTGTGCTGTCTATTTGAGATGAAATGAACATTGTGGACAGTTTTCAGCAAGCTGCAACATTGAAATGAAGAAATAAGCACTTTTCCATAAACAAGCTCTAAATCATGTTTGATGCACTCTGGATGTCCAAAAACTTGTTTTTGTTGTGCTGTCTATTTGAGATGAAATGAACATTGTGGACAGTTTTCAGCAAGCTGCAACATTGAAATGAAGAAATAAGCACTTTTCCATAAACAAGCTCTAAATCATGTTTGATGCACTCTGGATTAAAAAGATGTTTTTGTTATGTTTATTCAGATGTTTTGAAAACATTGTGGACTGTTTTCAGCAAGTTGAACATGGAAATGCAGAAATAAGCACTTTTCCATAAACAAGCTCTAAATCATGTTTGATGCACTCTGGATGTCCAATTTTGGCTGTGCTGTCTATTTGAGATGAAATGAACATTGTGGACAGTTTTCAGCAAGCTGCAACATTGAAATGAAGAAATAAGCACTTTTCCATAAACAAGCTCTAAATCATGTTTGATGCACTCTGGATAAAAACTTGTTTTTGTTATGTTTATTCAGATGTTTTGAAAACACTGTAGACTGTTTTCAGCAAGTTGCAACATTGAAATGAAGAAATAAGCACTTTTCCATAAACAAAGCTCTAAAATCATGTTTGATGCACTCTGGATGTCCAATTTTTTGTTATGTTTATTTGAGATGAAATGAACATTGTGGACAGTTTTCAGCAAGTTGCAACATTGAAATGCAAAATAAGCACTTTTCCATAAACAAGCTCTAAATCATGTTTGATGCACTCTGGATGTCCAATTTTTGTTATGTTTATTTGAGATGAAATGAACATTGTGGACAGTTTTCAGCAAGTTGCAACATTGAAATGCAGAAATAAGCACTTTTCCATAAACAAGCTCTAAATCATGTTTGATGCACTCTGGATAAAAACAATTTTTGTTATGTTTATTTGAGATGTTAATGAAAACACTGTGGACTGTTTTCAGCAAGTTGCAACATTGAAATGCAGAAATAAGCACTTTTCCATAAACAAGCTCTAAATCATGTTTGATGCACTCTGGATGTCCAATTTTGGCTGTGCTGTCTATTTGAGATGAAATGAACATTGTGGACAGTTTTCAGCAAGTTGCAACATTGAAATGCAGAAATAAGCACTTTTCCATAAACAAGCTCTAAATCATGTTTGATGCACTCTGGATGTCCAATTTTGCTGTGCTGTCTATTTGAGATGAAATGAAAACATTGTGGACAGTTTTCAGCAAGTTGCAACATGAAATGCAGAAATAAGCACTTTTCCATAAACAAGCTCTAAATCATGTTTGATGCACTCTGGATAAAAACTTTTTTTGTTATGTTTATTCAGATGTTTTTAAAACACTGTAGACTGTTTTCAGCAAGTTGAACACGGAAATGCAGAAATAAGCACTTTTCCATAAACAAGCTCTAAATCATGTTTGATGCACTCTGGATGTCCAATTTTGGCTGTGCTGTCTATTTGAGATGAAATGAACATTGTGGACAGTTTTCAGCAAGTTGCAACATTGAAATGCAGAAATAAGCACTTTTCCATAAACAAGCTCTAAATCATGTTTTGATGCACTCTGGATAAAAACTTGTTTTTGTTATGTTTATTCGAGATGTTAATGAAAACATTGTAGACTGTTTTCAGCAAGTTGAACACGGAAATGCAGAAATAAGCACTTTTCCATAAACAAGCTCTAAATCATGTTTGATGCACTCTGGATGTCCAATTTTGGCTGTGCTGTCTATTTGAGATGAAATGAACATTGTGGACAGTTTTCAGCAAGTTGCAACATTGAAATGCAGAAATAAGCACTTTTCCATAAACAAGCTCTAAATCATGTTTTGATGCACTCTGGATAAAAACTTGTTTTTGTTATGTTTATTCAGATGTTTTGAAAACACTGTAGACTGTTTTCTGCAAGTTGCAACATTGAAATGCAGAAATAAGCACTTTTCCATAAACAAGCTCTAAATCATGTTTGATGCACTCTGGATGTCCAATTTTGGCTGTGCTGTCTATTTGAGATGAAATGAACATTGTGGACAGTTTTCAGCAAGCTGCAACATTGAAATGAAAATAAGCACTGTAGACTGTTTTCAGCAAGTTGCAACATTGAAATGCAGAAATAAGCACTTTTCCATAAACAAGCTCTAAATCATGTTTGATGCACTCTGGATGTAAAAAAAATGTTTTTGTTGTGCTGTTTATTTGAGATGAAATGAACATTGTGGACTGTTTTCAGCAAGTTGCAACATTGAAATGCAGAAATAAGCACTTTTCCATAAACAAGCTCTAAATCATGTTTGATGCACTCTGGATAAAAACTTGTTTTTGTTATGTTTATTCAGATGTTTTGAAAACACTGTAGACTGTTTTCAGCAAGTTGAACACGGAAATGCAGAAATAAGCACTTTTCCATAAACAAGCTCTAAATCATGTTTGATGCACTCTGGATGTCCAATTTTGGCTGTGCTGTCTATTTGAGATGAAATGAACATTGTGGACAGTTTTCAGCAAGTTGCAACATTGAAATGCAGAAATAAGCACTTTTCCATAAACAAGCTCTAAATCACGTTTTGAATCACTCTGGATAAAAACTTGTTTTTGTTATGTTTATTCAGATGTTTTTAAAACACTGTAGACTGTTTTCAGCAAGTTGAACACGGAAATGCAGAAATAAGCACTTTTCCATAAACAAGCTCTAAATCATGTTTGATGCACTCTGGATGTCCAATTTTGAGATGAAATGAACATTGTGGACAGTTTTCAGCAAGTTGCAACATTGAAATGCAGAAATAAGCACTTTTCCATAAACAAGCTCTAAATCACGTTTTGAATCACTCTGGATAAAAACTTGTTTTTGTTATGTTTATTCAGATGTTTTTAAAACACTGTAGACTGTTTTCAGCAAGTTGAACACGGAAATGCAGAAATAAGCACTTTTCCATAAACAAGCTCTAAATCATGTTTGATGCACTCTGGATGTCCAATTTTGGCTGTGCTGTCTATTTGAGATGAAATGAACATTGTGGACAGTTTTCAGCAAGTTGCAACATTGAAATGCAGAAATAAGCACTTTTCCATAAACAAGCTCTAAATCACGTTTTGAATCACTCTGGATAAAAACTTGTTTTTGTTATGTTTATTCAGATGTTTTTAAAACACTGTAGACTGTTTTCAGCAAGTTGAACACGGAAATGCAGAAATAAGCACTTTTCCATAAACAAGCTCTATCATGTTTGATGCACTCTGGATGTCCAATTTTGGCTGTGCTGTCTATTTGAGATGAAATGAACATTGTGGACAGTTTTCAGCAAGTTGCAACATTGAAATGCAGAAATAAGCACTTTTCCATAAACAAGCTCTAAATCACGTTTTGATGCACTCTGGATAAAAACACTTTTTGCTTATGTTTATTCTGTTATTTGAGAAAACATTGTGGACAGTTTTCAGCAAGTTGCAACATGGAAATGCAGAAATAAGCACTTTTCCATAAACAAGCTCTAAATCATGTTTGATGCACTCTGGATAAAAACATGTTTTTGTTATGTTTATTCAGATGTTATGAAAACACTGTAGACTGTTTTCAGCAAGTTGAACACGGAAATGCAGAAATAAGCACTTTTCCATAAACAAGCTCTAAATCATGTTTGATGCACTCTGGATGTCCAATTTTGGCTGTGCTGTCTATTTGAGATGAAATGAACATTGTGGACAGTTTTCAGTTTTCAGCAAGCAACATTGAAATGCAGAAATAAGCACTTTTCCATAAACAAGCTCTAAATCATGTTTGATGCACTCTGGATAAAAACTTGTTTTTGTTATGTTTATTCAGATGTTTTGAAAACACTGTAGACTGTTTTCAGCAAGTTGAAACATGGAAATGCAGAAATAAGCACTTTTCCATAAACAAGCTCTAAATCATGTTTGATGCACTCTGGATGTCCAATTTTGGCTGTGCTGTCTATTTGAGATGAAATGAACATTGTGGACAGTTTTCAGCAAGTTGCAACATTGAAATGCAGAAATAAGCACTTTTCCATAAACAAGCTCTAAATCATGTTTGATGCACTCTGGATAAAAACTTGTTTTTGTTATGTTTATTCAGATGTTTTGAAAACACTGTAGACTGTTTTCTGCAAGTTGAAACATGGAAATGCAGAAATAAGCACTTTTCCATAAACAAGCTCTAAATCATGTTTGATGCACTCTGGATGTCCAATTTTGGCTGTGCTGTCTATTTGAGATGAAATGAACATTGTGGACAGTTTTCAGCAAGTTGCAACATTGAAATGCAGAAATAAGCACTTTTCCATAAACAAGCTCTAAATCATGTTTGATGCACTCTGGATAAAAACTTGTTTTTGTTATGTTTATTCAGATGTTTTTAAAACACTGTAGACTGTTTTCAGCAAGTTGAACACGGAAATGCAGAAATAAGCACTTTTCCATAAACAAGCTCTAAATCATGTTTGATGCACTCTGGATGTCCAATTTTGGCTGTGCTGTCTATTTGAGATGAAATGAACATTGTGGACAGTTTTCAGCAAGTTGCAACATTGAAATGCAGAAATAAGCACTTTTCCATAAACAAGCTCTAAAATCATGTTTGATGCACTCTGGATAAAAACTTGTTTTTGTTATGTTTATTCAGATGTTTTGAAAACACTGTAGACTGTTTTCAGCAAGTTGCAACATTGAAATGCAGAAATAAGCACTTTTCCATAAACAAGCTCTAAATGCTGTCTATTTGAGATGAAATGAACATTGTGGACAGTTTTCAGCAAGTTGCAACATTGAAATGCAGAAATAAGCACTTTTCCATAAACAAGCTCTAAATCATGTTTGATGCACTCTGGATGTCCAATGTTTTTGTTATGTTTATTTGAGATGAAAAACATTGTGGACAGTTTTCAGCAAGTTGCAACATTGAAATGCAGAAATAAGCACTTTTCCATAAACAAGCTCTAAATCATGTTTGATGCACTCTGGATAAAAAATTTTTTGTGCTGTTTATTTGAGATGTTTTGAATGAAACATTGTGGACTGTTTTCAGCAAGTTGCAACATTGAAATGCAGAAATAAGCACTTTTCCATAAACAAGCTCTAAATCATGTTTGATGCACTCTGGATGTCCAATTTTTTCTGTGCTGTCTATTTGAGATGAAATGAACATTGTGGACAGTTTTCGGCAAGCTGCAACATTGAAATGAAGAAATAAGCACTTTTCCATAAACAAAGCTCTAAATCATGTTTGATGCACTCTGGATTAAAAATATGTTTTTGTTATGTTTATTCAGATGTTTTGAAAACACTGTAGACTGTTTTCAGCAAGTTGAACATGGAAATGCAGAAATAAGCACTTTTCCATAAACAAGCTCTAAATCATGTTTGATGCACTCTGGATGTCCAATTTTGGCTGTGCTGTCTATTTGAGATGAAATGAACATTGTGGACAGTTTTCAGCAAGCTGCAACATTGAAATGCAGAAATAAGCACTTTTCCATAAACAAGCTCTAAATCATGTTTGATGCACTCTGGATAAAAACATGTTTTTGTTATGTTTATTCAGATGTTATGAAAACACTGTAGACTGTTTTCAGCAAGTTGAACATTGAAATGCAGAAATAAGCACTTTTCCATAAACAAGCTCTAAATCATGTTTGATGCACTCTGGATGTCATTTTTTTGTGCTGTCTTTTGAGATGAAATGAACATTGTGGACAGTTTTCAGCAAGTTGCAACATTGAAATGCAGAAATAAGCACTTTTCCATAAACAAGCTCTAAATCATGTTTGATGCACTCTGGATTAAAAATATGTTTTTGTTATGTTTATTCAGATGTTTTGAAAACACTGTAAGCACTTTTCCATAAACAAGCTCTAAATCATGTTTGATGCACTCTGGATGTCCAATTTTGGCTGTGCTGTCTATTTGAGATGAAATGAACATTGTGGACAGTTTTCAGCAAGTTGCAACATTGAAATGCAGAAATAAGCACTTTTCCATAAACAAGCTCTAAATCATGTTTGATGCACTCTGGATAAAAACTTGTTTTTGTTATGTTTATTTGAGATGTTTTGAAAACATTGTGGACTGTTTTCAGCAAGTTGAACATTGAAATGCAGAAATAAGCACTTTTCCATAAACAAGCTCTAAATCATGTTTGATGCACTCTGGATAAAAACATGTTTTTGTGCTGTCTATTTGAGATGTTATGAAAACATGTGGACTGTTTTCAGCAAGTTGCAACATGGAAATGCAGAAATAAGCACTTTTCCATAAACAAGCTCTAAATCATGTTTGATGCACTCTGGATGTCCAATTTTGGCTGTGCTGTCTATTTGAGATGAAATGAACATTGTGGACAGTTTTCAGCAAGTTGCAACATTGAAATGCAGAAATAAGCACTTTTCCATAAACAAGCTCTAAATCATGTTTGATGCACTCTGGATGTCCAATTTTTTGTGCTGTTTATTTGAGATGAAATGAAAACATTGTGGACAGTTTTCAGCAAGTTGCAACATTGAAATACAGAAATAAGCACTTTTCCATAAACAAGCTCTAAATCATGTTTGATGCACTCTGGATAAAAACATGTTTTTGTTATGTTTATTCGAGATGTTATGAACCACTGTAGACTGTTTTCAGCAAGTTGAACATGGAAATGCAGAAATAAGCACTTTTCCATAAACAAGCTCTAAATCATGTTTGATGCACTCTGGATGTCCAATTTTGGCTGTGCTGTCTATTTGAGATGAAATGAACATTGTGGACAGTTTTCAGCAAGTTGCAACATTGAAATGCAGAAATAAGCACTTTTCCATAAACAAGCTCTAAATCATGTTTGATGCACTCTGGATAAAAACTTGTTTTTGTTATGTTTATTCGTTATGAAAACACTGTAGACTGTTTTCAGCAAGTTGCAACATTGAAATGCAGAAATAAGCACTTTTCCATAAACAAGCTCTAAATCATGTTTGATGCACTCTGGATGTCCAATTTTGGCTGTGCTGTCTATTTGAGATGAAATGAACATTGTGGACAGTTTTCAGCAAGTTGCAACATTGAAATGCAGAAATAAGCACTTTTCCATAAACAAGCTCTAAATCATGTTTGATGCACTCTGGATAAAAACTTGTTTTTGTTATGTTTATTTGAGATGAAATGAACATTGTGGACAGTTTTCAGCAAGTTGAACATGGAAATGCAGAAATAAGCACTTTTCCATAAACAAGCTCTAAATCATGTTTGATGCACTCTGGATGTCCAATTTTGGCTGTGCTGTCTATTTGAGATGAAATGAACATTGTGGACAGTTTTCAGCAAGTTGCAACATTGAAATGCAGAAATAAGCACTTTTCCATAAACAAGCTCTAAATCATGTTTGATGCACTCTGGATAAAAACTTGTTTTTGTTATGTTTATTCAGATGTTATGAAAACACTGTAGACTGTTTTCAGCAAGTTGCAACATTGAAATGCAGAAATAAGCACTTTTCCATAAACAAGCTCTAAATCATGTTTGATGCACTCTGGATGTCCAATTTTTTGCTGTGCTGTCTATTTGAGATGAAATGAACATTGTGGACAGTTTTCAGCAAGT
Source organism: Oncorhynchus nerka (assembly GCF_034236695.1). Classification (NCBI taxonomy): domain Eukaryota; kingdom Metazoa; phylum Chordata; class Actinopteri; order Salmoniformes; family Salmonidae; genus Oncorhynchus; species Oncorhynchus nerka. The sequence continues at coordinate 39,158,819 of NC_088403.1, forward strand.
TGCAACATTGAAATGCAGAAATAAGCACTTTTCCATAAACAAGCTCTAAATCATGTTTGATGCACTCTGGATGTCCAATTTTGCTGCTTTTGTGCTGTCTGTTTGATTGAAATGAACATTGTGGACAGTTTTCAGCAAGTTGCAACATTGAAAATGCAGAAATAAGCACTTTTCCATAAACAAGCTCTAAATCATGTTTGATGCACTCTGGATGTCCAATTTTGGCTGTGCTGTCTATTTGAGATGAAATGAACATTGTGGACAGTTTTCAGCAAGTTGCAACATTGAAATGCAGAAATAAGCACTTTTCCATAAACAAGCTCTAAATCATGTTTGATGCACTCTGGATAAAAACTTGTTTTTGTTATGTTTATTTGAGATGTTATGAAAACATTGTAGACTGTTTTCAGCAAGTTGAACATGGAAATGCAGAAAAAAACTTTTTTCCATAAACAAGCTCTAAATCAGGTTTGATGCACTCTGGATGTCCAATTTTTTGCTGTGCTGTTTATTTGAGATGAAATGAACATTGTGGACAGTTTTCAGCAAGTTGCAACATTGAAATGCAGAAATAAGCACTTTTCCATAAACAAGCTCTAAATCATGTTTGATGCACTCTGGATGTCCAATTTTGGCTGTGCTGTCTATTTGAGATGAAATGAACATTGTGGACAGTTTTCAGCAAGTTGCAACATGGAAATGCAGAAATAAGCACTTTTCCATAAACAAGCTCTAAATCATGTTTGATGCACTCTGGATGTCCAATTTTGGCTGTGCTGTCTATTTGAGATGAAATGAACATTGTGGACAGTTTTCAGCAAGTTGCAACATTGAAATGCAGAAATAAGCACTTTTCCATAAACAAGCTCTAAATCATGTTTGATGCACTCTGGATAAAAATTTTTTTGTGCTGTTTATTTGAGATGTTAATGAAAACATTGTGGACTGTTTTCAGCAAGTTGCAACATTGAAATGCAGAAATAAGCACTTTTCCATAAACAAGCTCTAAATCATGTTTGATACTCTGGATAAAAATGTTATGAAAACATTGTGGACTGTTTTTTTTGCTTATGTTTATTTGAGATGAAAACAACATTGTGGACTGTTTTCAGCAAGCTGCAACATTGAAATGCAGAAATAAGCACTTTTCCATAAACAAGCTCTAAATCATGATTGATGCACTCTGGATGTCCAATTTTGGCTGTGCTGTCTATTTGAGATGAAATGAACATCGTGGACAGTTTTCAGCAAGTTGCAACATTGAAATGCAGAAATAAGCACTTTTCCATAAACAAGCTCTAAATCATGTTTTGATGCACTCTGGATGTCCTTGTTTTGCTCTGCTGTCTATTTGAGATGAAATGAACATTGTGGACAGTTTTCAGCAAGCTGCAACATTGAAATGAAGAAATAAGCACTTTTCCATAAACAAAGCTCTAAAATCATGTTTGATGAACTCTGGATAAAAAACATGTTTTTGTTATGTTTATTCAGATGTTATGAAAACACTGTGGACTGTTTTCAGCAAGTTGCAACATGGAAATGCAGAAATAAGCACTTTTCCATAAACAAGCTCTAAATCATGTTTGATGCACTCTGGATGTCCAATTTTGGCTGTGCTGTCTATTTGAGATGAAATGAACATTGTGGACAGTTTTCAGCAAGTTGCAACATTGAAATGCAGAAATAAGCACTTTTCCATAAACAAGCTCTAAATCATGTTTGATGCACTCTGGATAAAAACATGTTTTTGTTATGTTTATTCAGATGTTATGAAAACACTGTAGACTGTTTTCAGCAAGTTGAACATGGAAATGCAGAAATAAGCACTTTTCCATAAACAAGCTCTAAATCATGTTTGATGCACTCTGGATGTCCAATTTTGGCTGTGCTGTCTATTTGAGATGAAATGAACATTGTGGACAGTTTTCAGCAAGTTGCAACATTGAAATGCAGAAATAAGCACTTTTCCATAAACAAGCTCTAAATCATGTTTGATGCACTCTGGATGTCCAATTTTGTTTGTGCTATGTTTTTGATTTGAGATGAAATGAACATTGTGGACAGTTTTCAGCAAGTTGCAACATTGAAATGCAGAAATAAGCACTTTTCCATAAAACAAGCTCTAAATCATGTTTGATGCACTCTGGATGTCCAATTTTGGCTGTGCTGTCTATTTGAGATGAAATGAACATTGTGGACAGTTTTCAGCAAGTTGCAACATTGAAATGCAGAAATAAGCACTTTTCCATAAACAAGCTCTAAATCATGTTTGATGCACTCTGGATGTCCAATTTTTTCTGTGCTGTCTATTTGAGATGAAATGAACATTGTGGACAGTTTTCAGCAAGTTGCAACATTGAAATGCAGAAATAAGCACTTTTCCATAAACAAGCTCTAAATCATGTTTGATGCACTCTGGATGTCCAATTTTTGCTGTGCTGTCTATTTGAGATGAAATGAACATTGTGGACAGTTTTCAGCAAGTTGCAACATTGAAATGCAGAAATAAGCACTTTTCCATAAACAAGCTCTAAATCACGTTTTGAATCACTCTGGATAAAAACTTGTTTTTGTTATGTTTATTCAGATGTTTTTAAAACACTGTAGACTGTTTTCAGCAAGTTGAACACGGAAATGCAGAAATAAGCACTTTTCCATAAACAAGCTCTAAATCATGTTTGATGCACTCTGGATGTCCAATTTTGGCTGTGCTGTCTATTTGAGATGAAATGAACATTGTGGACAGTTTTCAGCAAGTTGCAACATTGAAATGCAGAAATAAGCACTTTTCCATAAACAAGCTCTAAATCATGTTTGATGCACTCTGGATAAAAACTTGTTTTTGTTATGTTTATTCAGATGTTTGAAAACACTGTAGACTGTTTTCAGCAAGTTGAACACGGAAATGCAGAAATAAGCACTTTTCCATAAACAAGCTCTAAATCATGTTTGATGCACTCTGGATGTCCAATTTTGGCTGTGCTGTCTATTTGAGATGAAATGAACATTGTGGACAGTTTTCAGCAAGTTGCAACATTGAAATGCAGAAATAAGCACTTTTCCATAAACAAGCTCTAAATCACGTTTTGAATCACTCTGGATAAAAACTTGTTTTTGTTATGTTTATTCAGATGTTTTTAAAACACTGTAGACTGTTTTCAGCAAGTTGAACACGGAAATGCAGAAATAAGCACTTTTCCATAAACAAGCTCTAAATCATGTTTGATGCACTCTGGATGTCCAATTTTGGCTGTGCTGTCTATTTGAGATGAAATGAACATTGTGGACAGTTTTCAGCAAGTTGCAACATTGAAATGCAGAAATAAGCACTTTTCCATAAACAAGCTCTAAATCACGTTTTGAATCACTCTGGATAAAAACTTGTTTTTGTTATGTTTATTCAGATGTTTTTAAAACACTGTAGACTGTTTTCAGCAAGTTGAACACGGAAATGCAGAAATAAGCACTTTTCCATAAACAAGCTCTAAATCATGTTTGATGCACTCTGGATGTCCAATTTTGGCTGTGCTGTCTATTTGAGATGAAATGAACATTGTGGACAGTTTTCAGCAAGTTGCAACATTGAAATGCAGAAATAAGCACTTTTCCATAAACAAGCTCTAAATCACGTTTTGATGCACTCTGGATAAAAACTTGTTTTTGTTATGTTTATTCGAGATGTTATGAAAACACTGTAGACTGTTTTCTGCAAGTTGAAACATGGAAATGCAGAAATAAGCACTTTTCCATAAACAAGCTCTAAATCATGTTTGATGCACTCTGGATGTCCAATTTTGGCTGTGCTGTCTATTTGAGATGAAATGAACATTGTGGACAGTTTTCAGCAAGTTGCAACATTGAAATGCAGAAATAAGCACTTTTCCATAAACAAGCTCTAAATCATGTTTGATGCACTCTGGATGTCCAATTTTGGCTGTGCTGTCTATTTGAGATGAAATGAACATTGTGGACAGTTTTCAGCAAGTTGCAACATGGAAATGCAGAAATAAGCACTTTTCCATAAACAAGCTCTAAATCATGTTTGATGCACTCTGGATGTCCAATTTTGGCTGTGCTGTCTATTTGAGATGAAATGAACATTGTGGACAGTTTTCAGCAAGTTGCAACATTGAAATGCAGAAATAAGCACTTTTCCATAAACAAGCTCTAAATCACGTTTTGATGCACTCTGGATAAAAACTTGTTTTTGTTATGTTTATTCGAGATGTTATGAAAACACTGTAGACTGTTTTCAGCAAGTTGCAACATTGAAATGCAGAAATAAGCACTTTTCCATAAACAAGCTCTAAATCATGTTTGATGCACTCTGGATGTCCTTGTTTTGCTGTGCTGTCTATTTGAGATGTTATGAAAAACATTGTGGACTGTTTTCAGCAAGTTGCAACATTGAAATGCAGAAATAAGCACTTTTCCATAAACAAGCTCTAAATCATGTTTGATGCACTCTGGATGTCCAATTTTTTTGTGCTGTCTATTTGAGATGAAATGAACATTGTGGACAGTTTTCAGCAAGTTGCAACATGGAAATGCAGAAATAAGCACTTTTCCATAAACAAGCTCTAAATCATGTTTGATGCACTCTGGATGTCCAATTTTGGCTGTGCTGTCTATTTGAGATGAAATGAACATTGTGGACAGTTTTCAGCAAGTTGCAACATTGAAATGCAGAAATAAGCACTTTTCCATAAACAAGCTCTAAATCATGTTTGATGCACTCTGGATAAAAATATGTTTTTGTTATGTTTATTCGAGATGTTATGAAAACATTGTGGACAGTTTTCAGCAAGTTGCAACATGGAAATACAGAAATAAGCACTTTTCCATAAACAAGCTCTAAATCATGTTTGATGCACTCTGGATAAAAACAATTTTTTTTTGTGTTCTATTCAGATGTTTGATGAAAACATTGTGGACTGTTTTCAGCAAGTTGAACATTGAAATGCAGAAAATAAGAAATTTTTCCATAAACAAGCTCTAAATCATGTTTGATGCACTCTGGATGTCCAATTTTGGCTGTGCTGTCTATTTGAGATGAAATGAACATTGTGGACAGTTTTCAGCAAGTTGCAACATTGAAATGCAGAAATAAGCACTTTTCCATAAACAAGCTCTAAATCATGTTTGATGCACTCTGGATAAAAACATGTTTTTGTTATGTTTATTCAGATGTTATGAAAACACTGTGGACTGTTTTCAGCAAGTTGAACACGGAAATGCAGAAATAAGCACTTTTCCATAAACAAGCACTAAATCATGTTTGATGCACTCTGGATGTCCAATTTTGGCTGTGCTGTCTATTTGAGATGAAATGAACATTGTGGACAGTTTTCAGCAAGTTGCAACATTGAAATGCAGAAATAAGCACTTTTCCATAAACAAGCTCTAAATCATGTTTGATGCACTCTGGATAAAAACAATTTTTGTTATGTTTATTCAGATGTTATGAAAACACTGTAGACTGTTTTCAGCAAGTTGAACATGGAAATGCAGAAATAAGCACTTTTCCATAAACAAGCTCTAATCATGTTTGATGCACTCTGGATGTCCAATTTTGGCTGTGCTGTCTATTTGAGATGAAATGAACATTGTGGACAGTTTTCAGCAAGTTGCAACATTGAAATGCAGAAATAAGCACTTTTCCATAAACAAGCTCTAAATCATGTTTGATGCACTCTGGATGTCCAATTTTTGTGCTGTCTATTTGAGATGAAATGAACATTGTGGACAGTTTTCAGCAAGTTGCAACATGGAAATGCAGAAATAAGCACTTTTCCATAAACAAGCTCTAAATCATGTTTGATGCACTCTGGATGTCCAATTTTGGCTGTGCTGTCTATTTGAGATGAAATGAACATTGTGGACAGTTTTCAGCAAGTTGCAACATTGAAATGCAGAAATAAGCACTTTTCCATAAACAAGCTCTAAATCATGTTTGATGCACTCTGGATAAAAACTTGTTTTTGTTATGTTTATTCAGATGTTATGAAAACACTGTGGACTGTTTTCAGCAAGTTGCAACATTGAAATGCAGAAATAAGCACTTTTCCATAAACAAGCTCTAAATCATGTTTGATTGCACTCTGGATGTCCAATTTTTTGTTGTGCTGTTATTTGAGATGAAATGAAAACATTGTGGACAGTTTTCAGCAAGTTGCAACATTGAAATGCAGAAATAAGCACTTTTCCATAAACAAGCTCTAAATCATGTTTGATGCACTCTGGATGTCCAATTTTTGCTGTGCTGTCTATTTGAGATAAAATTAACATTGTGGACAGTTTTCAGCAAGTTGAAACATGGAAATGCAGAAATAAGCACTTTTCCATAAACAAGCTCTAAATCATGTTTGATGCACTCTGGATGTCCAATTTTTGCTGTGCTGTCTATTTGAGATAAAATTAACATTGTGGACAGTTTTCAGCAAGTTGCAACATGGAAATGCAGAAATAAGCACTTTTCCATAAACAAGCTCTAAATCATGTTTGATGCACTCTGGATAAAAAAAATTGTTTTTGTTATGTTTATTCAGAGATGTTATTAAAACACTTATTTGAGATGTTAAAAACATTGTGGACTGTTTTCAGCAAGTTGCAACATTGAAATGCAGAAATAAGCACTTTTCCATAAACAAGCTCTAAATCATGTTTGATGCACTCTGGATGTCCAATTTTTTGTTATGTTTATTTGAGATGTTATGAAAAAATGAACATTGTGGACAGTTTTCAGCAAGTTGCAACATTGAAATGCAGAAATAAGCACTTTTCCATAAACAAGCTCTAAATCATGTTTGATGCACTCTGGATGTCCAATTTTTTGTGCTGTCTATTTGAGATGAAATTAACATTGTGGACAGTTTTCAGCAAGTTGAAACATGGAAATGCAGAAATAAGCACTTTTCCATAAACAAGCTCTAAATCATGTTTGATGCACTCTGGATGTCCAATTTTTTCTGTGCTGTCTATTTGAGATGAAATGAACATTGTGGACAGTTTTCAGCAAGTTGCAACATTGAAATGCAGAAATAAGCACTTTTCCATAAACAAGCTCTAAATCATGTTTGATGCACTCTGGATAAAAACTTTTTTTGTTATGTTTATTTGAGATGTTATGAAAACATTGTGGACTGTTTTCAGCAAGTTGAACATGGAAATGCAGAAATAAGCACTTTTCCATAAACAAGCTCTAAATCATGTTTGATGCACTCTGGATAAAAACCAATTTTTGTTGTGCTTTATTTGAGATGAAATGAAAACATTGTGGACAGTTTTCAGCAAGTTGCAACATTGAAATGCAGAAATAAGCACTTTTCCATAAACAAGCTCTAAATCATGTTTGATGCACTCTGGATGTCCAATTTTTTTGTGCTGTCTATTTGAGATGAAATGAACATTGTGGACAGTTTTCAGCAAGTTGCAACATTGAAATGCAGAAATAAGCACTTTTCCATAAACAAGCTCTAAATCATGTTTGATGCACTCTGGATGTCCAATTTTTTTGTGCTGTCTATTTGAGATGAAATGAACATTGTGGACAGTTTTCAGCAAGTTGCAACATTGAAATGCAGAAATAAGCACTTTTCCATAAACAAGCTCTAAATCATGTTTGATGCACTCTGGATGTCCTTGTTTTTGTTATGTTTATTTGAGATGTTATGAAAACATTGTGGACAGTTTTCAGCAAGTTGCAACATTGAAATGCAGAAATAAGCACTTTTCCATAAACAAGCTCTAAATCATGTTTGATGCACTCTGGATAAAAACAATTTTTGTTATGTTTATTTGAGATGAAATGAAAACATTGTGGACAGTGTTCAGCAAGTTGCAAGATTGAAATGCAGAAATAAGCACTTTTCCATAAACAAGCTCTAAATCATGTTTGATGCACTCTGGATGTCCAATTTTTTTGCTGTGCTGTCTATTTGAGATGACATGAACATTGTGGACAGTTTTCAGCAAGTTGCAACATTGAAATGCAGAAATAAGCACTTTTCCATAAACAAGCTCTAAATCATGTTTGATGCACTCTGGATAAAAACAATTTCTGTTATGTTTATTTGAGATGAAATGAAAACATTGTGGACACTGTTTTCAGCAAGTTGCAACATTGAAATGCAGAAATAAGCACTTTTCCATAAACAAGCTCTAAATCATGTTTGATGCACTCTGGATGTCCAATTTTTTTGTGCTGTCTATTTGAGATGAAATGAACATTGTGGACAGTTTTCAGCAAGTTGCAACATTGAAATGCAGAAATAAGCACTTTTCCATAAACAAGCTCTAAATCATGTTTGATGCACTCTGGATGTCCAATTTTTTGCTTTGCTGTCTATTTGAGATGAAATGAACATTGTGGACAGTTTTCAGCAAGTTGCAACATTGAAATGCAGAAATAAGCACTTTTCCATAAACAAGCTCTAAATCATGTTTGATGCACTCTGGATGTCCAATTTTTGCTGTGCTGTCTATTTGAGATGAAATGAACATTGTGGACAGTTTTCAGCAAGTTGCAACATTGAAATGCAGAAATAAGCACTTTTCCATAAACAAGCTCTAAATCATGTTTGATGCACTCTGGATGTCCAATTTATTTGAGATGAAATGATCATTGTGGACAGTTTTCAGCAAGTTGCAACATTGAAATGCAGAAATAAGCACTTTTCCATAAACAAGCTCTAAATCATGTTTGATGCACTCTGGATGTCCAAAACTTTTTTTGTGCTGTCTATTTGAGATGAAATGAACATTGTGGACAGTTTTCAGCAAGTTGCAACATTGAAATGCAGAAATAAGCACTTTTCCATAAACAAGCTCTAAATCATGTTTGATGCACTCTGGATGTCCAATTTTTGCTGTGCTGTCTATTTGAGATGAAATGAACATTGTGGACAGTTTTCAGCAAGCTGCAACATTGAAATGAAGAAATAAGCACTTTTCCATAAACAAAGCTCTAAAATCATGTTTGATGAACTCTGGATAAAAAACATGTTTTTGTTATGTTTATTCAGATGTTATGAAAACACTGTAGACTGTTTTCAGCAAGTTGAACACGGAAATGCAGAAATAAGCACTTTTCCATAAACAAGCTCTAAATCATGTTTGATGCACTCTGGATGTCCTTGTTTTGCTGTGCTCTCTATTTGAGATGAAATGAACATTGTGGACAGTTTTCAGCAAGCTGAAACATGGAAATACAGAAATAAGCACTTTTCCATAAACAAGCTCTAAATCATGATTGATGCACTCTGGATAAAAACATGTTTTTGTTATGTTTATTCAGATGTTATGAAAACACTGTGGACTGTTTTCAGCAAGCTGAAACATGGAAATACAGAAATAAGCACTTTTCCATAAACAAGCTCTAAATCATGATTGATGCACTCTGGATGTCCAATTTTGGCTGTGCTGTCTATTTGAGATGAAATGAACATTGTGGACAGTTTTCAGCAAGTTGCAACATTGAAATGCAGAAATAAGCACTTTTCCATAAACAAGCTCTAAATCATGTTTGATGCACTCTGGATAAAAACTTGTTTTTGTGTATGTTTATTTGATGTTAAATGAAAACACTGTGGACTGTTTTCAGCAAGTTGAACATGGAAATGCAGAAATAAGCACTTTTCCATAAACAAGCTCTAAATCATGTTTGATGCACTCTGGATGTCCAATTTTGGCTGTGCTGTCTATTTGAGATGAAATGAACATTGTGGACAGTTTTCAGCAAGTTGCAACATTGAAATGCAGAAATAAGCACTTTTCCATAAACAAGCTCTAAATCATGTTTGATGCACTCTGGATAAAAACAATTTTTGTTATGTTTATTTGAGATGTTAATGAAAACATTGTGGACTGTTTTCAGCAAGTTGCAACATTGAAATGCAGAAATAAGCACTTTTCCATAAACAAGCTCTAAATCATGTTTGATGCACTCTGGATGTCCAATTTTGGCTGTGCTGTCTATTTGAGATGAAATGAACATTGTGGACAGTTTTCAGCAAGTTGCAACATTGAAATGCAGAAATAAGCACTTTTCCATAAACAAACAAGCTCTAAATCATGTTTGATGCACTCTGGATGTCCAATTTTTTGTGCTGTCTATTTGAGATGAAATGAACATTGTGGACAGTTTTCAGCAAGTTGCAACATTGAAATGCAGAAATAAGCACTTTTCCATAAACAAGCTCTAAATCATGTTTGATGCACTCTGGATGTCCAATTTTTTTTGCTGTGCTGTCTATTTGAGATGAAATGAACATTGTGGACAGTTTTCAGCAAGTTGCAACATTGAAATGCAGAAATAAGCACTTTTCCATAAACAAGCTCTAAATCATGTTTTGATGCACTCTGGATGTCCTTGTTTTTGTTATGTTTATTTGAGATGTTTGAAAAACATTGTGGACAGTTTTCAGCAAGTTGCAACATGGAAATGCAGAAATAAGCACTTTTCCATAAACAAGCTCTAAATCATGTTTGATGCACTCTGGATGTCCAATTTTTGCTGTGCTGTCTATTTGAGATGAAATGAACATTGTGGACAGTTTTCAGCAAGTTGCAACATTGAAATGCAGAAATAAGCACTTTTCCATAAACAAGCTCTAAATCATGTTTGATGCACTCTGGATGTCCAATTTTGGCTGTGCTGTCTATTTGAGATGAAATGAACATTGTGGACAGTTTTCAGCAAGTTGCAACATTGAAATGCAGAAATAAGCACTTTTCCATAAACAAGCTCTAAATCATGTTTGATGCACTCTGGATAAAAACAATTTTTGTTATGTTTATTTGAGATGTTGAAAACACTGTGGACTGTTTTCAGCAAGTTGAACACGGAAATGCAGAAATAAGCACTTTTCCATAAACAAGCTCTAAATCATGTTTGATGCACTCTGGATGTCCAATTTTGGCTGTGCTGTCTATTTGAGATGAAATGAACATTGTGGACAGTTTTCAGCAAGTTGCAACATTGAAATGCAGAAATAAGCACTTTTCCATAAACAAGCTCTAAATCATGTTTGATGCACTCTGGATAAAAACTTGTTTTTTTGTATGTTTATTTGAGATGTTTTCAGAAAACATTGTGGACAGTTTTCAGCAAGTTGCAACATTGGAAATGCAGAAATAAGCACTTTTCCATAAACAAGCTCTAAATCATGTTTGATGCACTCTGGATGTCCAATTTTGGCTGTGCTGTCTATTTGAGATGAAATGAACATTGTGGACAGTTTTCAGCAAGTTGCAACATTGAAATACAGAAAACACTTTTTTTCCATAAACAAGCTCTAAATCATGTTTGATGCACTCTGGATGTCCAATTTTTTGCTGTGCTGTCTATTTGAGATGAAATGAACATTGTGGACAGTTTTCAGCAAGTTGCAACATTGAAATGCAGAAATAAGCACTTTTCCATAAACAAGCTCTAAATCATGTTTGATGCACTCTGGATGTCCAATTTTTGCTGTGCTGTCTATTTGAGATGAAATGAACATTGTGGACAGTTTTCAGCAAGTTGCAACATTGAAATGCAGAAATAAGCACTTTTCCATAAACAAGCTCTAAATCATGTTTGATGCACTCTGGATGTCCAATTTTTGCTGTGCTGTCTATTTTTTGATGAAATTAACATTGTGGACAGTTTTCAGCATGTTGCATCATTGAAATGTAGAAATAAGCACTTTTCCATAAACAAGCTCTAAATCATGTTTGATGCACTCTGGATGTCCAATTTTTGCTGTGCTGTCTATTTGAGATGAAATGAACATTGTGGACAGTTTTCAGCAAGTTGCAACATTGAAATGCAGAAATAAGCACTTTTCCATAAACAAGCTCTAAATCATGTTTGATGCACTCTGGATAAAAACTTGTTTTTGTTATGTTTATTTGAGATGTTATGAAAACACTGTAGACTGTTTTCAGCAAGTTGCAACATTGAAATGCAGAAATAAGCACTTTTCCATAAACAAGCTCTAAATCATGTTTGATGCACTCTGGATGTCCAATTTTGGCTGTGCTGTCTATTTGAGATGAAATGAACATTGTGGACAGTTTTCAGCAAGTTGAACATGGAAATGCAGAAATAAGCACTTTTCCATAAACAAGCTCTAAATCATGTTTGATGCACTCTGGATAAAAACATGTTTTTGTTATGTTTATTTGAGATGAAATGAACATTGTGGACTGTTTTCAGCAAGTTGCAACATTGAAATGCAGAAATAAGCACTTTTCCATAAACAAGCTCTAAATCATGTTTGATGCACTCTGGATGTCCAATTTTGGCTGTGCTGTCTATTTGAGATGAAATGAACATTGTGGACAGTTTTCAGCAAGTTGCAACATTGAAATGCAGAAATAAGCACTTTTCCATAAACAAGCTCTAAATCATGTTTGATGCACTCTGGATAAAAAATGTTTTTGTTATGTTTATTCGAGATGTTATGAAAACATTGTAGACTGTTTTCAGCAAGTTGCAACATTGAAATGCAGAAATAAATAAGCACTTTTCCATAAACAAGCTCTAAATCATGTTTGATGCACTCTGGATGTCCAATTTTTTTGCTGTGCTGTCTGTGCTGTTTGAGATGAAATGAACATTGTGGACAGTTTTCAGCAAGTTGCAACATTGAAATGCAGAAATAAGCACTTTTCCATAAACAAGCTCTAAATCATGTTTGATGCACTCTGGATGTCCAATTTTGTCTGTGCTGTCTATTTGAGATGAAATGAACATTGTGGACAGTTTTCAGCAAGTTGCAACATTGAAATGCAGAAATAAGCACTTTTCCATAAACAAGCTCTAAATCATGTTTGATGCACTCTGGATGTCCAATTTATTTGAGATGAAATGATCATTGTGGACAGTTTTCAGCAAGTTGCAACATTGAAATGCAGAAATAAGCACTTTTCCATAAACAAGCTCTAAATCATGTTTGATGCACTCTGGATGTCCAATTTTTGCTGTGCTGTCTATTTGAGATGAAATGAACATTGTGGACAGTTTTCAGCAAGTTGCAACATTGAAATGCAGAAATAAGCACTTTTCCATAAACAAGCTCTAAATCATGTTTGATGCACTCTGGATGTCCAATTTTTGCTGTGCTGTCTATTTGAGATGAAATGAACATTGTGGACAGTTTTCAGCAAGTTGCAACATTGAAATGCAGAAATAAGCACTTTTGCATAAACAAGCTCTAAATCATGTTTGATGCACTCTGGATGTCCAATTTTTGCTGTGCTGTCTATTTGAGATGAAATGAACATTGTGGACAGTTTTCAGCAAGTTGCAACATTGAAATGCAGAAATAAGCACTTTTTTTCCATAAACAAGCTCTAAATCATGTTTGATGCACTCTGGATGTCCAATTTTTGCTGTGCTGTCTATTTGAGATGAAATGAACATTGTGGACAGTTTTCAGCAAGTTGCAACATTGAAATGCAGAAATAAGCACTTTTCCATAAACAAGCTCTAAATCATGTTTGATGCACTCTGGATGTCCAATTTTTGCTGTGCTGTCTATTTGAGATGAAATGAACATTGTGGACAGTTTTCAGCAAGTTGCAACATTGAAATACAGAAATAAGCACTTTTCATAAACAAGCTCTAAATCATGTTTGATGCACTCTGGATGTCCAATTTTTTTGCTGTGCTGTCTATTTGAGATGAAATGAACATTGTGGACAGTTTTCAGCAAGTTGCAACATTGAAATGCAGAAATAAGCACTTTTCCATAAACAAGCTCTAAATCATGTTTGATGCACTCTGGATGTCCAATTTTTGCTGTGCTGTCTATTTGAGATGAAATGAACATTGTGGACAGTTTTCAGCAAGTTGCAACATTGAAATGCAGAAATAAGCACTTTTCCATAAACAAGCTCTAAATCATGTTTGATGCACTCTGGATGTAAAAAAAATGTTATGTTTATTTGAGATGAAATGAACATTGTGGACAGTTTTCAGCAAGTTGCAACATTGAAATGCAGAAATAAGCACTTTTCCATAAACAAGCTCTAAATCATGTTTGATGCACTCTGGATGTCCAATTTTGGCTGTGCTGTCTATTTGAGATGAAATGAACATTGTGGACAGTTTTCAGCAAGTTGCAACATTGAAATGCAGAAATAAGCACTTTTCCATAAACAAGCTCTAAATCATGTTTGATGCACTCTGGATAAAAATTTTTTTGTTATGTTTATTTGAGATGTTGAAAACATTGTGGACAGTTTTCAGCAAGTTGCAACATTGAAATGCAGAAATAAGCACTTTTCCATAAACAAGCTCTAAATCATGTTTTGATGCACTCTGGATGTCCAATTTTGCTGTGCTGTCTATTTGAGATGAAATGAACATTGTGGACAGTTTTCAGCAAGTTGCAACATTGAAATGCAGAAATAAGCACTTTTCCATAAACAAGCTCTAAATCATGTTTGATGCACTCTGGATGTCCAATTTTTTTGCTGTGCTGTCTATTTGAGATGAAATGAACATTGTGGACAGTTTTCAGCAAGTTGCAACATTGAAATACAGAAAAAACTTTTTTCCATAAACAAGCTCTAAATCATGTTTGATGCACTCTGGATGTCCATTTTTGCTGTGCTGTCTATTTGAGATGAAATGAACATTGTGGACAGTTTTCAGCAAGTTGCAACATTGAAATGCAGAAATAAGCACTTTTTTTTTCCATAAACAAGCTCTAAATCATGTTTGATGCACTCTGGATGTCCAATTTTTTTGTGTGCTGTCTATTTGAGATGAAATGAACATTGTGGACAGTTTTCAGCAAGTTGCAACATTGAAATGCAGAAATAAGCACTTTTCCATAAACAAGCTCTAAATCATGTTTGATGATGCACTCTGGATGTCCAATTTTTTTGTGCTGTCTATTTGAGATGAAATGAACATTGTGGACAGTTTTCAGCAAGTTGCAACATTGAAATACAGAAAAAGCACTTTTTTGCCATAAACAAGCTCTAAATCATGTTTGATGCACTCTGGATGTCCAATTTTTTTGTGCTGTCTATTTGAGATGAAATGAACATTGTGGACAGTTTTCAGCAAGTTGCAACATTGAAATACAGAAAAAAGCACTTTTCCATAAACAAGCTCTAAATCATCATGTTTGATGCACTCTGGATGTCCAATTTTTTTGTGCTGTCTATTTGAGATGAAATGAACATTGTGGACAGTTTTCAGCAAGTTGCAACATTGAAATACAGAAAAAGCACTTTTTTCCATAAACAAGCTCTAAATCATGTTTGATGCACTCTGGATGTCCAATTTTTGCTGTGCTGTCTATTTGAGATGAAATGAACATTGTGGACAGTTTTCAGCAAGTTGCAACATTGAAATACAGAAAAAAGCACTTTTCCATAAACAAGCTCTAAATCATGTTTGATGCACTCTGGATGTCCAATTTTTTTGTGCTGTCTATTTGAGATGAAATGAACATTGTGGACAGTTTTCAGCAAGTTGCAACATTGAAATACAGAAAAAAGCACTTTTCCATAAACAAGCTCTAAATCATGTTTGATGCACTCTGGATGTCCAATTTTTGCTGTGCTGTCTATTTGAGATGAAATGAACATTGTGGACAGTTTTCAGCAAGTTGCAACATTGAAATACAGAAATAAGCACTTTTCCATAAACAAGCTCTAAATCATGTTTGATGCACTCTGGATGTCCATGTTTTTGTGCTGTTTATTTGAGATGAAATGAACATTGTGGACAGTTTTCAGCAAGTTGCAACATTGAAATGCAGAAATAAGCACTTTTCCATAAACAAGCTCTAAATCATGTTTGATGCACTCTGGATGTCCAATTTTTGCTGTGCTGTCTATTTGAGATGAAATGAACATTGTGGACAGTTTTCAGCAAGTTGCAACATTGAAATGCAGAAATAAGCACTTTTCCATAAACAAGCTCTAAATCATGTTTGATGCACTCTGGATGTCCAATTTTTTTGTTATGCTGTCTATTTGAGATGAAATAAACATTGTGGACAGTTTTCAGCAAGTTGCAACATTGAAATGCAGAAATAAGCACTTTTCCATAAACAAGCTCTAAATCATGTTTGATGCACTCTGGATGTCCAATTTTTGCTGTGCTGTCTTTTGAGATGAAATGAACATTGTGGACAGTTTTCAGCAAGTTGCAACATTGAAATACAGAAAAAGCACTTTTTTCATAAACAAGCTCTAAATCATGTTTGATGCACTCTGTATGTCCAATTTTTGCTGGGCTGTCTATGTGAGATGAAATGAACATTGTGGACAGTTTTCAGCAAGTTGCAACATTGAAATACAGAAAAAGTTTTTTGCATAAACAAGCTCTAAATCATGTTTGATGCACTCTGGATGTCCAATTTTTGCTGTGCTGTCTATTTGAGATGAAATGAACATTGTGGACAGTTTTCAGCAAGTTGCAACATTGAAATACAGAAAAAACTTTTTTTCCATAAACAAGCTCTAAATCATGTTTGATGCACTCTGGATGTCCAATTTTTGCTGTGCTGTCTATTTGAGATGAAATGAACATTGTGGACAGTTTTCAGCAAGTTGCAACATTGAAATACAAAAAACTTTTTTTTCCATAAACAAGCTCTAAATCATGTTTGATGCACTCTGGATGTCCAATTTTTGCTGTGCTGTCTATTTGAGATGAAATGAACATTGTGGACAGTTTTCAGCAAGTTGCAACATTGAAATACAGAAAAAACTTTTTTGCATAAACAAGCTCTAAATCATGTTTGATGCACTCTGGATGTCCAATTTTTGCTGTGCTGTCTATTTGAGATGAAATGAACATTGTGGACAGTTTTCAGCAAGTTGCAACATTGAAATACAGAAAAAGCACTTTTTTGCATAAACAAGCTCTAAATCATGTTTGATGCACTCTGGATGTCCAATTTTTGCTGTGCTGTCTATTTGAGATGAAATGAACATTGTGGACAGTTTTCAGCAAGTTGCAACATTGAAATACAGAAAAAAGCACTTTTTCCATAAACAAGCTCTAAATCATGTTTGATGCACTCTGGATGTCCAATTTTTTTGTGCTGTCTATTTGAGATGAAATGAACATTGTGGACAGTTTTCAGCAAGTTGCAACATTGAAATACAGAAAAAAGCACTTTTCCATAAACAAGCTCTAAATCATGTTTGATGCACTCTGGATGTCCAATTTTTGCTGTGCTGTCTATTTGAGATGAAATGAACATTGTGGACAGTTTTCAGCAAGTTGCAACATTGAAATACAGAAAAAACTTTTTTCATAAACAAGCTCTAAATCATGTTTGATGCACTCTGGATGTCCAATTTTTGCTGTGCTGTCTATTTGAGATGAAATGAACATTGTGGACAGTTTTCAGCAAGTTGCAACATTGAAATACAGAAAAAAACTGTTTTTGCATAAACAAGCTCTAAATCATGTTTGATGCACTCTGGATGTCCAATTTTTGCTGTGCTGTCTATTTGAGATGAAATGAACATTGTGGACAGTTTTCAGCAAGTTGCAACATTGAAATACAGAAAAACTTTTTTCCATAAACAAGCTCTAAATCATGTTTGATGCACTCTGGATGTCCAATTTTTGCTGTGCTGTCTATTTGAGATGAAATGAACATTGTGGACAGTTTTCAGCAAGTTGCAACATTGAAATACAGAAAAAGCACTTTTTTGAATAAACAAGCTCTAAATCATGTTTGATGCACTCTGGATGTCCAATTTTTTTGCTGTGCTGTCTATTTGAGATGAAATGAACATTGTGGACAGTTTTCAGCAAGTTGCAACATTGAAATACAGAAAAAAAGCACTTTTCCATAAACAAGCTCTAAATCATGTTTGATGCACTCTGGATGTCCAATTTTTGCTGTGCTGTCTATTTGAGATGAAATGAACATTGTGGACAGTTTTCAGCAAGTTGCAACATTGAAATACAGAAATAAGCACTTTTCCATAAACAAGCTCTAAATCATGTTTGATGCACTCTGGATGTCCAATTTTTGCTGTGCTGTCTATTTGAGATGAAATGAACATTGTGGACAGTTTTCAGCAAGTTGCAACATTGAAATACAGAAAAAACTTTTTTGCATAAACAAGCTCTAAATCATGTTTGATGCACTCTGTATGTCCAATTTTTGCTGTGCTGTCTATTTGAGATGAAATGAACATTGTGGACAGTTTTCAGCAAGTTGCAACATTGAAATACAGAAAAAGCACTTTTCCATAAACAAGCTCTAAATCATGTTTGATGCACTCTGGATGTCCAATTTTTGCTGTGCTGTCTATTTGAGATGAAATGAACATTGTGGACAGTTTTCAGCAAGTTGCAACATTGAAATACAGAAAAAGCACTTTTCCAAAACAAGCTCTAAATCATTTTTTCCATAAACAAGCTCTAAATCATGTTTGATGCACTCTGGATGTCCAATTTTTGCTGTGCTGTCTATTTGAGATGAAATGAACATTGTGGACAGTTTTCAGCAAGTTGCAACATTGAAATACAGAAAAAGCACTTTTCCATAAACAAGCTCTAAATCATGTTTGATGCACTCTGGATGTCCAATTTTTGCTGTGCTGTCTATTTGAGATGAAATGAACATTGTGGACAGTTTTCAGCAAGTTGCAACATTGAAATACAGAAAAAAACGTTTTTTGCATAAACAAGCTCTAAATCATGTTTGATGCACTCTGGATGTCCAATTTTTTGCTGTGCTGTCTATTTGAGATGAAATGAACATTGTGGACAGTTTTCAGCAAGTTGCAACATTGAAATACAGAAAAACTTTTTTGCATAAACAAGCTCTAAATCATGTTTGATGCACTCTGGATGTCCAATTTTTGCTGTGCTGTCTATTTGAGATGAAATGAACATTGTGGACAGTTTTCAGCAAGTTGCAACATTGAAATACAGAAAAAACTTTTTTCCATAAACAAGCTCTAAATCATGTTTGATGCACTCTGGATGTCCAATTTTTGCTGTGCTGTCTATTTGAGATGAAATGAACATTGTGGACAGTTTTCAGCAAGTTGCAACATTGAAATACAGAAAAAACTTTTTTTTCCATAAACAAGCTCTAAATCATGTTTGATGCACTCTGGATGTCCAATTTTTGCTGTGCTGTCTATTTGAGATGAAATGAACATTGTGGACAGTTTTCAGCAAGTTGCAACATTGAAATACAGAAAAAGCACTTTTTTCCATAAACAAGCTCTAAATCATGTTTGATGCACTCTGGATGTCCAATTTTTGCTGTGCTGTCTATTTGAGATGAAATGAACATTGTGGACAGTTTTCAGCAAGTTGCAACATTGAAATACAGAAATAAGCACTTTTCCATAAACAAGCTCTAAATCATGTTTGATGCACTCTGGATGTCCAATTTTTGCTGTGCTGTCTATTTGAGATGAAATGAACATTGTGGACAGTTTTCAGCAAGTTGCAACATTGAAATACAGAAAAAAGTTTTTCCATAAACAAGCTCTAAATCATGTTTGATGCACTCTGGATGTCCAATTTTTGCTGTGCTGTCTATTTGAGATGAAATGAACATTGTGGACAGTTTTCAGCAAGTTGCAACATTGAAATACAGAAAAAACTGTTTTTCCATAAACAAGCTCTAAATCATGTTTGATGCACTCTGGATGTCCAATTTTTGCTGTGCTGTCTATTTGAGATGAAATGAACATCGTGGACAGTTTTCAGCAAGTTGCAACATTGAAATACAGAAATAAGCACTTTTCCATAAACAAGCTCTAAATCATGTTTGATGCACTCTGGATGTCCAATTTTTGCTGTGCTGTCTATTTGAGATGAAATGAACATTGTGGACAGTTTTCAGCAAGTTGCAACATTGAAATACAGAAAAAGCTGTTTTTGCATAAACAAGCTCTAAATCATGTTTGATGCACTCTGGATGTCCAATTTTTGCTGTGCTGTCTATTTGAGATGAAATGAACATTGTGGACAGTTTTCAGCAAGTTGCAACATTGAAATACAGAAAACACTTTTTTTCCATAAACAAGCTCTAAATCATGTTTGATGCACTCTGGATGTCCAATTTTTGCTGTGCTGTCTATTTGAGATGAAATGAACATTGTGGACAGTTTTCAGCAAGTTGCAACATTGAAATACAGAAAAAACTTTTTTCCATAAACAAGCTCTAAATCATGTTTGATGCACTCTGGATGTCCATTTTTGCTGTGCTGTCTATTTGAGATGAAATGAACATTGTGGACAGTTTTCAGCAAGTTGCAACATTGAAATACAGAAAAAAGCACTTTTCCATAAACAAGCTCTAAATCATGTTTGATGCACTCTGGATGTCCAATTTTTGCTGTGCTGTCTATTTGAGATGAAATGAACATTGTGGACAGTTTTCAGCAAGTTGCAACATTGAAATACAGAAAAAGCACTTTTTGCATAAACAAGCTCTAAATCATGTTTGATGCACTCTGGATGTCCAATTTTTGCTGTGCTGTCTATTTGAGATGAAATGAACATTGTGGACAGTTTTCAGCAAGTTGCAACATTGAAATACAGAAAAAACTTTTTTGCATAAACAAGCTCTAAATCATGTTTGATGCACTCTGGATGTCCAATTTTTGCTGTGCTGTCTATATGAGATGAAATGAAGATTGTGGACAGTTTTCAGCAAGTTGCAACATTGAAATACAGAAAAAAGCACTTTTTCCATAAACAAGCTCTAAATCATGTTTGATGCACTCTGGATGTCCAATTTTTGCTGTGCTGTCTATTTGAGATGAAATGAACATTGGACAGTTTTCAGCAAGTTGCAACATTGAAATACAGAAAAAACTTTTTTCCATAAACAAGCTCTAAATCATGTTTGATGCACTCTGGATGTCCAATTTTTGCTGTGCTGTCTATTTGAGATGAAATGAACATTGTGGACAGTTTTCAGCAAGTTGCAACATTGAAATACAGAAAAAACACTTTTTCCATAAACAAGCTCTAAATCATGTTTGATGCACTCTGGATGTCCAATTTTTGCTGTGCTGTCTATTTGAGATGAAATGAACATTGTGGACAGTTTTCAGCAAGTTGCAACATTGAAATACAGAAAAAACACTTTTTTCCATAAACAAGCTCTAAATCATGTTTGATGCACTCTGGATGGATGTCCAATTTTTGCTGTGCTGTCTATTTGAGATGAAATGAACATTGTGGACAGTTTTCAGCAAGTTGCAACATTGAAATACAGAAAACACTTTTTTTCCATAAACAAGCTCTAAATCATGTTTGATGCACTCTGGATGTCCTTTTTTTGCTGTGCTGTCTATTTGAGATGAAATGAACATTGTGGACAGTTTTCAGCAAGTTGCAACATTGAAATACAGAAATAAGCACTTTTCCATAAACAAGCTCTAAATCATGTTTGATGCACTCTGGATGTCCAATTTTGGCTGTGCTGTCTATTTGAGATGAAATGAACATTGTGGACAGTTTTCAGCAAGTTGCAACATTGAAATACAGAAAAAGCACTTTTTTGCATAAACAAGCTCTAAATCATGTTTGATGCACTCTGGATGTCCAATTTTTTGCTGTGCTGTCTATTTGAGATGAAATGAACATTGTGGACAGTTTTCAGCAAGTTGCAACATTGAAATACAGAAAAAAAGTTTTTTCCATAAACAAGCTCTAAATCATGTTTGATGCACTCTGGATGTCCAATTTTTGCTGTGCTGTCTATTTGAGATGAAATGAACATTGTGGACAGTTTTCAGCAAGTTGCAACATTGAAATACAGAAAAAACTTTTTTTGCATAAACAAGCTCTAAATCATGTTTGATGCACTCTGGATGTCCAATTTTTGCTGTGCTGTCTATTTGAGATGAAATGAACATTGTGGACAGTTTTCAGCAAGTTGCAACATTGAAATACAGAAAAAAACAATTTTCCATAAACAAGCTCTAAATCATGTTTGATGCACTCTGGATGTCCAATTTTTGCTGTGCTGTCTATTTGAGATGAAATGAACATTGTGGACAGTTTTCAGCAAGTTGCAACATTGAAATACAGAAACAAGCTCTAAATCATGTTTGATGCACTCTGGATGTCCAATTTTTGCTGTGCTGTCTATTTGAGATGAAATGAACATTGTGGACAGTTTTCAGCAAGTTGCAACATTGAAATACAGAAAAAAACGTTTTTTCCACAAACAAGCTCTAAATCATGTTTGAAGCACTCTGGATGTCCAATTTGTGCTGTGCTGTTATTTGAGATGAAATGAACATTGTGAACAGTTTTCAGCAAGTTGCAACATTGAAA
Organism: Oncorhynchus nerka; assembly: GCF_034236695.1. Taxonomy (NCBI): domain Eukaryota; kingdom Metazoa; phylum Chordata; class Actinopteri; order Salmoniformes; family Salmonidae; genus Oncorhynchus; species Oncorhynchus nerka. Next base: position 39,181,113 of record NC_088403.1, read on the forward strand.
TACAGAAAAAACTTTTTTGCATAAACAAGCTCTAAATCATGTTTGATGCACTCTGGATGTCCAATTTTTGCTGTGCTGTCTATTTGAGATGAAATGAACATTGTGGACAGTTTTCAGCAAGTTGCAACATTGAAATACAGAAAAAAACTTTTTTTCCATAAACAAGCTCTAAATCATGTTTGATGCACTCTGGATGTCCAATTTTTGCTGTGCTGTCTATTTGAGATGAAATGAACATTGTGGACAGTTTTCAGCAAGTTGCAACATTGAAATACAGAAAAAACACTTTTTCCATAAACAAGCTCTAAATCATGTTTGATGCACTCTGGATGTCCAATTTTTGCTGTGCTGTCTATTTGAGATGAAATGAACATTGTGGACAGTTTTCAGCAAGTTGCAACATTGAAATACAGAAAAAACTTTTTCCATAAACAAGCTCTAAATCATGTTTGATGCACTCTGGATGTCCAATTTTTGCTGTGCTGTCTATTTGAGATGAAATGAACATTGTGGACAGTTTTCAGCAAGTTGCAACATTGAAATACAGAAAAAAAAAAAATCCATAAACAAGCTCTAAATCATGTTTGATGCACTCTGGATGTCCAATTTTTTGCTGTGCTGTCTATTTGAGATGAAATGAACATTGTGGACAGTTTTCAGCAAGTTGCAACATTGAAATACAGAAAAAACTGTTTTCCATAAACAAGCTCTAAATCATGTTTGATGCACTCTGGATGTCCAATTTTTGCTGTGCTGTCTATTTGAGATGAAATGAACATTGTGGACAGTTTTCAGCAAGTTGCAACATTGAAATACAGAAAAAAAGCACTTTTCCATAAACAAGCTCTAAATCATGTTTGATGCACTCTGGATGTCCAATTTTTGCTGTGCTGTCTATTTGAGATGAAATGAACATTGTGGACAGTTTTCAGCAAGTTGCAACATTGAAATACAGAAAAAAGCACTTTTTTGCCATAAACAAGCTCTAAATCATGTTTGATGCACTCTGGATGTCCAATTTTTGCTGTGCTGTCTATTTGAGATGAAATGAACATTGTGGACAGTTTTCAGCAAGTTGCAACATTGAAATACAGAAAAAACAATTTTCCATAAACAAGCTCTAAATCATGTTTGATGCACTCTGGATGTCCAATTTTTGCTGTGCTGTCTATTTGAGATGAAATGAACATTGTGGACAGTTTTCAGCAAGTTGCAACATTGAAATACAGAAAAAAGCACTTTTCCATAAACAAGCTCTAAATCATGTTTGATGCACTCTGGATGTCCAATTTTTGCTGTGCTGTCTATTTGAGATGAAATGAACATTGTGGACAGTTTTCAGCAAGTTGCAACATTGAAATACAAAAACTTTTTTCATAAACAAGCTCTAAATCATGTTTGATGCACTCTGGATGTCCAATTTTTGCTGTGCTGTCTATTTGAGATGAAATGAACATTGTGGACAGTTTTCAGCAAGTTGCAACATTGAAATACAGAAAAAACACTTTTCCATAAACAAGCTCTAAATCATGTTTGATGCACTCTGGATGTCCAATTTTTGCTGTGCTGTCTATTTGAGATGAAATGAACATTGTGGACAGTTTTCAGCAAGTTGCAACATTGAAATACAGAAAAAAAGCACTTTTCCATAAACAAGCTCTAAATCATGTTTGATGCACTCTGGATGTCCAATTTTTGCTGTGCTGTCTATTTGAGATGAAATGAACATTGTGGACAGTTTTCAGCAAGTTGCAACATTGAAATACAGAAAAAAGCTGTTTTTCCATAAACAAGCTCTAAATCATGTTTGATGCACTCTGGATGTCCAATTTTTGCTGTGCTGTCTATTTGAGATGAAATGAACATTGTGGACAGTTTTCAGCAAGTTGCAACATTGAAATACAGAAAAAAAGCACTTTTCCATAAACAAGCTCTAAATCATGTTTGGCACTCTGGATGTCCAATTTTTGCTGTGCTGTCTATTTGAGATGAAATGAACATTGTGGACAGTTTTCAGCAAGTTGCAACATTGAAATACAGAAAAAACTTTTTTTCCATAAACAAGCTCTAAATCATGTTTGATGCACTCTGGATGTCCAATTTTTGCTGTGCTGTCTATTTGAGATGAAATGATCATCGTGGACAGTTTTCAGCAAGTTGCAACATTGAAATACAGAAAAAAGCACTTTTCCATAGACAAGCTCTAAATCATGTTTGATGCACTCTGGATGTCCAATTTTTGCTGTGCTGTCTATTTGAGATGAAATGAACATTGTGGACAGTTTTCAGCAAGTTGCAACATTGAAATACAGAAAAAGCACTTTTTTCCATAAACAAGCTCTAAATCATGTTTGATGCACTCTGGATGTCCAATTTTTGCTGTGCTGTCTATTTGAGATGAAATGAACATTGTGGACAGTTTTCAGCAAGTTGCAACATTGAAATACAGAAAAAACACTTTTCCAAACAAGCTCTAAATCATGTTTGATGCACTCTGGATGTCCAATTTTTGCTGTGCTGTCTATTTGAGATGAAATGAACATTGTGGACAGTTTTCAGCAAGTTGCAACATTGAAATACAGAAAAAAAGCACTTTTCCATAAACAAGCTCTAAATCATGTTTGATGCACTCTGGATGTCCAATTTTTGCTGTGCTGTCTATTTGAGATGAAATGAACATTGTGGACAGTTTTCAGCAAGTTGCAACATTGAAATACAGAAAAAAGCACTTTTTTTCATAAACAAGCTCTAAATCATGTTTGATGCACTCTGGATGTCCAATTTTTGCTGTGCTGTCTATTTGAGATGAAATGAACATTGTGGACAGTTTTCAGCAAGTTGCAACATTGAAATACAGAAAAAACTGTTTTTTCCATAAACAAGCTCTAAATCATGTTTGATGCACTCTGGATGTCCAATTTTTGCTGTGCTGTCTATTTGAGATGAAATGAACATTGTGGACAGTTTTCAGAAGTTGCAACATTGAAATACAGAAAAAAACACTTTTCCATAAACAAGCTCTAAATCATGTTTGATGCACTCTGGATGTCCAATTTTTGCTGTGCTGTCTATTTGAGATGAAATGAACATTGTGGACAGTTTTCAGCAAGTTGCAACATTGAAATACAGAAAAAAGCACTTTTCCATAAACAAGCTCTAAATCATGTTTGATGCACTCTGGATGTCCAATTTTTGCTGTGCTGTCTATTTGAGATGAAATGAACATTGTGGACAGTTTTCAGCAAGTTGCAACATTGAAATACAGAAAAAGCACTTTTCCATAAACAAGCTCTAAATCATGTTTGATGCACTCTGGATGTCCAATTTTTGCTGTGCTGTCTATTTGAGATGAAATGAACATTGTGGACAGTTTTCAGCAAGTTGCAACATTGAAATACAGAAAAAACACTTTTCCATAAACAAGCTCTAAATCATGTTTGATGCACTCTGGATGTCCAATTTTTGCTGTGCTGTCTATTTGAGATGAAATGAACATTGTGGACAGTTTTCAGCAAGTTGCAACATTGAAATACAGAAAAAACACTTTTTTGCATAAACAAGCTCTAAATCATGTTTGATGCACTCTGGATGTCCAATTTTTGCTGTGCTGTCTATTTGAGATGAAATGAACATTGTGGACAGTTTTCAGCAAGTTGCAACATTGAAATACAGAAAAAACTTTTTTTCCATAAACAAGCTCTAAATCATGTTTGATGCACTCTGGATGTCCAATTTTTGCTGTGCTGTCTATTTGAGATGAAATGAACATTGTGGACAGTTTTCAGCAAGTTGCAACATTGAAATACAGAAAAAACTTTTTTCATAAACAAGCTCTAAATCATGTTTGATGCACTCTGGATGTCCAATTTTTGCTGTGCTGTATATTTGAGATATGAAATGAACATTGTGGACAGTTTTCAGCAAGTTGCAACATTGAAATACAGAAAAAAACTTTTTCCCATAAACAAGCTCTAAATCATGTTTGATGCACTCTGGATGTCCAATTTTTGCTGTGCTGTCTATTTGAGATGAAATGAACATTGTGGACAGTTTTCAGCAAGTTGCAACATTGAAATACAGAAAAAACACTTTTTCCATAAACAAGCTCTAAATCATGTTTGATGCACTCTGGATGTCCAATTTTTGCTGTGCTGTCTATTTGAGATGAAATGAACATTGTGGACAGTTTTCAGCAAGTTGCAACATTGAAATACAGAAAAAACTTTTTTCCATAAACAAGCTCTAAATCATGTTTGATGCACTCTGGATGTCCAATTTTTGCTGTGCTGTCTATTTGAGATGAAATGAACATTGTGGACAGTTTTCAGCAAGTTGCAACATTGAAATACAGAAAAAAAACTTTTTCCATAAACAAGCTCTAAATCATGTTTGATGCACTCTGGATGTCCAATTTTTGCTGTGCTGTCTATTTGAGATGAAATGAACATTGTGGACAGTTTTCAGCAAGTTGCAACATTGAAATACAGAAATAAGCACTTTTCCATAAACAAGCTCTAAATCATGTTTGATGCACTCTGGATGTCCAATTTTGGCTGTGCTGTCTATTTGAGATGAAATGAACATCGTGGACAGTTTTCAGCAAGTTGCAACATTGAAATACAGAAAACACTTTTTTTCCATAAACAAGCTCTAAATCATGTTTGATGCACTCTGGATGTCCAATTTTTGCTGTGCTGTCTATTTGAGATGAAATGAACATTGTGGACAGTTTTCAGCAAGTTGCAACATTGAAATACAGAAAAAACTTTTTTCCATAAACAAGCTCTAAATCATGTTTGATGCACTCTGGATGTCCAATTTTTGCTGTGCTGTCTATTTGAGATGAAATGAACATTGTGGACAGTTTTCAGCAAGTTGCAACATTGAAATACAGAAAAAAGCACTTTTTGCATAAACAAGCTCTAAATCATGTTTGATGCACTCTGGATGTCCAATTTTTGCTGTGCTGTCTATTTGAGATGAAATGAACATTGTGGACAGTTTTCAGCAAGTTGCAACATTGAAATACAGAAAACACTTTTTTTCCATAAACAAGCTCTAAATCATGTTTGATGCACTCTGGATGTCCAATTTTTGCTGTGCTGTCTATTTGAGATGAAATGAACATTGTGGACAGTTTTCAGCAAGTTGCAACATTGAAATACAGAAAAAAGCACTTTTCCATAAACAAGCTCTAAATCATGTTTGATGCACTCTGGATGTCCAATTTTTGCTGTGCTGTCTATTTGAGATGAAATGAACATTGTGGACAGTTTTCAGCAAGTTGCAACATTGAAATACAGAAAAAACTTTTTCCATAAACAAGCTCTAAATCATGTTTGATGCACTCTGGATGTCCAATTTTTGCTGTGCTGTCTATTTGAGATGAAATGAACATTGTGGACAGTTTTCAGCAAGTTGCAACATTGAAATACAGAAAATAACTTTTTCCCATAAACAAGCTCTAAATCATGTTTGATGCCCTCTCTGGATGTCCAATTTTGGATGTGCTGTCTATTTGAGATGAAATGAACATTGTGGACAGTTTTCAGCAAGTTGCAACATTGAAATACAGAAAAAACTGTTTTTTCATAAACAAGCTCTAAATCATGTTTGATGCACTCTGGATGTCCAATTTTTGCTGTGCTGTCTATTTGAGATGAAATGAACATTGTGGACAGTTTTCAGCAAGTTGCAACATTGAAATACAGAAAAAACTTTTTTCCATAAACAAGCTCTAAATCATGTTTGATGCACTCTGGATGTCCAATTTTTGCTGTGCTGTCTATTTGAGATGAAATGAACATTGTGGACAGTTTTCAGCAAGTTGCAACATTGAAATACAGAAAAAAAACTTTTTCCCATAAACAAGCTCTAAATCATGTTTGATGCACTCTGGATGTCCAATTTTTGCTGTGCTGTCTATTTGAGATGAAATGAACATTGTGGACAGTTTTCAGCAAGTTGCAACATTGAAATACAGAAAAAACTTTTTCATAAACAAGCTCTAAATCATGTTTGATGCACTCTGGATGTCCAATTTTTGCTGTGCTGTCTATTTGAGATGAAATGAACATTGTGGACAGTTTTCAGCAAGTTGCAACATTGAAATACAGAAAAAAGCACTTTTTCCATAAACAAGCTCTAAATCATGTTTGATGCACTCTGGATGTCCAATTTTTGCTGTGCTGTCTATTTGAGATGAAATGAACATTGTGGACAGTTTTCAGCAAGTTGCAACATTGAAATACAGAAAAAAGCATTTTTTCCATAAACAAGCTCTAAATCATGTTTGATGCACTCTGGATGTCCAATTTTTGCTGTGCTGTCTATTTGAGATGAAATGAACATTGTGGACAGTTTTCAGCAAGTTGCAACATTGAAATACAGAAAAAACACTTTTCCATAAACAAGCTCTAAATCATGTTTGATGCACTCTGGATGTCCAATTTTTGCTGTGCTGTCTATTTGAGATGAAATGAACATTGTGGACAGTTTCAGCAAGTTGCAACATTGAAATACAGAAAAAGCACTTTTTTCCATAAACAAGCTCTAAATCATGTTTGATGCACTCTGGATGTCCAATTTTGGCTGTGCTGTCTATTTGAGATGAAATGAACATTGTGGACAGTTTTCAGCAAGTTGCAACATGGAAATACAGAAATAAGCACTTTTTCATAAACAAGCTCTAAATCATGTTTGATGCACTCTGGATGTCCAATTTTTGCTGTGCTGTCTATTTGAGATGAAATGAACATTGTGGACAGTTTTCAGCAAGTTGCAACATTGAAATACAGAAAAAACATTTTTTCCATAAACAAGCTCTAAATCATGTTTGATGCACTCTGGATGTCCAATTTTTGCTGTGCTGTCTATTTGAGATGAAATGAACATTGTGGACAGTTTTCAGCAAGTTGCAACATTGAAATACAGAAAAAAAGTATTTTTTCCATAAACAAGCTCTAAATCATGTTTGATGCACTCTGGATGTCCAATTTTTGCTGTGCTGTCTATTTGAGATGAAATGAACATTGTGGACAGTTTTCAGCAAGTTGCAACATTGAAATACAGAAAAAACTGTTTTTCCATAAACAAGCTCTAAATCATGTTTGATGCACTCTGGATGTCCAATTTTTGCTGTGCTGTCTATTTGAGATGAAATGAACATTGTGGACAGTTTTCAGCAAGTTGCAACATTGAAATACAGAAAAAACTTTTTTGCATAAACAAGCTCTAAATCATGTTTGATGCACTCTGGATGTCCAATTTTTGCTGTGCTGTCTATTTGAGATGAAATGAACATTGTGGACAGTTTTCAGCAAGTTGCAACATTGAAATACAGAAAAAAGCACTTTTTCCATAAACAAGCTCTAAATCATGTTTGATGCACTCTGGATGTGTCCAATTTTTGCTGTGCTGTCTATTTGAGATGAAATGAACATTGTGGACAGTTTTCAGCAAGTTGCAACATTGAAATACAGAAAAAACACTTTTTCCATAAACAAGCTCTAAATCATGTTTGATGACTCTGGATGTCCAATTTTTGCTGTGCTGTCTATTTGAGATGAAATGAACATTGTGGACAGTTTTCAGCAAGTTGCAACATTGAAATACAGAAAAAACTTTTTTTCCATAAACAAGCTCTAAATCATGTTTGATGCACTCTGGATGTCCAATTTTTGCTGTGCTGTCTATTTGAGATGAAATGAACATTGTGGACAGTTTTCAGCAAGTTGCAACATTGAAATACAGAAAAAACTTTTTTCCATAAACAAGCTCTAAATCATGTTTGATGCACTCTGGATGTCCAATTTTTGCTTTGCTGTCTATTTGAGATGAAATGAACATTGTGGACAGTTTTCAGCAAGTTGCAACATTGAAATACAGAAAAAACTGTTTTTTCCATAAACAAGCTCTAAATCATGTTTTGATGCACTCTGGATGTCCAATTTTTGCTGTGCTGTCTATTTGAGATGAAATGATCATTGTGGACAGTTTTCAGCAAGTTGCAACATTGGAATACAGAAAAGCACTTTTCCATAAACAAGCTCTAAATCATGTTTGATGCACTCTGGATGTCCAATTTTTGCTGTGCTGTCTATTTGAGATGAAATGAACATTGTGGACAGTTTTCAGCAAGTTGCAACATTGAAATACAGAAAAAACTTTTTTCCATAAACAAGCTCTAAATCATGTTTGATGCACTCTGGATGTCCAATTTTTGCTGTGCTGTCTATTTGAGATGAAATGAACATTGTGGACAGTTTTCAGCAAGTTGCAACATTGAAATACAGAAAAAACTTTTTTTCCATAAACAAGCTCTAAATCATGTTTGATGCACTCTGGATGTCCAATTTTTGCTGTGCTGTCTATTTGAGATGAAATGAACATTGTGGACAGTTTTCAGCAAGTTGCAACATTGAAATACAGAAAAAACTTTTTTGCCATAAACAAGCTCTAAATCATGTTTGATGCACTCTGGATGTCCAATTTTTGCTGTGCTGTCTATTTGAGATGAAATGAACATTGTGGACAGTTTTCAGCAAGTTGCAACATTGAAATACAGAAAAAACATTTTTCCATAAACAAGCTCTAAATCATGTTTGATGCACTCTGGATGTCCAATTTTTGCTGTGCTGTCTATTTGAGATGAAATGAACATTGTGGACAGTTTTCAGCAAGTTGCAACATTGAAATACAGAAAAAACTTTTTTCCATAAACAAGCTCTAAATCATGTTTGATGCACTCTGGATGTCCAATTTTTGCTGTGCTGTCTATTTGAGATGAAATGAACATTGTGGACAGTTTTCAGCAAGTTGCAACATTGAAATACAGAAAAAACTTTTTTTCCATAAACAAGCTCTAAATCATGTTTGATGCACTCTGGATGTCCAATTTTTGCTGTGCTGTCTATTTGAGATGAAATGAACATTGTGGACAGTTTTCAGCAAGTTGCAACATTGAAATACAGAAAAAAACACTTTTTTCCATAAACAAGCTCTAAATCATGTTTGATGCACTCTGGATGTCCAATTTTTGCTGTGCTGTCTATTTGAGATGAAATGAACATTGTGGACAGTTTTCAGCAAGTTGCAACATTGAAATACAGAAAAAACTTTTTTCCATAAACAAGCTCTAAATCATGTTTGATGCACTCTGGATGTCCAATTTTTGCTGTGCTGTCTATTTGAGATGAAATGAACATTGTGGACAGTTTTCAGCAAGTTGCAACATTGAAATACAGAAAAAAAGCACTTTTTTCCATAAACAAGCTCTAAATCATGTTTGATGCACTCTGGATGTCCAATTTTTGCTGTGCTGTCTATTTGAGATGAAATGAACATTGTGGACAGTTTTCAGCAAGTTGCAACATTGAAATACAGAAAAAACATTTTTTCCATAAACAAGCTCTAAATCATGTTTGATGCACTCTGGATGTCCAATTTTTGCTGTGCTGTCTATTTGAGATGAAATGAACATTGTGGACAGTTTTCAGCAAGTTGCAACATTGACATACAGAAAAAACTTATTTTCCATAAACAAGCTCTAAATCATGTTTGATGCACTCTGGATGTCCAATTTGTGCTGTGCTGTCTATTTGAGATGAAATGAACATTGTGGACAGTTTTCAGCAAGTTGCAACATTGAAATACAGAAAAAGTTTTTTCCATAAACAAGCTCTAAATCATGTTTGATGCACTCTGGATGTCCAATTTTTTGCTGTGCTGTCTATTTGAGATGAAATGAACATTGTGGACAGTTTTCAGCAAGTTGCAACATTTTTTCCATAAACAAGCTCTAAATCATGTTTGATGCACTCTGGATGTCCAATTTTTGCTGTGCTGTCTATTTGAGATGAAATGAACATTGTGGACAGTTTTCAGCAAGTTGCAACATTGAAATACAGAAAAAAGCACTTTTCCATAAACAAGCTCTAAATCATGTTTGATGCACTCTGGATGTCCAATTTTTGCTGTGCTGTCTATTTGAGATGAAATGAACATTGTGGACAGTTTTCAGCAAGTTGCAACATTGAAATACAGAAAGAAAAAAAAATTTCCATAAACAAGCTCTAAATCATGTTTGATGCACTCTGGATGTCCAATTTTTGCTGTGCTGTCTATTTGAGATGAAATGAACATTGTGGACAGTTTTCAGCAAGTTGCAACATTGAAATACAGAAAAAACATTTTTTCCATAAACAAGCTCTAAATCATGTTTGATGCACTCTGGATGTCCAATTTTTGCTGTGCTGTCTATTTGAGATGAAATGAACATTGTGGACAGTTTTCAGCAAGTTGCAACATTGAAATACAGAAATAAGCACTTTTCCATAAACAAGCTCTAAATCATGTTTGATGCACTCTGGATGTCCAATTTTTGCTGTGCTGTCTATTTGAGATGAAATGAACATTGTGGACAGTTTTCAGCAAGTTGCAACATTGAAATACAGAAAAAACATTTTTTTGCATAAACAAGCTCTAAATCATGTTTGATGCACTCTGGATGTCCAATTTTTGCTGTGCTGTCTATTTGAGATGAAATGAACATTGTGGTTTTTTCAGCAAGTTGCAACATTGAAATACAGAAAAAAACACTTTTTTCCATAAACAAGCTCTAAATCATGTTTGATGCACTCTGGATGTCCAATTTTTGCTGTGCTGTCTATTTGAGATGAAATGATCATTGTGGACAGTTTTCAGCAAGTTGCAACATTGAAATACAGAAAAAACTTTTTTTCCATAAACAAGCTCTAAATCATGTTTGATGCACTCTGGATGTCCAATTTTTGCTGTGCTGTCTATTTGAGATGAAATGAACATTGTGGACAGTTTTCAGCAAGTTGCAACATTGAAATACAGAAAAAAGCATTTTTTCCATAAACAAGCTCTAAATCATGTTTGATGCACTCTGGATGTCCAATTTTTGCTGTGCTGTCTATTTGAGATGAAATGAACATTGTGGACAGTTTTCAGCAAGTTGCAACATTGAAATACAGAAAAAACTTTTTCCATAAACAAGCTCTAAATCATGTTTGATGCACTCTGGATGTCCAATTTTGCTGTGCTGTCTATTTGAGATGAAATGAACATTGTGGACAGTTTTCAGCAAGTTGCAACATTGAAATACAGAAAAAAACACTTTTTTCCATAAACAAGCTCTAAATCATGTTTGATGCACTCTGGATGTCCAATTTTTGCTGTGCTGTCTATTTGAGATGAAATGAACATTGTGGACAGTTTTCAGCAAGTTGCAACATTGAAATACAGAAAAAACATTTTTTCCATAAACAAGCTCTAAATCATGTTTGATGCACTCTGGATGTCCAATTTTTGCTGTGCTGTCTATTTGAGATGAAATGAACATTGTGGACAGTTTTCAGCAAGTTGCAACATTGAAATACAGAAAAAACATTTTTTCCATAAACAAGCTCTAAATCATGTTTGATGCACTCTGGATGTCCAATTTTTGCTGTGCTGTCTATTTGAGATGAAATGAACATTGTGGACAGTTTTCAGCAAGTTGCAACATTGAAATACAGAAAAAACATTTTTTCCATAAACAAGCTCTAAATCATGTTTGATGCACTCTGGATGTCCAATTTTTGCTGTGCTGTCTATTTGAGATGAAATGAACATTGTGGACAGTTTTCAGCAAGTTGCAACATTGAAATACAGAAAAACTTTTTTCCATAAACAAGCTCTAAATCATGTTTGATGCACTCTGGATGTCCAATTTTTGCTGTGCTGTCTATTTGAGATGAAATGAACATTGTGGACAGTTTTCAGCAAGTTGCAACATTGAAATACAGAAAAAAGTTTTTCCATAAACAAGCTCTAAATCATGTTTGATGCACTCTGGATGTCCAATTTTTGCTGTGCTGTCTATTTGAGATGAAATGAACATTGTGGACAGTTTTCAGCAAGTTGCAACATTGAAATACAGAAAAAACTGTTTTTGCCATAAACAAGCTCTAAATCATGTTTGATGCACTCTGGATGTCCAATTTTTGCTGTGCTGTCTATTTGAGATGAAATGAACATTGTGGACAGTTTTCAGCAAGTTGCAACATTGAAATACAGAAAAAACTTTTTTCCATAAACAAGCTCTAAATCATGTTTGATGCACTCTGGATGTCCAATTTTTGCTGTGCTGTCTATTTGAGATGAAATGAACATTGTGGACAGTTTTCAGCAAGTTGCAACATTGAAATACAGAAAAAACACTTTTTCCATAAACAAGCTCTAAATCATGTTTGATGCACTCTGGATGTCCAATTTTTGCTGTGCTGTCTATTTGAGATGAAATGAACATTGTGGACAGTTTTCAGCAAGTTGCAACATTGAAATACAGAAAAAAGCATTTTTTTTCATAAACAAGCTCTAAATCATGTTTGATGCACTCTGGATGTCCAATTTTTGCTGTGCTGTCTATTTGAGATGAAATGAACATTGTGGACAGTTTTCAGCAAGTTGCAACATTGAAATACAGAAAAAACATTTTTTCCATAAACAAGCTCTAAATCATGTTTGATGCACTCTGGATGTCCAATTTTTGCTGTGTGTCTATTTGAGATGAAATGAACATTGTGGACAGTTTTCAGCAAGTTGCAACATTGAAATACAGAAAAAAGCACTTTTTCCATAAACAAGCTCTAAATCATGTTTGATGCACTCTGGATGTCCAATTTTTGCTGTGCTGTCTATTTGAGATGAAATGAACATTGTGGACAGTTTTCAGCAAGTTGCAACATTGAAATACAGAAAAAACATTTTTTCCATAAACAAGCTCTAAATCATGTTTGATGCACTCTGGATGTCCAATTTTTGCTGTGCTGTCTATTTGAGATGAAATGAACATTGTGGACAGTTTTCAGCAAGTTGCAACATTGAAATACAGAAAAAACATTTTTTCCATAAACAAGCTCTAAATCATGTTTGATGCACTCTGGATGTCCAATTTTTGCTGTGCTGTCTATTTGAGATGAAATGAACATTGTGGACAGTTTTCAGCAAGTTGCAACATTGAAATACAGAAAAAACACTTTTTTGCATAAACAAGCTCTAAATCATGTTTGATGCACTCTGGATGTCCAATTTTTGCTGTGCTGTCTATTTGAGATGAAATGAACATTGTGGACAGTTTTCAGCAAGTTGCAACATTGAAATACAGAAAAAACATTTTTTCCATAAACAAGCTCTAAATCATGTTTGATGCACTCTGGATGTCCAATTTTTGCTGTGCTGTCTATTTGAGATGAAATGAACATTGTGGACAGTTTTCAGCAAGTTGCAACATTGAAATACAGAAAAACATTTTTTCCATAAACAAGCTCTAAATCATGTTTGATGCACTCTGGATGTCCAATTTTTGCTGTGCTGTCTATTTGAGATGAAATGAACATTGTGGACAGTTTTCAGCAAGTTGCAACATTGAAATACAGAAAAAATGTTTTTTCCATAAACAAGCTCTAAATCATGTTTGATGCACTCTGGATGTCCAATTTTTGCTGTGCTGTCTATTTGAGATGAAATGAACATTGTGGACAGTTTTCAGCAAGTTGCAACATTGAAATACAGAAAAAACATTTTTTCCATAAACAAGCTCTAAATCATGTTTGATGCACTCTGGATGTCCAATTTTTGCTGTGCTGTCTATTTGAGATGAAATGAACATTGTGGACAGTTTTCAGCAAGTTGCAACATTGAAATACAGAAAAACATTTTTTCCATAAACAAGCTCTAAATCATGTTTGATGCACTCTGGATGTCCAATTTTTGCTGTGCTGTCTATTTGAGATGAAATGAACATTGTGGACAGTTTTCAGCAAGTTGCAACATTGAAATACAGAAAAAACATTTTTTCCATAAACAAGCTCTAAATCATGTTTGATGCACTCTGGATGTCCAATTTTTGCTGTGCTGTCTATTTGAGATGAAATGAACATTGTGGACAGTTTTCAGCAAGTTGCAACATTGAAATACAGAAAAAACATTTTTTCCATAAACAAGCTCTAAATCATGTTTGATGCACTCTGGATGTCCAATTTTTGCTGTGCTGTCTATTTGAGATGAAATGAACATTGTGGACAGTTTTCAGCAAGTTGCAACATTGAAATACAGAAAAAACTTTTCCATAAACAAGCTCTAAATCATGTTTGATGCACTCTGGATGTCCAATTTTTGCTGTGCTGTCTATTTGAGATGAAATGAACATTGTGGACAGTTTTCAGCAAGTTGCAACATTGAAATACAGAAAAAACATTTTTCCATAAACAAGCTCTAAATCATGTTTGATGCACTCTGGATGTCCAATTTTTGCTGTGCTGTCTATTTGAGATGAAATGAACATTGTGGACAGTTTTCAGCAAGTTGCAACATTGAAATACAGAAAAAAGCATTTTTTCCATAAACAAGCTCTAAATCATGTTTGATGCACTCTGGATGTCCAATTTTTGCTGTGCTGTCTATTTGAGATGAAATGAACATTGTGGACAGTTTTCAGCAAGTTGCAACATTGAAATACAGAAAAAACACTTTTTCCATAAACAAGCTCTAAATCATGTTTGATGCACTCTGGATGTCCAATTTTTGCTGTGCTGTCTATTTGAGATGAAATGAACATTGTGGACAGTTTTCAGCAAGTTGCAACATTGAAATACAGAAAAAACATTTTTTCCATAAACAAGCTCTAAATCATGTTTGATGCACTCTGGATGTCCAATTTTTGCTGTGCTGTCTATTTGAGATGAAATGAACATTGTGGACAGTTTTCAGCAAGTTGCAACATTGAAATACAGAAAAAACTTTTTCCATAAACAAGCTCTAAATCATGTTTGATGCACTCTGGATGTCCAATTTTTGCTGTGCTGTCTATTTGAGATGAAATGAACATTGTGGACAGTTTTCAGCAAGTTGCAACATTGAAATACAGAAAAAACTTTTTTCCATAAACAAGCTCTAAATCATGTTTGATGCACTCTGGATGTCCAATTTTTGCTGTGCTGTCTATTTGAGATGAAATGAACATTGTGGACAGTTTTCAGCAAGTTGCAACATTGAAATACAGAAAAAAACTTTTTTTGCATAAACAAGCTCTAAATCATGTTGATGCACTCTGGATGTCCAATTTTTGCTGTGCTGTCTATTTGAGATGAAATGAACATTGTGGACAGTTTTCAGCAAGTTGCAACATTGAAATACAGAAAAAAACATTTTTTCCATAAACAAGCTCTAAATCATGTTTGATGCACTCTGGATGTCCAATTTTTGCTGTGCTGTCTATTTGAGATGAAATGAACATTGTGGACAGTTTTCAGCAAGTTGCAACATTGAAATACAGAAAAAACATTTTTTCCATAAACAAGCTCTAAATCATGTTTGATGCACTCTGGATGTCCAATTTTTGCTGTGCTGTCTATTTGAGATGAAATGAACATTGTGGACAGTTTTCAGCAAGTTGCAACATTGAAATACAGAAAAAACATTTTTTCCATAAACAAGCTCTAAATCATGTTTGATGCACTCTGGATGTCCAATTTTTGCTGTGCTGTCTATTTGAGATGAAATGAACATTGTGGACAGTTTTCAGCAAGTTGCAACATTGAAATACAGAAAAAACTTTTTTTCCATAAACAAGCTCTAAATCATGTTTGATGCACTCTGGATGTCCAATTTTTGCTGTGCTGTCTATTTGAGATGAAATGAACATTGTGGACAGTTTTCAGCAAGTTGCAACATTGAAATACAGAAAAAAGCATTTTTTTTGCAAACAAGCTCTAAATCATGTTTGATGCACTCTGGATGTCCAATTTTTGCTGTGCTGTCTATTTGAGATGAAATGAACATTGTGGACAGTTTTCAGCAAGTTGCAACATTGAAATACAGAAAAAACATTTTTTCCATAAACAAGCTCTAAATCATGTTTGATGCACTCTGGATGTCCAATTTTTGCTGTGCTGTCTATTTGAGATGAAATGAACATTGTGGACAGTTTTCAGCAAGTTGCAACATTGAAATACAGAAAAAACTTTTTTCCATAAACAAGCTCTAAATCATGTTTGATGCACTCTGGATGTCCAATTTTTGCTGTGCTGTCTATTTGAGATGAAATGAACATTGTGGACAGTTTTCAGCAAGTTGCAACATTGAAATACAGAAAAAACTTTTTTCCATAAACAAGCTCTAAATCATGTTTGATGCACTCTGGATGTCCAATTTTTGCTGTGCTGTCTATTTGAGATGAAATGAACATTGTGGACAGTTTTCAGCAAGTTGCAACATTGAAATACAGAAAAAACTTTTTTCCATAAACAAGCTCTAAATCATGTTTGATGCACTCTGGATGTCCAATTTTTGCTGTGCTGTCTATTTGAGATGAAATGAACATTGTGGACAGTTTTCAGCAAGTTGCAACATTGAAATACAGAAAAAACATTTTTTCCATAAACAAGCTCTAAATCATGTTTGATGCACTCTGGATGTCCAATTTTTGCTGTGCTGTCTATTTGAGATGAAATGAACATTGTGGACAGTTTTCAGCAAGTTGCAACATTGAAATACAGAAAAAAACTGTTTTTGCATAAACAAGCTCTAAATCATGTTTGATGCACTCTGGATGTCCAATTTTTGCTGTGCTGTCTATTTGAGATGAAATGAACATTGTGGACAGTTTTCAGCAAGTTGCAACATTGAAATACAGAAAAAACTTTTTTCCATAAACAAGCTCTAAATCATGTTTGATGCACTCTGGATGTCCAATTTTTGCTGTGCTGTCTATTTGAGATGAAATGAACATTGTGGACAGTTTTCAGCAAGTTGCAACATTGAAATACAGAAAAAACACTTTTCCATAAACAAGCTCTAAATCATGTTTGATGCACTCTGGATGTCCAATTTTTGCTGTGCTGTCTATTTGAGATGAAATGAACATTGTGGACAGTTTTCAGCAAGTTGCAACATTGAAATACAGAAAAAACATTTTTTCCATAAACAAGCTCTAAATCATGTTTGATGCACTCTGGATGTCCAATTTTTGCTGTGCTGTCTATTTGAGATGAAATGAACATTGTGGACAGTTTTCAGCAAGTTGCAACATTGAAATACAGAAAAAACATTTTTTCCATAAACAAGCTCTAAATCATGTTTGATGCACTCTGGATGTCCAATTTTTGCTGTGCTGTCTATTTGAGATGAAATGAACATTGTGGACAGTTTTCAGCAAGTTGCAACATTGAAATACAGAAAAAACTGTTTTTTCCCATAAACAAGCTCTAAATCATGTTTGATGCACTCTGGATGTCCAATTTTTGCTGTGCTGTCTATTTGAGATGAAATGAACATTGTGGACAGTTTTCAGCAAGTTGCAACATTGAAATACAGAAAAAACTGTTTTTCCATAAACAAGCTCTAAATCATGTTTGATGCACTCTGGATGTCCAATTTTTGCTGTGCTGTCTATTTGAGATGAAATGAACATTGTGGACAGTTTTCAGCAAGTTGCAACATTGAAATACAGAAAAAACTTTTTTGCATAAACAAGCTCTAAATCATGTTTGATGCACTCTGGATGTCCAATTTTTGCTGTGCTGTCTATTTGAGATGAAATGAACATTGTGGACAGTTTTCAGCAAGTTAACATTGAAATACAGAAAAAATGTTTTTTCCATAAACAAGCTCTAAATCATGTTTGATGCACTCTGGATGTCCAATTTTTGCTGTGCTGTCTATTTGAGATGAAATGAACATTGTGGACAGTTTTCAGCAAGTTGCAACATTGAAATACAGAAAAAACACTTTTCCATAAACAAGCTCTAAATCATGTTTGATGCACTCTGGATGTCCAATTTTTGCTGTGCTGTCTATTTGAGATGAAATGAACATTGTGGACAGTTTTCAGCAAGTTGCAACATTGAAATACAGAAAAAACATTTTTTCCATAAACAAGCTCTAAATCATGTTTGATGCACTCTGGATGTCCAATTTTTGCTGTGCTGTCTATTTGAGATGAAATGAACATTGTGGACAGTTTTCAGCAAGTTGCAACATTGAAATACAGAAAAACTTTTTTCCATAAACAAGCTCTAAATCATGTTTGATGCACTCTGGATGTCCAATTTTTGCTGTGCTGTCTATTTGAGATGAAATGAACATTGTGGACAGTTTTCAGCAAGTTGCAACATTGAAATACAGAAAAAACTTTTTTCCATAAACAAGCTCTAAATCATGTTTGATGCACTCTGGATGTCCAATTTTTGCTGTGCTGTCTATTTGAGATGAAATGAACATTGTGGACAGTTTTCAGCAAGTTGCAACATTGAAATACAGAAAAAACTTTTTTCCATAAACAAGCTCTAAATCATGTTTGAAGCACTCTGGATGTCCAATTTTTGCTGTGCTGTCTATTTGAGATGAAATGAACATTGTGGACAGTTTTCAGCAAGTTGCAACATTGAAATACAGAAAAAACTTTTTTTGCCATAAACAAGCTCTAAATCATGTTTGATGCACTCTGGATGTCCAATTTTTGCTGTGCTGTCTATTTGAGATGAAATGAACATTGTGGACAGTTTTCAGCAAGTTGCAACATTGAAATACAGAAAAAACATTTTTTCCATAAACAAGCTCTAAATCATGTTTGATGCACTCTGGATGTCCAATTTTTGCTGTGCTGTCTATTTGAGATGAAATGAACATTGTGGACAGTTTTCAGCAAGTTGCAACATTGAAATACAGAAAAAAGTTTTTTTCCATAAACAAGCTCTAAATCATGTTTGATGCACTCTGGATGTCCAATTTTTGCTGTGCTGTCTATTTGAGATGAAATGAACATTGTGGACAGTTTTCAGCAAGTTGCAACATTGAAATACAGAAAAAACATTTTTTCCATAAACAAGCTCTAAATCATGTTTGATGCACTCTGGATGTCCAATTTTTGCTGTGCTGTCTATTTGAGATGAAATGAACATTGTGGACAGTTTTCAGCAAGTTGCAACATTGAAATACAGAAAAAACATTTTTTCCATAAACAAGCTCTAAATCATGTTTGATGCACTCTGGATGTCCAATTTTTGCTGTGCTGTCTATTTGAGATGAAATGAACATTGTGGACAGTTTTCAGCAAGTTGCAACATTGAAATACAAAATGTTTTTTCCATAAACAAGCTCTAAATCATGTTTGATGCACTCTGGATGTCC
Source organism: Oncorhynchus nerka (assembly GCF_034236695.1). NCBI lineage: Eukaryota > Metazoa > Chordata > Actinopteri > Salmoniformes > Salmonidae > Oncorhynchus > Oncorhynchus nerka. The sequence goes on from NC_088403.1 coordinate 39,200,310, forward strand.
AATTTTTGCTGTGCTGTCTATTTGAGATGAAATGAACATTGTGGACAGTTTTCAGCAAGTTGCAACATTGAAATACAGAAAAAACATTTTTTCCATAAACAAGCTCTAAATGTTTGATGCACTCTGGATGTCCAATTTTTGCTGTGCTGTCTATTTGAGATGAAATGAACATTGTGGACAGTTTTCAGCAAGTTGCAACATTGAAATACAGAAATAAGCACTTTTCCATAAACAAGCTCTAAATCATGTTTGATGCACTCTGGATGTCCAATTTTTGCTGTGCTGTCTATTTGAGATGAAATGAACATTGTGGACAGTTTTCAGCAAGTTGCAACATTGAAATACAGAAAAAACATTTTTTCCATAAACAAGCTCTAAATCATGTTTGATGCACTCTGGATGTCCAATTTTTGCTGTGCTGTCTATTTGAGATGAAATGAACATTGTGGACAGTTTTCAGCAAGTTGCAACATTGAAATACAGAAAAAACATTTTTTCCATAAACAAGCTCTAAATCATGTTTGATGCACTCTGGATGTCCAATTTTTGCTGTGCTGTCTATTTGAGATGAAATGAACATTGTGGACAGTTTTCAGCAAGTTGCAACATTGAAATACAGAAAAAACTTTTTTCCATAAACAAGCTCTAAATCATGTTTGATGCACTCTGGATGTCCAATTTTTGCTGTGCTGTCTATTTGAGATGAAATGAACATTGTGGACAGTTTTCAGCAAGTTGCAACATTGAAATACAGAAAAAAAATGTTTTTTCCATAAACAAGCTCTAAATCATGTTTGATGCACTCTGGATGTCCAATTTTTGCTGTGCTGTCTATTTGAGATGAAATGAACATTGTGGACAGTTTTCAGCAAGTTGCAACATTGAAATACAGAAAAAATTTTTTCCATAAACAAGCTCTAAATCATGTTTGATGCACTCTGGATGTCCAATTTTTGCTGTGCTCTATTTGAGATGAAATGAACATTGTGGACAGTTTTCAGCAAGTTGCAACATTGAAATACAGAAAAAAGCATTTTTTCCATAAACAAGCTCTAAATCATGTTTGATGCACTCTGGATGTCCAATTTTTGCTGTGCTGTCTATTTGAGATGAAATGAACATTGTGGACAGTTTTCAGCAAGTTGCAACATTGAAATACAGAAAAACACTTTTCCATAAACAAGCTCTAAATCATGTTTGATGCACTCTGGATGTCCAATTTTTGCTGTGCTGTCTATTTGAGATGAAATGAACATTGTGGACAGTTTTCAGCAAGTTGCAACATTGAAATACAGAAAAAACACTTTTTTCCATAAACAAGCTCTAAATCATGTTTGATGCACTCTGGATGTCCAATTTTTGCTGTGCTGTCTATTTGAGATGAAATGAACATTGTGGACAGTTTTCAGCAAGTTGCAACATTGAAATACAGAAAAAACTGTTTTTTCCATAAACAAGCTCTAAATCATGTTTGATGCACTCTGGATGTCCAATTTTTGCTGTGCTGTCTATTTGAGATGAAATGATCATTGTGGACAGTTTTCAGCAAGTTGCAACATTGAAATACAGAAAAAACACTTTTTTCCATAAACAAGCTCTAAATCATGTTTGATGCACTCTGGATGTCCAATTTTTGCTGTGCTGTCTATTTGAGATGAAATGAACATTGTGGACAGTTTTCAGCAAGTTGCAACATTGAAATACAGAAAAAACATTTTTTCCATAAACAAGCTCTAAATCATGTTTGATGCACTCTGGATGTCCAATTTTTGCTGTGCTGTCTATTTGAGATGAAATGAACATTGTGGACAGTTTTCAGCAAGTTGCAACATTGAAATACAGAAAAAACTGTTTTTCCATAAACAAGCTCTAAATCATGTTTGATGCACTCTGGATGTCCAATTTTTGCTGTGCTGTCTATTTGAGATGAAATGAACATTGTGGACAGTTTTCAGCAAGTTGCAACATTGAAATACAGAAAAACACTTTTTTCCATAAACAAGCTCTAAATCATGTTTGATGCACTCTGGATGTCCAATTTTTGCTGTGCTGTCTATTTGAGATGAAATGAACATTGTGGACAGTTTTCAGCAAGTTGCAACATTGAAATACAGAAAAAAAGCACTTTTTTCCATAAACAAGCTCTAAATCATGTTTGATGCACTCTGGATGTCCAATTTTTGCTGTGCTGTCTATTTGAGATGAAATGAACATTGTGGACAGTTTTCAGCAAGTTGCAACATTGAAATACAGAAAAAACATTTTTTCCATAAACAAGCTCTAAATCATGTTTGATGCACTCTGGATGTCCAATTTTTGCTGTGCTGTCTATTTGAGATGAAATGAACATTGTGGACAGTTTTCAGCAAGTTGCAACATTGAAATACAGAAAAAACTTTTTTCCATAAACAAGCTCTAAATCATGTTTGATGCACTCTGGATGTCCAATTTTTGCTGTGCTGTCTATTTGAGATGAAATGAACATTGTGGACAGTTTTCAGCAAGTTGCAACATTGAAATACAGAAAAAACATTTTTTCCATAAACAAGCTCTAAATCATGTTTGATGCACTCTGGATGTCCAATTTTTGCTGTGCTGTCTATTTGAGATGAAATGAACATTGTGGACAGTTTTCAGCAAGTTGCAACATTGAAATACAGAAAAAACACTTTTTTCCATAAACAAGCTCTAAATCATGTTTGATGCACTCTGGATGTCCAATTTTTGCTGTGCTGTCTATTTGAGATGAAATGAACATTGTGGACAGTTTTCAGCAAGTTGCAACATTGAAATACAGAAAAAACATTTTTTTCCATAAACAAGCTCTAAATCATGTTTGATGCACTCTGGATGTCCAATTTTTGCTGTGCTGTCTATTTGAGATGAAATGAACATTGTGGACAGTTTTCAGCAAGTTGCAACATTGAAATACAGAAAAAACATTTTTTCCATAAACAAGCTCTAAATCATGTTTGATGCACTCTGGATGTCCAATTTTTGCTGTGCTGTCTATTTGAGATGAAATGAACATTGTGGACAGTTTTCAGCAAGTTGCAACATTGAAATACAGAAAAAACTTTTTTCCATAAACAAGCTCTAAATCATGTTTGATGCACTCTGGATGTCCAATTTTTGCTGTGCTGTCTATTTGAGATGAAATGAACATTGTGGACAGTTTTCAGCAAGTTGCAACATTGAAATACAGAAAAAACTTTTTTCCATAAACAAGCTCTAAATCATGTTTGATGCACTCTGGATGTCCAATTTTTGCTGTGCTGTCTATTTGAGATGAAATGAACATTGTGGACAGTTTTCAGCAAGTTGCAACATTGAAATACAGAAATAAGCACTTTTCCATAAACAAGCTCTAAATCATGTTTGATGCACTCTGGATGTCCAATTTTTGCTGTGCTGTCTATTTGAGATGAAATGAACATTGTGGACAGTTTTCAGCAAGTTGCAACATTGAAATACAGAAAAAACTGTTTTTTCCATAAACAAGCTCTAAATCATGTTTGATGCACTCTGGATGTCCAATTTTTGCTGTGCTGTCTATTTGAGATGAAATGAACATTGTGGACAGTTTTCAGCAAGTTGCAACATTGAAATACAGAAAAAACTTTTTTCCATAAACAAGCTCTAAATCATGTTTGATGCACTCTGGATGTCCAATTTTTGCTGTGCTGTCTATTTGAGATGAAATGAACATTGTGGACAGTTTTCAGCAAGTTGCAACATTGAAATACAGAAAAACATTTTTTCCATAAACAAGCTCTAAATCATGTTTGATGCACTCTGGATGTCCAATTTTTGCTGTGCTGTCTATTTGAGATGAAATGAACATTGTGGACAGTTTTCAGCAAGTTGCAACATTGAAATACAGAAAAAACTGTTTTTTCCATAAACAAGCTCTAAATCATGTTTGATGCACTCTGGATGTCCAATTTTTGCTGTGCTGTCTATTTGAGATGAAATGAACATTGTGGACAGTTTTCAGCAAGTTGCAACATTGAAATACAGAAAAAACATTTTTTCCATAAACAAGCTCTAAATCATGTTTGATGCACTCTGGATGTCCAATTTTTGCTGTGCTGTCTATTTGAGATGAAATGAACATTGTGGACAGTTTTCAGCAAGTTGCAACATTGAAATACAGAAAAAACTTTTCCATAAACAAGCTCTAAATCATGTTTGATGCACTCTGGATGTCCAATTTTTGCTGTGCTGTCTATTTGAGATGAAATGAACATTGTGGACAGTTTTCAGCAAGTTGCAACATTGAAATACAGAAAAAACATTTTTTCCATAAACAAGCTCTAAATCATGTTTGATGCACTCTGGATGTCCAATTTTTGCTGTGCTGTCTATTTGAGATGAAATGAACATTGTGGACAGTTTTCAGCAAGTTGCAACATTGAAATACAGAAAAACATTTTTTCCATAAACAAGCTCTAAATCATGTTTGATGCACTCTGGATGTCCAATTTTTGCTGTGCTGTCTATTTGAGATGAAATGAACATTGTGGACAGTTTTCAGCAAGTTGCAACATTGAAATACAGAAAAAACATTTTTTCCATAAACAAGCTCTAAATCATGTTTGATGCACTCTGGATGTCCAATTTTTGCTGTGCTGTCTATTTGAGATGAAATGAACATTGTGGACAGTTTTCAGCAAGTTGCAACATTGAAATACAGAAAAAACTGTTTTTCCATAAACAAGCTCTAAATCATGTTTGATGCACTCTGGATGTCCAATTTTTGCTGTGCTGTCTATTTGAGATGAAATGAACATTGTGGACAGTTTTCAGCAAGTTGCAACATTGAAATACAGAAATAAGCACTTTTTTGCATAAACAAGCTCTAAATCATGTTTGATGCACTCTGGATGTCCAATTTTTGCTGTGCTGTCTATTTGAGATGAAATGAACATTGTGGACAGTTTTCAGCAAGTTGCAACATTGAAATACAGAAAAACATTTTTTCCATAAACAAGCTCTAAATCATGTTTGATGCACTCTGGATGTCCAATTTTTGCTGTGCTGTCTATTTGAGATGAAATGAACATTGTGGACAGTTTTCAGCAAGTTGCAACATTGAAATACAGAAAAAAAGTTTTTTCCATAAACAAGCTCTAAATCATGTTTGATGCACTCTGGATGTCCAATTTTTGCTGTGCTGTCTATTTGAGATGAAATGAACATTGTGGACAGTTTTCAGCAAGTTGCAACATTGAAATACAGAAAAAACATTTTTTCCATAAACAAGCTCTAAATCATGTTTGATGCACTCTGGATGTCCAATTTTTGCTGTGCTGTCTATTTGAGATGAAATGAACATTGTGGACAGTTTTCAGCAAGTTGCAACATTGAAATACAGAAAAAACTTTTTCCATAAACAAGCTCTAAATCATGTTTGATGCACTCTGGATGTCCAATTTTTGCTGTGCTGTCTATTTGAGATGAAATGAACATTGTGGACAGTTTTCAGCAAGTTGCAACATTGAAATACAGAAAAAAACATTTTTTCCATAAACAAGCTCTAAATCATGTTTGATGCACTCTGGATGTCCAATTTTTGCTGTGCTGTCTATTTGAGATGAAATGAACATTGTGGACAGTTTTCAGCAAGTTGCAACATTGAAATACAGAAAAAACATTTTTCCATAAACAAGCTCTAAATCATGTTTGATGCACTCTGGATGTCCAATTTTTGCTGTGCTGTCTATTTGAGATGAAATGAACATTGTGGACAGTTTTCAGCAAGTTGCAACATTGAAATACAGAAAAAACTTTTTTGCATAAACAAGCTCTAAATCATGTTTGATGCACTCTGGATGTCCAATTTTTGCTGTGCTGTCTATTTGAGATGAAATGAACATTGTGGACAGTTTTCAGCAAGTTGCAACATTGAAATACAGAAAAAACAGTTTTCCATAAACAAGCTCTAAATCATGTTTGATGCACTCTGGATGTCCAATTTTTGCTGTGCTGTCTATTTGAGATGAAATGAACATTGTGGACAGTTTTCAGCAAGTTGCAACATTGAAATACAGAAAAAATGTTTTTTCCATAAACAAGCTCTAAATCATGTTTGATGCACTCTGGATGTCCAATTTTTGCTGTGCTGTCTATTTGAGATGAAATGAACATTTGTGGACAGTTTTCAGCAAGTTGCAACATTGAAATACAGAGAAAACTGTTTTTGCATAAACAAGCTCTAAATCATGTTTGATGCACTCTGGATGTCCAATTTTTGCTGTGCTGTCTATTTGAGATGAAATGAACATTGTGGACAGTTTTCAGCAAGTTGCAACATTGAAATACAGAAAAAACTTTTTTCCATAAACAAGCTCTAAATCATGTTTGATGCACTCTGGATGTCCAATTTTTGCTGTGCTGTCTATTTGAGATGAAATGAACATTGTGGACAGTTTTCAGCAAGTTGCAACATTGAAATACAGAAAAAACATTTTTTCCATAAACAAGCTCTAAATCATGTTTGAGCACTCTGGATGTCCAATTTTTGCTGTGCTGTCTATTTGAGATGAAATGAACATTGTGGACAGTTTTCAGCAAGTTGCAACATTGAAATACAGAAAAAACACTTTTTTCATAAACAAGCTCTAAATCATGTTTGATGCACTCTGGATGTCCAATTTTTGCTGTGCTGTCTATTTGAGATGAAATGAACATTGTGGACAGTTTTCAGCAAGTTGCAACATTGAAATACAGAAAAAACTTTTTTGCATAAACAAGCTCTAAATCATGTTTGATGCACTCTGGATGTCCAATTTTTGCTGTGCTGTCTATTTGAGATGAAATGAACATTGTGGACAGTTTTCAGCAAGTTGCAACATTGAAATACAGAAAAAACACTTTTTTCCATAAACAAGCTCTAAATCATGTTTGATGCACTCTGGATGTCCAATTTTTGCTGTGCTGTCTATTTGAGATGAAATGAACATTGTGGACAGTTTTCAGCAAGTTGCAACATTGAAATACAGAAAAAAACGTTTTTTGCATAAACAAGCTCTAAATCATGTTTGATGCACTCTGGATGTCCAATTTTTGCTGTGCTGTCTATTTGAGATGAAATGAACATTGTGGACAGTTTTCAGCAAGTTGCAACATTGAAATACAGAAAAACATTTTTTTCCATAAACAAGCTCTAAATCATGTTTGATGCACTCTGGATGTCCAATTTTTGCTGTGCTGTCTATTTGAGATGAAATGAACATTGTGGACAGTTTTCAGCAAGTTGCAACATTGAAATACAGAAAAAACATTTTTTCCATAAACAAGCTCTAAATCATGTTTGATGCACTCTGGATGTCCAATTTTTGCTGTGCTGTCTATTTGAGATGAAATGAACATTGTGGACAGTTTTCAGCAAGTTGCAACATTGAAATACAGAAAAAACACTTTTCCATAAACAAGCTCTAAATCATGTTTGATGCACTCTGGATGTCCAATTTTTGCTGTGCTGTCTATTTGAGATGAAATGAACATTGTGGACAGTTTTCAGCAAGTTGCAACATTGAAATACAGAAAAAACTTTTTCCATAAACAAGCTCTAAATCATGTTTGATGCACTCTGGATGTCCAATTTTTGCTGTGCTGTCTATTTGAGATGAAATGAACATTGTGGACAGTTTTCAGCAAGTTGCAACATTGAAATACAGAAAAAACTGTTTTTTCCATAAACAAGCTCTAAATCATGTTTGATGCACTCTGGATGTCCAATTTTTGCTGTGCTGTCTATTTGAGATGAAATGAACATTGTGGACAGTTTTCAGCAAGTTGCAACATTGAAATACAGAAAAAACTGTTTTTTCCATAAACAAGCTCTAAATCATGTTTGATGCACTCTGGATGTCCAATTTTTGCTGTGCTGTCTATTTGAGATGAAATGAACATTGTGGACAGTTTTCAGCAAGTTGCAACATTGAAATACAGAAAAAACTGTTTTTGCATAAACAAGCTCTAAATCATGTTTGATGCACTCTGGATGTCCAATTTTTGCTGTGCTGTCTATTTGAGATGAAATGAACATTGTGGACAGTTTTCAGCAAGTTGCAACATTGAAATACAGAAAAAAAACTTTTTCCCATAAACAAGCTCTAAATCATGTTTGATGCACTCTGGATGTCCAATTTTTGCTGTGCTGTCTATTTGAGATGAAATGAACATTGTGGACAGTTTTCAGCAAGTTGCAACATTGAAATACAGAAAAAACTTTTTCCCATAAACAAGCTCTAAATCATGTTTGATGCACTCTGGATGTCCAATTTTTGCTGTGCTGTCTATTTGAGATGAAATGAACATTGTGGACAGTTTTCAGCAAGTTGCAACATTGAAATACAGAAAAAAACATTTTTTCCATAAACAAGCTCTAAATCATGTTTGATGCACTCTGGATGTCCAATTTTTGCTGTGCTGTCTATTTGAGATGAAATGAACATTGTGGACAGTTTTCAGCAAGTTGCAACATTGAAATACAGAAAAAACACTTTTCCATAAACAAGCTCTAAATCATGTTTGATGCACTCTGGATGTCCAATTTTTGCTGTGCTGTCTATTTGAGATGAAATGAACATTGTGGACAGTTTTCAGCAAGTTGCAACATTGAAATACAGAAAAAACTGTTTTTGCATAAACAAGCTCTAAATCATGTTTGATGCACTCTGGATGTCCAATTTTTGCTGTGCTGTCTATTTGAGATGAAATGAACATTGTGGACAGTTTTCAGCAAGTTGCAACATTGAAATACAGAAAAAACATTTTTTCCATAAACAAGCTCTAAATCATGTTTGATGCACTCTGGATGTCCAATTTTTGCTGTGCTGTCTATTTGAGATGAAATGAACATTGTGGACAGTTTTCAGCAAGTTGCAACATTGAAATACAGAAAAAACTGTTTTTCCATAAACAAGCTCTAAATCATGTTTGATGCACTCTGGATGTCCAATTTTTGCTGTGCTGTCTATTTGAGATGAAATGAACATTGTGGACAGTTTTCAGCAAGTTGCAACATTGAAATACAGAAAAAACTGTTTTTCCATAAACAAGCTCTAAATCATGTTTGATGCACTCTGGATGTCCAATTTTTGCTGTGCTGTCTATTTGAGATGAAATGAACATTGTGGACAGTTTTCAGCAAGTTGCAACATTGAAATACAGAAAAAAACTGTTTTTGCATAAACAAGCTCTAAATCATGTTTGATGCACTCTGGATGTCCAATTTTTGCTGTGCTGTCTATTTGAGATGAAATGAACATTGTGGACAGTTTTCAGCAAGTTGCAACATTGAAATACAGAAAAAACTGTTTTTCCATAAACAAGCTCTAAATCATGTTTGATGCACTCTGGATGTCCAATTTTTGCTGTGCTGTCTATTTGAGATGAAATGAACATTGTGGACAGTTTTCAGCAAGTTGCAACATTGAAATACAGAAAAAACTTTTTTGCATAAACAAGCTCTAAATCATGTTTGATGCACTCTGGATGTCCAATTTTTGCTGTGCTGTCTATTTGAGATGAAATGAACATTGTGGACAGTTTTCAGCAAGTTGCAACATTGAAATACAGAAAAAACTGTTTTTCCATAAACAAGCTCTAAATCATGTTTGATGCACTCTGGATGTCCAATTTTTGCTGTGCTGTCTATTTGAGATGAAATGAACATTGTGGACAGTTTTCAGCAAGTTGCAACATTGAAATACAAAAAAAACTGTTTTTGCATAAACAAGCTCTAAATCATGTTTGATGCACTCTGGATGTCCAATTTTTGCTGTGCTGTCTATTTGAGATGAAATGAACATTGTGGACAGTTTTCAGCAAGTTGCAACATTGAAATACAGAAAAAAATTTTTTCCATAAACAAGCTCTAAATCATGTTTGATGCACTCTGGATGTCCAATTTTTGCTGTGCTGTCTATTTGAGATGAAATGAACATTGTGGACAGTTTTCAGCAAGTTGCAACATTGAAATACAAAAAAACTGTTTTTGCATAAACAAGCTCTAAATCATGTTTGATGCACTCTGGATGTCCAATTTTTGCTGTGCTGTCTATTTGAGATGAAATGAACATTGTGGACAGTTTTCAGCAAGTTGCAACATTGAAATACAGAAAAAAACTTTTTCCCATAAACAAGCTCTAAATCATGTTTGATGCACTCTGGATGTCCAATTTTTGCTGTGCTGTCTATTTGAGATGAAATGAACATTGTGGACAGTTTTCAGCAAGTTGCAACATTGAAATACAGAAAAAAACTTTTTCCATAAACAAGCTCTAAATCATGTTTGATGCACTCTGGATGTCCAATTTTTGCTGTGCTGTCTATTTGAGATGAAATGAACATTGTGGACAGTTTTCAGCAAGTTGCAACATTGAAATACAGAAAAAAAGCACTTTTTGCATAAACAAGCTCTAAATCATGTTTGATGCACTCTGGATGTCCAATTTTTGCTGTGCTGTCTATTTGAGATGAAATGAACATTGTGGACAGTTTTCAGCAAGTTGCAACATTGAAATACAAAAAAAACTGTTTTTGCATAAACAAGCTCTAAATCATGTTTGATGCACTCTGGATGTCCAATTTTTGCTGTGCTGTCTATTTGAGATGAAATGAACATTGTGGACAGTTTTCAGCAAGTTGCAACATTGAAATACAGAAAAAACTTTTTTTCCATAAACAAGCTCTAAATCATGTTTGATGCACTCTGGATGTCCAATTTTTGCTGTGCTGTCTATTTGAGATGAAATGAACATTGTGGACAGTTTTCAGCAAGTTGCAACATTGAAATACAGAAAAAACTGTTTTTGCATAAACAAGCTCTAAATCATGTTTGATGCACTCTGGATGTCCAATTTTTTGCTGTGCTGTCTATTTGAGATGAAATGAACATTGTGGACAGTTTTCAGCAAGTTGCAACATTGAAATACAGAAAAAACTTTTTTTGCATAAACAAGCTCTAAATCATGTTTGATGCACTCTGGATGTCCAATTTTTGCTGTGCTGTATATTTGAGATATGAAATGAACATTGTGGACAGTTTTCAGCAAGTTGCAACATTGAAATACAGAAAAAACTGTTTTTGCATAAACAAGCTCTAAATCATGTTTGATGCACTCTGGATGTCCAATTTTTGCTGTGCTGTCTATTTGAGATGTCCAATTTTTGCTGTGCTGTCTATTTGAGATGAAATGAACATTGTGGACAGTTTTCAGCAAGTTGCAACATTGAAATACAGAAAAAACTTTTTTCCATAAACAAGCTCTAAATCATGTTTGATGCACTCTGGATGTCCAATTTTTGCTGTGCTGTCTATTTGAGATGAAATGAACATTGTGGACAGTTTTCAGCAAGTTGCAACATTGAAATACAGAAAAAACTGTTTTTGCATAAACAAGCTCT